>NC_091186.1:4990061-5067561 GCF_040958095.1 Procambarus clarkii
GGGACAAGAGATCTGGGAAAGGAGAGCTGACTACAGGAAAGGGGACTATATGAGGATAAGGGACTATCTGGGTGAAGTGCAGTGGGAGGAAGAAATTAGAGGAAAAACAGTCCAAGATATGATGGACCTAGTCATACAGAAATGCCAGGAGGCCGAAGAGAGATTTATACCAACGGTAAAGGGAAAAAATAAGAAGGAATATAATAACCCATGGTTTAATAGACAGTGTCAGGAAGCAAAAATGGCCAGCAGGCGGGAGTGGAGGAAGTACAGAAGACAAAGAACAGAGGACAACAGAAGCAGATACAACAGAGCTAGGAACGATTACATTAACATAAGACGAACATCGGAAAGGGACTATGAGAACGATATTGCAATCAAAGCGAAAAAACAACCTAAGTTACTACACAGTCATATAAGAAGAAAAATGTCGGTGAACGACCAAGTGACAAGACTAAGGAAGACAGAGGGGGCATATACTGAAAGTGACAAGGAAATCTGCGAGGCACTGAATGCCAGTTTCCATGGAGTGTTCACTACCGAGCCTGAGCAGCTCCCATTGTTGGAAGGGGTTACCCTAGATGAAAGACTATCAGATATAGAGGTGACAGCAGAGGAGGTAATGAAACAGTTGACAACTCTAGATGCAACTAAAGCAGTTGGACCAGACAAAGTATCACCGTGGATACTAAAAGAAGCAGCACAGGCCCTCAGCGTGCCTCTGGCAATGATCTTTAATGAGTCACTTATGTCAGGAGAATTGCCCAGTTGCTGGAAGAAGGCAAATGTCGTGCCGATCTTCAAGAAAGGAGATAGGGAGGAGGCACTTAACTACAGACCTGTATCACTGACAAGCATCCCCTGTAAAATACTGGAAAGAATAATTAGGCTACGACTGGTTGCACACCTGGAGAACATTAGGTTTGTGAACACACATCAACATGGGTTCTGGACAGGGAAATCGTGCCTAACAAACCTTCTGGAATTCTATGATAAAATAACGAGGATAAGACAGGACAGAGATGGTTGGGCAGACTGCATATTTCTGGACTGCCAAAAAGCCTTTGATACAGTACCGCACATGAGACTGCTGTTCAAGCTCAAGAGGCAGGCGGGGGTGGGGGGAAAGGTCCTAGAATGGATAAGGAACTACCTAACAGGAAGGAGCCAAAGAGTTACGGTAAGGGGCGAGAAGTCGGACTGGCGAACAGTAACAAGTGGAGTACCACAAGGATCGGTGCTGGGACCAATTCTATTTCTTGTATATGTTAACGACATGTTTACAGGCGTAGAGTCCTACATGTCGATGTTTGCGGATGATGCAAAGTTGATGAGAAGAGTTGTGACAGATGAGGATTGCAGGATCCTCCAAGAGGACCTGAACAGATTGCAGAGATGGTCAGAGAAATGGCTACTAGAATTCAACACGAGCAAATGTAAAGTTATGGAAATGGGACTAGGAGATAGGAGACCAAAGGGACAGTACACAATGAAGGGGAACAGCCTACCTGTAACGACGCGTGAAAGAGACCTGGGGGTGGACGTAACACCTAATCTATCTCCTGAGGCACATATTAATAGGATAACGACAGCAGCGTACTCTACACTGGCAAAAGTTAGAACATCATTCAGAAACCTAAGTAAGGAGGCATTTAGGGCGCTTTACACTGCCTACGTAAGGCCAGTCTTAGAGTATGCCGCCTCATCATGGAGTCCCCATCTGAAGAAGCATATAATGAAACTGGAAAAGGTTCAGAGGTTTGCAACGAGACTCGTCCCAGAGCTACGAGGGATGGGGTATGAAGAGCGCCTGAGGGAACTGTGCCTTACGACACTAGAAAGAAGAAGGGAGAGGGGGGACATGATAGGAACGTATAAGATACTCAGAGGAATTGACAGAGTGGACATAGACGAAATGTTCACACGGAATAGTAACAGAACGAGAGGACATGGATGGAAGCTTGAAACTCAGATGAGTCACAGAGATGTTAGGAAGTTTTCTTTTAGCGTGAGAGTAGTGGGGAAATGGAATGCACTTCAGGAACAGGTTGTGGAAGCAAATACTATTCATAATTTTAAAACCAGGTATGATAGGGAAATGGGACAGGAGTCATTGCTGTAAACAACCGATGCTCGAAAGGCGGGATCCAAGAGTCAATGCTCGATCCTGCAGACACAACTAGGTGAGTACAACTAGGTGAGGTGAGTACACACACACACCAGGTGGGGGGGGGGCCACACCACCACCTCCCTCTGCATAGAAACCTTCCCTTCCCCTCACCCTACCTGCCCCCCCCCAACCCTCCCTCCCCCCTCACACCATTCTGACCCTGACACCCCTTCCCCATTCCCATCATGTCCCTCCTCCCACCTTTCCCCCTCTGTCTGCCCTCCCCCTTCATCCCATACCCTCCCTATCCCTCCTCCCACCTCACTGCGTATCCTCCATGTCTCCCCTACCTCCTTAACCCACACCCTACCTGTCCCCCCTTCCCTTAAACCCCCACCCCCCACCCCAAAATCCTCTGAGACCCTGCAAACCACCTCACAGATCCTCTCACCCACAGAACAGCTTCCCACACCAGCAGAATGCTTGCCAAGAAAGGGACATGAAAATGAACAGAAGAAAGTGAGCTTCAAGGCGATGTACACTAACATAGATGGGATTTCAAATAAAACAAGTGAACTTGGAGAATGGGCACTAGAAGAAAACCCAAACATAATAGCACTCACAGAAACAAAGTTAACGAAAATCATAACAAACGCAGTGTTTCCACAGGGCTACTATGTAGTGAGGAAAGAGAGAGAAGGGAGAGGAGGAGGTGGTGTAGCTCTGCTACTAAGAGAAGGTTGGAGTTTCGAAGAGATGGTAATTCAGAACTGTGAAGGTTTCAGTGACTACATTTCAGGCACCATAGCAACTGGAGGACAGAAAATTATAATAGTAGTCATATATAACCCCCCACCAAATGACAGAAGACCCAAACAGGAATATGATAGAAACAACTTGGCCACCATCAATATAATAGAGAGAGCAGCTTCTGTGGCTAGCAGGAACGGATCCAGACTTCTAATCATGGGAGACTTCAACCATGGGAAGATAGATTGGGGCAACAAAGACCCACATGGAGGCCCAGACACATGGAGAGCTAAGCTGCTGGATGTAGCAACAAGAAACTTTCTAAGTCAACACGTCAAGAGACCGACAAGAATGAGAGGAGGGGATGAACCAGCCTTGCTTGATCTGATATTTACCCTAAATGAGTCGGATATAAGGGAAGTTAAGTTGGAAGCCCCCTTGGGAATGAGTGATCATAGTGTATTGAGCTTTGAGTACCTGGTTGAGCTGGGAATTATCACCCACAAAACAACACTGGGAAACAAAGGGCTAGCGTACCGAAAGGGAAACTATGAGGAAATGAATAAATTCCTATGGGATATACATTGGGACACAGAACTCGGAACCAAGTCCGTACAAGACATGATGGACTATGTCACCCAAAAATGTCAGGAGGCTGTAAGCAGGTTTGTCCCAGCCCGACAGGAAAAAACAGAGAAGCAAAGGAAGAATCCGTGGATTAATAAGGAATGTATGAAAGCAAAGGAGCAGAACAAAAGGGCATGGAGGAACTTCCGTAATAACAGAACACCAGAAAATAGAGAGAGATACCAGAGAACCAGGAACGAGTATGTCAGTGTGAGAAGAGCAGCTGAGAAAAGGTATGAAAATGATATAGCTAATAAAGCCAAGACCGAACCCAAGCTACTACACAGTCACGTCAGGAGGAAGACAACAGTGAAGGAACAGGTGATAAAACTTAGGGTGGGCGAGGATAGGTACACAGAGAATGACAAAGAGGTGTGTGAAGAACTCAACAAAAGGTTCCAGGAGGTCTATACAATAGAACAGGGAGATGTCGCGGCGCTAGAAGAGGTGGCAGCAAACCAGGTGACCTTGGATAGGTTCGAAATTACAAGAGATGAGGTCAAGAAGCACCTATTAGAGCTGGATGTGAGAAAAGCTGTTGGGCCGGATGGAATCTCGCCATGGGTATTGAAAGAGTGTGCAGGAGCACTTTGCCTACCACTCTCCATAGTGTATAGTAGGTCATTGGAAACGGGGGACCTACCAGAAATATGGAAGACTGCTAATGTAGTACCAATATACAAAAAGGGTGACAGACAAGAGGCACTGAACTACAGGCCAGTATCCTTAACTTGTATACCATGCAAAGTGATGGAGAAGATTGTGAAAAAAAACCTAGTAACACATCTGGAGCGAAGAGACTTCGTGACAACCCATCAACCTGGGTTCAGGGAGGATAAATCTTGCCTTACAGGATTGATAGAATTCTACGATCAGGTGACAAAGATTAAACAAGAAAGAGAAGGGTGGGCGGACTGCATTTTTTTGGACTGTCGGAAAGCCTTTGACACAGTACCCCATAAAAGGTTGATGCATAAGCTAGAGAAACAGGCAGGAGTTACTGGTAGGGCGCTCCAGTGGATAAGGGAGTACCTAAACAATAGGAAGCAGAGAGTTACAGTGAGGGGTGAGACCTCAGACTGGCGTGAAGTCACCAGTGGAGTCCCACAGGTCTCTGTACTTGGACCTATCCTGTTTCTGATATACGTAAATGATCTCCCAGAGGGTATAGACTCATTCCTCTCAATGTTTGCTGACGACGCCAAAATTATGAAAAGGATTAAGACAGAGGAGGACAGCTTGAGGCTTCAAGAAGACCTGGACAAGCTGCAGGAATGGTCGGACAAATGGCTGTTAGAGTTTAATCCAAGCAAATGTAATGTAATGAAGATAGGGGTAGGAAGCAGGAGACCAGATACAAGGTATCACTTGGGAGATGAAATACTTCAAGAGTCCGAGAGAGAGAAAGACCTGGGGGTTGATATCACGCCAGACCTGTCCCCTGAAGCTCATATCAAGAGGATAACAGCAGCAGCATATGCCAGGTTGGCTAACATAAGAACGGCCTTTAGAAACTTGTGTAAGGAATCTTTCAGAACATTATATACCACATATGTCAGACCTATCCTGGAGTATGCGGCACCAGCAAGGAGTCCATATCTAGTTAAGCATAAGACTAAAATGGAAAAGGTTCAAAGGTTTGCCACCAGACTAGTACCCGAGCTGAGAGGTATGAGCTACGAGGAGAGACTACGGGAATTAAACCTCACTTCGTTGGAAGACAGAAGAGTTAGGGGGGACATGATCACCACATTCAAGATCCTCAAGGGAATTGACAGGGGTGATAAAGACAGGTTGTTTAACACAAGGGGCACACGCACTAGGGGACACAGGTGGAAACTGAGTGCCCAAATGAGCCACAGAGATATTAGAAAGAACTTTTTTAGTGTCAGAGTGGTTGACAAATGGAATGCATTAGGAAGTGATGTGGTGGAGGCTGACTCCATACACAGTTTCAAGTGTAGATATGATAGAGCCCAATAGGCTCAGGAACCTGTACACCTGTTGATTGACAGTTGAGAGGCGGGACCAAAGAGCCAGAGCTCAACCCCAGCCAGCACAACTAGGTGAGTACAACTAGGTGAGTACACACACACACACACACACACACACACACACACCGCACATGAGACTGCTATACAAACTTGAGAGGCAGGCAGGAGTAAGCGGAAAGGCCCTAGTATGGGTGAAGAACTACCTAACAGGAAGGAGCCAGAGGGTAATGGTAAGTGGCGAGAAGTCGGACTGGCGAACAGTAACAAGTGGAGAACCTCAAGGATCGGTGCTGGGGCCAATCCTCTTTCTAATTTACGTAAATGATATGTTTACAGGAGTGGAATCATACATGTAAATGTTTGCGGATGACGCAAAATTAATGAGAAGAGTTGTGACAGACGAGGATTGTAGGATCCTCCAAGAGGACTTAAACAGGTTGCAGAGATGGTCAGGGAAATGGCTACTGGAGTTTAACATCAGTAAATGTAAAGTTATGGAAATGGGATCAGGTGATAGGAGACCAAAGGGACAGTACACAATGAAGGGGAACAGCCTACCTGTAACGATTCGAGAAAGAGACCTAGGAGTGGATGTGACACCTAATCTAACTCCTGAGGCACATATAAATAGGATAACGACAGCAGCGTACTCTACACTGGCGAAAATTAGAACTTCATTCAGAAACCTAAATGAGGAGGCTTTTAGGGCGCTTTACACTGCCTACGTGAGACCCGTCTTAGAGTATGCCGCGCCATCATGGAGCCACCACCTGAAGAAACACATAAAGAAACTGGAGAAGGTTCAGAGGTTTGCGACGAGGCTTGTCCCAGAGTTACGAGGGATGGGATATGAAGAGCGTCTGAAGGAACTGAACCTTACGACACTAGAGAAAAGAAGGGAGAGAGGAGATATGATAGGGACATATAAAATACTCAGGGGAATTGACAAAGTGGAAATAGATTAAATGTTCACACGTAATAATAACAGAACGAGGGGACATGGGTGGAAACTGGAAACTCAGATGAGTCACAGAGATGTTAGGAAGTTTTCTTTTAACGTGAGAGTAGTGGAAAAATGGAATGCACTTGGGGAACAGGTTGTGGGAGCAAATACTATTCATACTTTTAAAACTAGGTATGATAGGGAAATGGGACAGGAGTCATTGCAGTAAACAACCGATAGCTGGAAAGGCGGGATCCAAGATTCAATGCTCGATTCTGCAAGCACAAATAGGTGAGTACACACACACACACACACACTGTGAGAGAGGCTGTAGGTCCAGATGGTATCTCACCATGGGTATTAAAAGAGTGTGCAGAGGCACTCTGCATGCCACTCTCCATAGTGTATAGTAGGTCACTGAAGACGGGAGACCTACCAGAAATATGGAAGACGGCTAATGTCGTCCCAATATAAAATAGGGTGACAGACAAGAGGCCCTGAACTACAGGTCAGTGTTCGTAACTTGTACACCATGCAAGGTGATGGGGAAGATCGTGAGAAAAAATCTAATAACACATCTGGAGAGAAGGGACTTCGTGACAAATCGCTAATATGGGTTCAGGGAGGGAAATCTTGCCTTACTGGCTTAATAAAAATCTACGACCAAGTGACAAAGATTATGCAAGAAAGAGAAGGCTGAGTGGACTGCATTTTTTTTGGACTGTCGGAAAGCCTTTGACACAGTACCGCATAAGAGGCTGGTACAGAAGCTGGAGAGACAGGCAGATGTAGCTGGTAAGGTGCTCCAGTGGATAAGGGAGTATCTAAGCAATAGGAAGCAGAGAGTTTCGGTGAGGGGTGAGACCTCTGATTGGTGTGAAGTCACCAGTGGAGTCCCACAGGGCTCTGTACTCGGTCCTATCTTGTTTCTGATACATGTAAATGATCTCTCGGAGGGTAGATCTCCTCTCTTGTAATTTCGAACTCTTCCAAGGCCGCCTGGTTTACCTCCCTTTCTCCTAGCATAGTGACCTCGCCTTGTTCTATTGTGAAGACCTTCTGGAACCTTTTGTTGAGTTCTTCACACACCTCTCTGTCATTCTCTGTATACCTGTCCTCGCCTGTTCTACGTTTCAATACCAGTTCTTTCACTGTTGTTTTCCTTCTGATGTGACTGTGGAGTAGCTTAGGTTCAGTCTTGGCTTTGTTTGCTATATCATTTTCAAAACTTTTCTCTGCTTCTCTTCTCACCCTGACGTACTCATTCGTGGTTCTCTGGTATCTCTCTCTGCTTTCTGGTGTTCTGTTATTCCGGAAGTTCCTCCACGCCCTTTTGTTCAGTTTCTTCGCTTCCATACAAGCCCTATTATACCATGGATTCTTCTGTTGCTTCTCGGATTTTTCCCTTTGGGCCAGGATGAACCTGTTTACTGCCTCCTGACACTTTTGGGTAACATAGTCCATGATACCTTTTACAGACTTATCTCTGAGGTCTGTGTCCCAAGGTATTTCCCTTAGGAAATTTCTCATCTGTTCATAATTCCCCTTTCGGTATGCCAGCCTTTTGATTCCTAGTTCTTTTTTGGGGGAGATAATTCCTAGCTCTACCAGGTACTCAAAGTTCAATACACTGTGATCACTCATTCCCAAGGGCGCTTCCATCTTAACTTGCCTTATATCCCACTCATTTAGGGTAAATATCAAATCAAGCATGGCTGGTTCATCCTCTCCTCTCATTCTTGTTGGTTCTTTGATGTGCTGGCTTAGAAAGTTTCTTGTTGCCACGCCCAGCAGCTTAGCTCTCCATGTTTCTGGTCCTCCATGTGGGTCTCTGTTCTCCCAATCTATCTTCCCATGGTTGAAGTCTCTCATGATTAGTAGTCCAGATCCATTCCTGCTAGCAACAGAAGCTGCTCTTTCTATTATGTTAATGGTGGCCATGTTGTTTCTATCATATTCCTGTCTAGGTCGTCTGTCATTTGGTGGTGGATTATATATGACTATGACTATTTTTTCCCTCCATTTGTTACGGTACCTGCTATGAAGTCACTGAAACCTTCACAGCCCTGAATAACCATCTCAAAATCCCAGCCTTTTCTTACCAGCAGAGCTACACCACCCCCACCTCTTCCTTCCCTCTCTTTCCTCATAACATATTAGTCCTGTGGGAACACTGCATTTGTTATCGTTTTCGTTAGCTTTGTTTCTGTGAGGGCTATTATGTCTGGGTTTTCCTCTAGTACCCGTTCTCCAAGCTCATTTGCTTTATTAGTAATTCCATCTATGTTAGTGTACATTGCTTTGAGGCTCACTTTCTTCAGTCCCTTCTCAAATCGCCTCCTTGGTGAGTGTTCTGTTGGTGGGGGAAGCTGTTCCATGGGTGTGAGGACCTGTGAGGTGGATAACAGGGTCTCAGAGGATACTGGGATGAGGGGCGGGGGATCCAGTGAAGGGGGAGGGACAGGGAGGGAATGGGGTGAAAGGGGAGGGAGGACAGGAAGGAAAGGGCGGGAGGGGGGACTCGGCGCGAGGAGGGGAGGGGTAGAAGGGTTGGGGATTGGGAGTGGGGGAAGGTAGATTTGGCTAAACATTTGAGTGGGGGCAGGGAGGGTTTGGGGTAGGGGGGGTTTTCTATGCAGAGGAGGGTGGCGGGGTTGTCCTCCCCTCTGGTGTTACTGGGTAGCTGGTTGTGGGTTCCCCCCCTCGCCTCTGGGGTGTTGTGTTGGTAGCTGTGACTTCCTGGTTTTCCCCTCTCGCCCTGCGCCTCTTCCTTGCTTTTGCCGCCACGGCTCTCTCCTCCCTCGTCATGTCTCTCTGGAGGAATACACTTTTGAATTCTCCCACGTTTTTCAGGGAGCTCTTCCTTGATAGAATCTTCTCCTTTGTGCTCTCGTTTGCAAACACTATCTTTATCACTCGGTCTCGGTCTTTGTTGTACCATTCTAGCCTGAAAACCTTCTCAATGCTATGCTCAGCCCCTTCCATGTCTAGTGCCTTCAGTACTTCATTCACTGCCGCTTTGTCCTTGTCATTCCACTCTTATTGGAGCCTTCCTGCTCTTTAATACCCACAGCAACCATTGATCTGTTCCTTTCCAGCAGTTGGCTAGTGGAGCGTGCCGCCTGCTGTGAGGTGGCTGCTTTCATGGCCACCTCAAGTTATTTTTTTTAGCATTTCTGCAAATGTTGCTTTTATTGTGGCATTCTCATCCAAAAAACTATTACCACCTTCTCCCTGGATGATTTTCTGAGTCTCAGCCTCGATACCATTCTCTTTACCATTGCTTATTTCGTTCTTTATTTCCTGCATCATTTCTTGCATCTCACTCTTGATGTCCTCCAGAAACTGGGCAAACATTTCCTTCATTTCGTCACCTTGACTTTTCCCTGTTCCCTTGGTACCTCTGGCTGTCATGCTTGCCCCTGTTCCTATAGTTGTGCTGTGATAGGATTTGTCAGGAGGGCAGAGCGGGATGGGGGAGGGAGAGAGAGAGAGAGGGAGAGAGGGAGAGAGAGAGAGAGAAAGAGAGGGAGAGAGAGAGAGAGAGAGAGAGAGAGAGAGAGAGAGAGAGAGAGAGAGAGAGAGAGAGAGAGAGAGAGAGAGAGAGAGAGAGAGAGAGAGAGAGAGAGAGAGAGAGAGAGAGAGAGAGACAAAGAGAGAAAGGGAGAGATAAAGGGAGAGATAAATGGGTGGGTGGGGGCGATCCGACCCTTCCACTGAAGTGAGAAGAAAGTAGACGGGGAGGGGGGGACATAGAGAGAGAGAAGGGAGGGAGAGAGGGAGGAGAGAGGGAGAGAGAGGAGAGGGAGAGAGAAGGAGAAGGAGAGAGGGGGTGAGGGAGAGAAGGGGGGAGAGAGAGAGAGAGAGGTGGGAGGTGTGTGTGTGTGTACTCACCTATTTGTGCTTGCGGGGGTTGAGCTTTGGCTCTAAGGTCCCGCCTCTCAACTGTCAATTAACTGGTGTACAGATTCCTGAGCCTACTGGCTTCTATCATATCTACATTTGAAACTGTGTATGGAGTCAGCCTCCACCACATCACACATGTGTGTGTGTGTGTGCGTGCGTGTGTGTGTGTGTATGTGTGTGTGTGTGTGTGTGTGTGTGTGTGTGTGTGTGTGTGTGTGTGTGTGTGTGTGTGTGTGTGTGTGTGTGTGTGTGTGTGTGTGTGTGTGTGTGTGTGTGTGTGTGTGTGTGTGTGTGTGTGTGTGTGTGTGTGTGTGTGTGAGAGTGTGTGTGTGTGTACTCACATAATTGTCCTCACCTAATTGTGCTTGCGGGGGTTGAGCTTTGGCTCTTTGGTCCCGCCTCTCAACTGTCAATCAACTGGTGTACAGATTCCTGAGCCTACTGGGCTCTATCATATCTACATTTGAAACTGTGTATGGAGTCAGCCTCCACCACATCACTTCCTAGTGCATTCCATTTATTAACTACTCTGACACTGAAAAAATTCTTTCTAACGTCTCTGTGGCTCATCTGGGTACTAAGTTTCCACCTGTGTCCCCTTGTTCGTGTCCCACCCGTGCTGAAGAGTTTGTCTTTGTCCACCCTGTCAATTCCCCTGAGAATTTTGTAGGTGGTTATCATGTCTCCCCTTACTCTTCTGTTTTGAAGGGATGTGAAGTTCAGCTCCTTTAGCCTTTCCTCGTAGCTCAATCCTCTCAGTTCCGGGACGAGCCTGGTGGCATACCGCTGAATTTTCTCTAACTTTGTCTTGTGATTAACTAGGTATGGACTCCAGGCTGGAGCTGCATACACCAGGATTGGTCTTATATAAGTGGTATACAGGGTTCTGAAAGATTCCTTACACAAGTTTCTAAAGGCAGTTCTTATGTTGGCCAGTCTAGCATATGCCGCTGATGATATTCTTTTGATGTGGGGCTCTGGGGACAGGTTCGGCGTGATATCAACCCCCAGATCCTTCTCTCTATTTGACTCTTGCAGGATTTCCCCTCCCAGATGATACCTTGTGTTCAGCCTCCTGCTCCCTTCGCCTAATTTCATCACCTTACACTTTCCTGAGTTGAACTTTAGCAGCCATTTTCTAGATCATTCCTCCAGTTTATCCAGGTCATCCTGTAGTCTCTGTCTATCTTCATCCGTCTTGATTCTTCTCATAATTTTTGCATCATCAGCAAACATCGAGAGGAATGAGTCTATACCCTCTGGAAGATCGTTCACATATATTAGAAACAGGATGGGTCCAAGTACTGAGCCCTGTGGGACTCCGCTGGTGACATCTCGCCACTCTGATGTCTTCCCCCTCACCGTTACTCGCTGTTTCCTGTTGCTTAAGTACTCCCTTATCCACTGGAGCACCTTCCCTTTTACTCCTGCCTGTTGCTCCAACTTTTTTAACAGCCTTTTATGGGGTACTGTGTCAAAGGCTTTTTGGCAATCCAGGAAAATGCAGTCGGCCCACCCTTCTCTTTCCTGCCTAATTTTCGTTGCCTGGTCATAAAATTCTATTAAACCTGTGAGGCACGATTTACCATCTCTGAACCCATGTTGGTGGTGAGTTACAAAGTTATTTCCCTCCAGATGCTCTACGAGCCTTTTGCTCACGATCTTCTCCAGCACCTTGCATGGTATACAAGTTAAGGAAACTGGCCTGTAATTCAGTGCCTCTTGCCTGTCACCCTTTTTGTATATTGGGACCACGTTAGCTATCTTCCAACTTTCTGTGTGTGTGTGTGTGTGTGTGTGTGTGTGTGTGTGTGTGTGTGTGTGTGTGTGTGTGTGTGTGTGTGTGTGTGTGTGTGTGTGTGTGTGTGTGTGTGTGTGTGTATTCACCTAGTTGTGTTCACCTAGTTGTGCTTGCGAGGGTTGAGCTCTGCTCTTTTGGGCCGCCCCTCAACTGTCAATCAACTGTTTCTATCTGCTACTACTACTTTTTTTCCACACCACACACACACACACACACACACACCAGGAAGCAGCCCGTGACAGCTGACTAACTCCCAGGTACCTATTTACTGCTAGGTAACAGCGGCATAGGGTGAAAGAAACTCTGCCCATCGTTTCTCGCCGGCGCCCGGGATTGAACCCGGGACCACAGGATCACGTGTCCAGCGTGCTGTCCGCTCGGCCACTGGCTCCCTGTGTGTATGTGTGTGTGTATGTGTGTGTGTGTGTGTGTGTGTGTGTGTGTGTGTGTGTGTGTGTGTGTGTGTGTGTGTGTGTGTGTGTGTGTGTGTGTGTGTGTGTACTCACCTAATTGTACTCACCTAATTGTGCTTGCGGGGGGTTGAGCTCTGGCTCTTTGGTCCCGCCTCTCAACCGTCAATCAACTGGTGTACAGATTCCTGAGCCTATTGGGCTCTATCATATCTACATTTGAAACTGTGTATGGAGTCAGCCTCCACCACATCACTTCCTAATGCATTCCATTTACTAACTACTCTGACACTGAAAAAGTTCTTTCTAACGTCTCTGTGGCTCATTTGGGTACTCAGCTTCCACCTGTGTCCCCTTGTTCGCATCCCACCAGTGTTGAATAGTTCATCCTTGTTTACCCGGTCGATTCCCCTGAGGATTTTGTAGGTTGTGATCATGTCCCCCCTTACTCTTCTGTCTTCCAGTGTCGTAAGGTGCATTTCCCGCAGCCTTTCTTCATAACTCATGCCTCTTAGTTCTGGGACTAGTCTAGTAGCATACCTTTGGACTTTTTCCAGCTTCGTCTTGTGCTTGACAAGGTACGGGCTCCATGCTGGGGCCGCATACTCCAGGATTGGTCTTACATATGTGGTGTACAAGATTCTGAATGATTCCTTACACAGGTTCCTGAACGCCGTTCTGATGTTAGCCAGCCTCGCATATGCCGCAGACGTTATTCTCTTTATGTGGGCTTCAGGAGACAGGTTTGGTGTGATATCAACTCCTAGATCTTTCTCTCTGTCTGTTTCATTAAGTACTTCATCTCCTATTCTGTATCCTGTGCCTGGCCTCCTGTTTCCACTGCCTAGTTTCATTACTTTGCATTTACTCGGGTTGAACTTCAACAGCCATTTGTTGGACCATTCACTCAGTCTATCCAGGTCATCTTGTAGCCTCCTACTATCATCCTCTGTTTCAATCCTCCTCATAATTTTTGCATCGTCGGCAAACATTGAGAGGAACGAATCTATACCCTCTGGGAGATCATTTACATATACCAGAAACAGTATAGGTCCAAGGACTGACCCCTGCGGGACTCCACTTGTGACGTCTGGCCAATCTGACACCTCACCCCTCACACAGACTCGTTGTCTCCTGTTGCTTAGGTACTCCTCTATCCACCGGAGTACCTTCCCTCTCACTCCAGCCTGCATCTCCAACTTTCGCACTAGCCTCTTGTGTGGCACTGTATCAAAGGCTTTCTGACAATCCAAAAATATGCAGTCTGCCCACCCTTCTCTTTCTTGCCTAATTTTTGTTGCCTGGTCGTAGAATTCAAGTAACCCTGTGAGGCAGGACCTGCCATCCCTGAACCCATGTTGATGCTGTGTTACAAAGTTCCTTCGCTCCAGATGCTCCACTAGTTTTTTTCGCACAATCTTCTCCATCAGCTTGCATGGTATGCAGGTTAGGGACACTGGCCTGTAGTTCAGTGCCTCCTGTCTATCCCCTTTCTTGTATATCGGGACTACGTTAGCTGCTTTCCAAATATCTGGCAGTTCCCCTGTTGCCAGTGATTTGTTATACACTATGGAGAGTGGTAGGCACAGTTCTCTTGCTCCTTCCTTTAGAACCCAAGGGGAGATTCCATCTGGGCCTATAGCCTTCGTCACGTCCAACTCTAGTAAACACTTCCTTACTTCCCCACTGGTAATCTCAAACTCTTCCAGTGGTTCCTGGTTAGTTATTCCCTCACTTACCTCTGGAATTTCTCCTTGCTCTAAGGTGAAGACCTCCTGGAATTTCTTATTCAATTCCTCACACACTTCCTTGTCATTTGTAGTGAATCCTTCCGCCCCTATCCTTAATCTCATAACCTGTTCCTTTACTGTTGTTTTTCTCCTAATGTGGCTATGCAACAATTTAGGCTGAGTCTTTGCCTTGCTTGCGATGTCATTTTCGTATTGTCTTTCTGCCTCTCTTCTCATCCAGACATATTCATTCCTGGCATTCTGGTATCTTTCTCTGCTCTCAAGTGTCCTGTTATTCCTATAGTTTCTCCATGCCCTTTTACTTTGCTGCTTAGCTAGCCTACATCTCTGATTAAACCATGGGTTTCTCATCTTCATTTCTCTGTTTTCCTTTTGGACTGGGACAAACTTGTTTGCTGCGTCCTTGCACTTCTGCGTGATGTAATCCATCATATCATATCTTGGGCCGTCTTTCCCCTGAGCTCTGTTTCCCATGCTATATCTGTTAGGAATTTTCTTATCCCCTCATAGTTTCCCTTTCGGTATGCTAACCTTTTGGTTTCGGTATCCCTCCTCGAGTTCAATAACCCTTCTTCAATCAAGTACTCAAACAAACTCACACATGTGTGTGTGTGTGTGTGTGTGTGAGTGTGTGTGTGTGTGTATGTGTGTGTGTGTGTGTGTGTGTGTGTGTGTGTGTGTGTGTGTGTGTGTGTGTGTGTGTGTGTGTGTGTGTGTGTGTGTGTGTGTGTGTGTGTCTGCGTATTTACTATTTGTATTTACTCTTTGAGTCTGTAGAATAGAGCTATTTAGCTCTTGGACCCCACCTTCCAAGCCAACTATTGTTCCTCTGTTATATCTACTACAAACATTTATCTCTAACCCTCGCACACAAACACATCCCCAGAAAGCGGCCCATAGCGGCTGTGACACTCCAAGGTACCTATTTACTGCTAGTTGAACAGGTGCAACAGGGGGAAAGAAACTTTGGTCATTTGTTTCCGCCTCTGCTAGAAATCGAACTCTGGTCTTTAGGACTACAACCTCCGAGTGCTGTCCACACAGCCGCGAGGCCCCCAAAGGCTGTGTACTCACCTACTTGTACTCACCTAGCTCTGCTTGCGGGGGTTGAGCTTTGGCTCTTTGGTCCCGCCTCTCAACCGTCAATCAACTAATGAACAGATTCCTAAGCCTACTGGGCGCTATCGTATTAACATTTGAAACTGTGTATACAGTCAGCCTCCACTACATCACTCCTAATGCATTCCACCTGTTAACTACTCGAACACTGAAAAATTCTTTCTAACGTCCTAGCTCATTTTGTGTGTGTGTGTGTGTGTTTGTGTATGTGTGTGTGTGTGCTCACCTATTTTTGTCTGCAGCATCGAGCATTGAATCTTGGATCCCGCCTTTCGAGCCATCGGTTGTTTACAGCAATGACTCCGGTCCTATTTCCCTATCATACTTTGTTTTAAAATTATGAATAGAATTTGCTTCCACAACCTGCTCTTTAAGTGCATTCCATTTTTCCACTACTCTCATAACAAAAGAAAACTTCCTTACATCTCTGTGACTCATTTGAGTTGCCAGCTTCCAACCATGTCCCCTCGTTCTGTTACTATTCCGTGTGAACATTTCGTCTATTCTATGTCCACTTTGTCAATCTCCCCTGAGTATTTTATACGTTCCTATCATATCCCCCCTTTCCCTTCTTTTTTTCTAGTGTCGAAGGCTCAGTTCTTTCAGATGCTCATCATACCCCATCCCTCGTAACGATGGGACGATTCTCGTTGCAAACTTCTGAACCTTTTCCAGTTTCCTTATGTGTTTCTTCAGATGCGGACTCCATGATGAGACGGCATACTCTAGGACTGGCCTCACGTAGGCAGTGTAAAGCGCCGTAAATGCCTCCATACTTATGTTTCTGAATGGTGTTCTAACCTTTGCCAGTGTAGAGTACGCTGCTGTCGTTATCCTATTTATATGTGCCTCAGGAGATAGATTAGGTGTTACGTCCACGCCCAGGTTTCTTTCTCGCGTTGTCACAGGTAGGCTGTTCCCCTTCATTGTGTACTGTCCCTTTGGTCTCCTATCTCCTAGTCCCATTTGTGGGAAAATCTGACTCCAATATTTGAATTAATTAATGAAAACTTCAATAGCTACGAAGGACTACCACTTTTTCTGAAAAAGTGGAAAAGGAAAGATGAGCAAGTGGTTTGATATTAATTCAAGAACTAGTGTTCTATGGATTTTAATGTGACTGTATTTTATCATGAAATACGAGTCAAATTAACTTTCACAAATTGGGGGGTACGAGCGCTAGGATACGACTACGTCCTAGCACCAATAATCTAATGATGGTTCTTTCATTAGAAAGAAATGTAAATATCTATATAAATAAAAATGGAAATGTTCGTTTGTTCAAAACCGCTAATCTCCGAAAGTTCTTCACCGATTGCTTTGAAATTTTCACACAACGTTCCATTCGCATCCGAGCAGGTTTTTATATATATACTATATAGATATCACGTCTGTGACGGTAAAAAAAAATGTTGTTTTTTTAAATTGTGTTTTTCATGTGTTTTTCATTTCAGGGAAATCTTCGAAACCTCTTTACCGATTTCTTTGAAATTTTGACACAACGTTGCATTCAAATAGACGAGTGTTTTTATATACTTACTAGATACATGCCTCACTTGTGACAGGAAAAACATGTTTTTTTTTAAATCAGCACCATCTGTTGGACGTAGGAGCAACACATGCTGTAAACTCTGAAAGTTCTTTTTTCATTGTTTTAATTTCGTTTTTTTAACTCTTCTTATTGTTTAGTGCAATTGGTGGTGAAATTGAGCTGTGTCTATTGATCTACGTTTGAATTTAAACATTTCGTTGGTATTTTTTGGTTTTCTTTTGAAAACAAAAAAATGGGAAATACGTTTATTTCAGAGCTGCAAATGTGCAACAAACAGCCATGAGTCCACCGGGTACAACGGTTACTGCTTTCTTCATGTGATGTCACAATGACGCGTTCGCAAATAGACTGTTGTATTCAAAAGTGCCTATGTATTACACGTGGAATGCCAGTAGAAAATCATTTGTACGACGCAAATAAGAAGAGCGAGTCGACGGACAACTTGGCATATTCAAATAAACTACGATAGGCAGACATCCACCGTGCATCCCAATCAAGATGAATCCTTCTTTCTTCGCATGCTGTTGGTAAATGTGCCTGGATCAACGTCTTCTAGCAATTGAGATTTGTCAACGGCGTTACACTCGCCACTTTCCGTAGTGCATGTCTACCTCTGAATTAATTATAGAAAGACCGACACTGGGATGTATGCATTAATGACGCGTCTAGCACGTCACATCCAAATCAAAATCGTGCATTGATTGCAATCATATTGACCTCCGGCTCTCCTTCATCTCCAACAGAGTTATGGAAGAAATATTAATTGCACATAGCTGAAGATATTGTACGTCGAATACGCAAGGAAAATTCAAATATGAACATGGATTTCACAGCAGAAATCTACAACGAAGCGTTGATAATGATTAAAGATTTGTGCTTAGAAATGGGGAACAAAGTTCTCAATCAATTAGAAATGCCATCACCGAATCGATCTGCTGCTGCTTCGTTCGATGTAGAATTGCGTCATGAACAAAGTTACAATACGGGTGATCTGTTGTCAAAGGCATTTACAATCAAATAATTCCAACTGTCAATAACGAGCTTGAGAAATTTTCTTAGATGCGCCAGGAAGAACTGGTAAAACCTTTCTAATTAGATTTATTCTGGTGGCATTTCGATCCCAAAATGGCATAACCTTAGCTCTTGCATCGTCCAGAATAGCTGCGACATTGCTACCAAGTGGAAGAACTGCTGCCTCGGCTTTGAAATTGCCATTGAACATGCAATTCATTGAAACTCCCGCGTGCAACATTTCCAAAACATCCGGCACACGAACTTAACAATATTATTCAGTCTAACATTCAGAGCGAGGCAGTCACATACAAGTCCGTCGACACTGTTGAGGAAGCTGATGAAGAGGTTAATTATCCAACAGAATTGTTGAATTCACTTGATCTGCCAGGGATACCATCACACGTACGGCAATTGAAAATCGGTGTGCCAATTATCATGTTGCGGAATATCAACCAGCCAAAACTTTGCAGCGCCACGCACCTTGTGGTAAACAAATTAATCAGCAACGTCGTAGAAGCAACAATCTTGACAGGACTTTTCAAAGGTAAAGATGTCCTCATTCCCCGCATTCCCATGATTCCAACAGATATGCCATTTCAATTTAAGAGATTGTAATTTCCAATTCGATTGACGTTTGCAATCACCATCAACAAAGCTCAGGGCCAATCTTCAGACTTGTGCAGTTTATATTTAGACACAGATTGCTTCTCACATGGACAATTATATTTTGCGTGTTCAAGAGTCGGCAAACCAGACAATCTCTATATCTTCTCCTGTCGCTGCTGTTATTCTTCTCCTTTCGCTGCTACCACTCCAACTGAAAGCAAGATCAAATGTAAAAATTGTATAGGCTAGAGTTAATATACTACTTCACTCTGATTGAATAGTGGGAGCCTAGACTTAATTGAAACTAACATTGGTTATGATGTCGCGTGGCGTGACGACGAGCAACCTACACGATAAATGTTAACAAAGGGCACTCTTTAACAAATATCAGTAAGACAATAAAGAAAATATGCTCGCCGGAACTTGTGTTGAATGCATATGGAGACTTCCACCAACTCTGCCACCCTCTGTTGCAAGGATGACGTAAATATGAGTCGTTAAGTGGGAGCTCTGTAACACAATAACTCTGGCAAGATGGATGCCCACGCTCTTTTATTGTTACTCCTTCCTGTTTCCTCCGATTGCGCATGCGTGGCTCTCAATAAGTACCTCGAGCGTAAATAAATTTATGTATTTCGGAGTAAATTAGGGAAGGAAGAGATTGTGACGAGTATTTATGTCACGTTTAAATGTCTCATGTTATAATATAATCTCTCGCAGCGTAAGTTGGTTTATTAAAGCTGCCTAAATAAAGGAGAGGAATATGAAGTGGAATTATTTTACCTTTTAATAATTTCACTGGAGAGTTTATTTTAACTAAATAAGCAATTTCAGTAAGCAATAATGTGCTACGTAAATAAATTAATTAGTAAACGATTATCCTTAGTAAAGGCAAGTAATTAACTGGACTCTGTTTAGATTCAACAAATGTGGAGATATTTCCAGTTTCAAGCTGACGCAACACCATGGCGTCATGGAGACTAGGAAAGATTTGGCAGAATACTGCATAGTATGAACTATTATTCTAATTAATTCTACAAGTTAGTAATTCTAATAACTACTTGTAGTTAATACAAAAATGTTGTATAGCAATACAAAAAGTGTATGAAAACTGTTGGTTATTTTCAACACCATTTCCATAACTTTACGTTTGCTCGTGTTAAACTCCAGTAGCCATTTCCCAGACCATCTCTGCAACCTGTTCAAATCCTCTTGGAGGATCCTACAATCCTCATCTGTCACAACTCTTCTCATCAACTTTGCGTCATCTGCGAACATCGACATATAGGAGACTCTACTCCTATAAACGTGTCGTTAACATATATTAGAAATAAAATTGGTTCCAGCACCTATCCTTGAGGTACTCCAGTCGTTACTGTTCGCGAGTCCGATTTCTCGCCCCTTACCGTAACTCACTGGCTTCTTCCTATTAGGTAGTTCCTTATCCATGCTAGGGCCTTTCCTCCCACCCCCGCCTGCCTCTCGAGTTTGAATAGCAGTCTAATGTGCTGTACTGTATCAAAGGCTCTTTGGCAGTCTAGAAATATGCAGTCTATCTAACTTTCTCTGTCCTGTCTTATCCTCGTTATTTTATCATAGAATTCCAAAAGATTAGTTAGGCAAGATTTCCCTTGCGAGAACACCCATGTTAATGTTTGTTTACAAACCTAAAGTTCTCTAGGTGTGCAACCTGTCTTAGCCTAATTATTCTTTCAAGTATTTTACAGGGGATGCTTGTCAGTGATACAGGTCTATAATTATGTGCCTCCTCCCTATCACATTTCTTGAAAATCGGTACAACATTTGCCAAGAGAAACACAGTATACATCAAGTCAAGAACATCACACAAAATATAAGACAACGTGAACAAGCAATCATGCAATCAAATAATGACAAGAAAACAAACATAGTAACACATGAAACAAAGCAAACAGAAGCACCGGCCAGAAGGACCTACAACATAGCACATCATGAAGTACTGCATGAAAGATAACACAAGAAAATCATAACATACATATCATAACATACGCTGAAAACAGAGAATCACTAATAAATGTCTGCAAAGCAATTTCTAATGTCTTCAAACAAACTGTACATGACACCAAGGTACAACCAGACGCGGCGCAGAGCTCGGTGGCAGCGGCGCCGGAGCAGAGCTCGGTGGCAGCGGCGCCGGAGCAGAGCTCGGTGGCATCGGCGCCGGAGCAGAGCTCGGTGGCAGTGGCGCCGGAGCAGAGCGCGGTATCGATGGCGCCGGAGCAGAGCGCGGTATCGATGGCGCCGGAGCAGAGCGCGGTGGCATCGGCGCCGGAGCAGAGCTCGGTGGCAGTGGCGCCGGAGCAGAGCGCGGTATCGATGGCGCCGGAGCAGAGCGCGGTATCGATGGCGCCGGAGCAGAGCGCGGTGGCATCGGCGCCGGAGCAGAGCTCGGTGGCAGTGGCGCCGGAGCAGAGCGCGGTATCGATGGCGCCGGAGCAGAGCGCGGTATCGATGGCGCCGGAGCAGAGCGCGGTATCGATGGCGCCAGAGCAGAGCGCGGTATCGATGGCGCCGGAGCAGAGCTCGGTGGCATCGGCGCCGGAGCAGAGCACGGTGGCAGTGGCGCCGGAGCAGAGCGCGGTATCGATGGCGCCGGAGCAGAGCGCGGTATCGATGGCGCCGGAGCAGAGCGCGGTGTCGGGAGCGCCGCAGCAGAGTGCGCTCCCTGGCAAAGGGAAACAAACAAACCAAGGACCCAATATCTGTTGGTATTACAAATGGGCTACCTGTAAGCATGGGATATCGGGAAGAACAAATGGAACATGTAAGCACAATCACCCTAGAAAGTGCAGAAATCTCCTCAGTACAGGTAAATGTACCAAAAGCTGTGAATTATTTTACCCAGAAATTTGCAAGAACTCTTTAGACAGGAAAGAGTGCTTCAATGCTGAATGTTATTATAGACTCGTGGGTTGGTTGGTGTTGTCGTCGTCGATCCTTCTCTATGGACAACCCAACCCACAACTCGGCAGAGTGCTTATACTAGGAGATCACCCTTGGCGCTTCTGGCTCTTGGAGAGGGGCTCAACGTCACACGTTTAGGGGATGCGGCTCCAACACTTAGCCTCGTTGTCACGTGCACACACCCACTCGAGCCGCTGTGACTCCCCACTCTCTCCTTATGAGATATGATCTCCTCAATCCCCTATGGCTTACTAGTATTACCTCTTACCCTGTCCACAGCAGTGGTTCTTGGTTCTTTCTCTCTCTCTCTCCTTCTTCACTACTTCCTGGGAAGCCTCACTAGGACAAGGGCAAACACCAGCAAATTGTGACACATTTACTGGACAAAGCACATACACGATACATACAGTTGTTTCCTCGAGCAACTATGGTGCTTCACCACCTCTACAGAAGCATGTGACACTCTTCTTCACTGCTTCTCCTCACAGCTCGAGGTCCTCGCCTCCACTACCTTGGAGTCTCATCAACTACTTCATCTGTGCTGGCTTCGAAGTTCTCAGCAACTTCTTCCCCAAAGACAAACCTGCAACCCATCGACACTCCAATAAAATTGTTTCCCCTTTAACACATAAACAAAAATAATCACACAATATGTTTGCCTCAAACCTCTATCTGTCCTCTACATACAGTGAGAGTGGACTCCCCCATTTTGGGCGGGTCCATACTCCAACTCGCACGGCGGCGGTCCTCACTCACGCTGGGAGGGTCTTCCACCGTCAGAAGCCGACTCCCTCAGTTGCCTGCCAGCGCTCAGAGGGGGCGGACGTCGCTCCGTGTTCCTCCCTCTCCACTCTCTTATTTTAGGCTTTCTGCCTTATTAAAACATGTCTAACTTATCAATAAACATTGCTACTGTCGCTGGGCACACGACCAACTACAAGCAATCACTATGAACTGGCGTATATCGTGCTTACCACAGATTATCTGGTCGAGGGCGCTCTCCCTATGACGGCGTCTGGTCAGGGCGCTCCACACAGCCCACGAAAATGCCTCTGGGCAGCTTATTAAACTCTCCTCGCCGTCCAAGACTTGAGACCACAACGTTCTCAGCTCAATTCCACAGCTGGCACGTCTGCACACTTCTCTTCTCTTGGAGATATATCACTAGGGGTTCCTTTCTGACGGGAGCTCAACGGAGCGCGGCTTTCCCCTGCGATGTCTGGCACTCAAGTGAGGTCAAGGTCCTCCAGAAGCGAGCCTCACGCCTCCAGCAAAATGTCCACATCTCCTAGCCAGTCATTTATCTGTTTTCTTCTTCACTGCCCATAATCTTAAATTGTTCATCATATCCAAGCAACTATTTTACATGTGGGTTATCACCTCAATATTTGCTAGACCTTCTAATCAGGTCAGGCTTGATGAATAACTCTCAAGGAGGGAGACTCGTTTCTCCTGCAGGCTGAGATCATAACACTCCCCTCCCCTTATTTTTGAGAGTTATTCCAGTGGAAAAGCTCGGGATAATACATCCGCCACCACATTGTCTCTTTCTTCAACCGATTGGTTCGACCGGTTAGTCTGTTTACATACTCCCGTAGGAGTCTACAACTAGTTCGTTGCTCCTTGCAACATCTGGCTCACAACTCGCCCGAAACATGATCTTCTCACAAACGATCTGACTTCTCTGGCACCTCTTGGCTAGGCTGTCCTCCTTGGATGCCTGCAATCCATTGGTCCACTCTACTTACTGTCTCCACCCTCCGTTTCCTCGTCTTCTTCTCTTCTCGTCCAGAGTCAGACGTCTACTGTCTGTACCTCCTCTGTCGTCTTCATACTTCCATCTACTGCCGTTATACTTTCGTCTCCTGCCATCATACTTCACTCCCTCGTCTTCACCGACGATCCTCCCTTTAGTCTCCTCATTTATCCAAGACCTCATCCTGTTTGACTTCCATCGAGTCCTCGGCTTTCTTCTACTCCTCCATGCTTGTATCCTCATCCTCTTCTCACACTTCTCACCTCTATACCACTCCATTTCTTCTCCTTCAACTCTTCTTCGTTCCCTAAAAGTTTCTTCGAGCACTGTACTACATCCAACAGCACTCGACCGTACATATCGCTTTACCTCTCCTAGAGTGCTCGTAGGCATCTCTCCACACATACTGTCTCTTCTCCTTTCATTTTCCCGGCTATTACTCTTCTTCACTATCTCTCCTCCACGTTTCCTGTGAAACATATCAACTCCTGACACCTCAAACAACTTAACTCCACTATCCAAATGCCTCTGTGCTCGTGGACAACTTGACGCTCTACTCCCGTCCTCAGTCTGTCCACATCTTTCCTCATTCCTACTCAGCACAGTTGCATTCACCTTCCGACTCTTAATTTCAGCAGTCTGGGCTCTACTCAGGTCCGCTCTCTTAACATGATTCTTCTTCGGCTGGGCCATCTTCACTTTTGACCTCACCGAGACTTCATCTTCCTGGGCTGGACCTTCATCAAACAGCCACGCTATATCTACGTTGATATCTTCCACCGGTTGAATCGACACTGTCTCATCTTCTCCAGCGTCTTCCTTGTCGGCCACCTCTGCCTTCCTTACTACCGAGACAGGGTACTCAATGGCTTGGCGGTCTCCTGACTCATCCCCTCGGATGTCAGTCAGGTTCACACTCTCAGGTGTCCCACCCGTGCCGAGACCTTCTGGGCACCCCTCTGGCACAATCTCCGCCATGACACACCCACACCCTGTCCAAGAGTGGATTTGTACACCCCTTGCTGAAATAGATAAACTGTGTGACCGCAGGTGTATACTCTCTCTCTTGGGAAGACTCACAGGACAAGATGGATAAGGTGCAAGCATTTGTGGAGTCAGGCAAGCCTGAAGACTTGGAAGGTTGCACGAGGGATCAATTGAAACAAATAGCAGAAAAATGTGGCATTAGGTTGAAAGCATCTAAAGTAGCTGGGATGAAGGATGAGATCCTGAGGCAGTTAAGAACCAGAAGTGAAGCGGCAGAACAAGGAGCCCAGAAAGGAGCTGAAAGTGGAAAGGAGGATGATGGGCAGGATGAAGTGAGATCCCAGGGATCAAGTAGGAGCAGCAAGAGTAGCCGCAGTAGCAGGAGTAGCCGAAATAGGAGCTTGGAAAGGTTCCAGTTAGAGCTCCAGATGCAGCGTGAGGAGAGACAGTTCCAGCTGGAAAAGATGAAGTTAGAACTCCAGATGAAAAATGAAGCCGAGAGGGAAAAAGAGAAAACCAGGCTGGAAGTAGAGAAAGCAAGACTAGAGGTGGAGAAAGAAAAAGAGAAAACCAGAATAAGAGAACTGGAGTTGGAACAGGAGAAAGAAAAAGAAAAAGCCCAGGTCGAAAAAGAAAAAGATAGAACAAAACAAATGCAGATAGAAGCGAATAGAACCTTGGCTGAGCAAAGGATCGAACATGGGTTGCCAGAGAGCACCACCCAGGTATCACACTCATCAGATGTTAGGGTTAGGGAGAAGGACATTCCCTTGTTTGTTCATGAAGAGGCAGAGAGCTACTTCGAGCACTTTGAAAAGGTGGCCAGCATCAAGGAGTGGCCACAGGAGGAATGGGCACAGCTGGTCCAGTTAAGATTGACCGGTGCAGCCAGGGAGGCATACACCCAATTGTCACTGGAAGAGTGCCAGGATTATGCCACAGTAAAGAGCAGCATATTGCGCTCGTTTCAGTTAACCCCAGAAGCTTATAGGAAGCGCTTCAGAGAGTTGATCAAAGTTGGAGCATGTACCTTTGCTGAGAGAGCAAGGGATCTGGAAAGACGATTCCAGAAGTGGATTGAGGCTGCTGGAGTTGGATCTTACGCTGACCTGAAGCAACTGATGGTCATGGAGAAGTTCTTGGAGATGATGCATCCCGAAACAAAGTTCAAGATCCAAGAAGCAGGGATAAAGGAGATGAAAGATGCCGCAGATAGGGCGGACATGATTACCGAAGCATATAAGAGCTTGAGGGAGAACAGAGTGAAAAGCGAGGTGAGACGCAACAATGGCAGATCCAATGGAGTCTGGGGAGGAAGAAATTATGAAAGACCCAGAGGAGTCTGGGGTGAGAAAAATTTTGATAAATGGGCAGATAAAAGTAAGTACCCTAAAACTCAGAAGAGTAGGTCGCGCACTTCGTCTGAAAGTGAGGATGGAGGAGATAAACGAGAAACTAATCGTTATCCAGGAAATCGAGAGTCTAGTAAAGCTCCACAGAGTACGAGTAGTACGTCTGGCCCGAGGAACTCTCATGTGAGTGGACAAAGTCAGAGCCGCTTTGGTACATATAGAAGAGATTTTTCCCAGGTGAGGTGTTACAATTGTAACGGATTGGGTCACGTGATGCGAGATTGTCGGCAGGGCAAGAGAGTTGTGACCCTGGCCATGTGTGACCCCCGAAGTAAATATACTAATGTGTTCCAAGACAAACCACAAAAGATGAACTTCGTGAACGAGAGGTATAGGCCCTTCATTAGCAAAGGTTGGATCAGAATAGGAAGCCAACCTGAGGTAGAAGTTGGTATCTTAAGGGATACCGGAGCTAATTAGAGCTTGATTACGAGAAGCCTGATTGGGAATGGTCGACGGTTAGCTGGCAGTGGGAAGATGAAAGTATATGGGTTGTTGTCTGAGAGTGACATGCCCGTATGTACTGTCCAGCTAAGGTCGGAATATGTGTCGGCAGAGGTGATGTTGGGAGTATGCCCCGACATACCTATTCCAGGAGTCCAAGTGATCCTGGGGAATGACTTGTGCGGGACAAAGGTGTTGCCAAGAGTCACAGCGGCTCGAGTGGGTGTGTGCACGTGACAACGAGGCTAAGTGTTGGAGCCGCATCCCCTAAACATGTGATGTTGAGCCCCTCTCCAAGAGCCAGAAGCGCCAAGGGTGATCTCTTAGTGAGGTATAAGTACTCTACCGAGTTGTGGGTTGGGTTGTCCGTAAAGGAGGAACACGACGACAACAACACCAACCAACCCACAGACTATAATAAATTGGGGGCCCTGTCCGGGAGATGTGGGTGTGTCAGTTCACTCTCCCGGATACAGGCCCCCAATTTATTATATTCTGTGGGTTGGTTGGTGTTGTCGTCGTTGATCCTTCTCTATGGACAACCCAACCCATAACTCGGTAGAGTGCTTATACCTCACTAGGAGATCACCCTTGGCGCTTCTGGCTCTTGGAGAGGGGCTCAACGTCACACGTTTAGGGGATGCGGCTCCAACACTTAGCCTCGTTGTCACGTGCACACACCCACTCGAGCCGCTGTGACTCCCCACTCTCTCCTTATGAGATATGATCTCAATCCCCTATGACTTACTAGTATTACCTCCTACCCTGTCCACAGCAGTGGTTTTTGGTTCTTTCTCTCTCTCTCTCCTTCTTTACTACCTCCTGGGAAGCCTCACTAGGACAAGGGCAAACACCGGCAAATTGGGATACATTTACTGGACAAAGCACATACACGATACATACACACATACAATAATAATGAATCCTACACTCTATACTATTACAATCAGGTTGCACTCCAACACCATCAGAACTCTATCATCAGCTTATCAAGTGGTGTCCTATCTCCTGGTTCACCACCTGATACTATCAACCTCCTCAAGTTGATCAAGTCAACATACACTGTTGCACCATCAGCAAGAGAATATATATATATATATGTATCTATAAATGTGTACAAAGAAAATCAGCATTTGAATGCAATAACATATATCAGTATAAATGTTCATTGATACACAACAATGATCAATCGATCACTCTATCAGTCCTCGAACACATACATCTGTAGGTAATCCAGCCTACGAATGTAACTCTAAACTTCAGTATAAAACACTCCTTGACATAAGAATGCAACAATCACTCACCTCTCACTGCGTCTTGCACACTAATGACAACCAAACACTATCAACTCCCTACAAGTAATCCACCAGAACTTCCCTTCCACCTCTGGAAGTTCACTACCCTGATATCTTTAGGTTCTTCCGGGCTTCACTACCAGGATCCTCTGCAGCTCCTCCAGGCTGCTATCATGAAGTTTCCTTGAGCAACTACGGTGCTTCACCCTTCTGCTAGGGTCCTCCACAGCTCTCCTGGCTGCTACACCATGAAGTTTCCTCGAGCAACTATGGTGCTTCACCACCTCTACAGAAGCACGTGACACTCTTCTTCACTGCTTCTCCTCACAGCTCGAGGTCCTCGCCTCCACTACCTTGGAGTCTCATCAACTACTTCATCTGTGCTGGCTTCGAAGTTCTCAGCAACTTCTTCCCCAAAGACAAACCTGCAACCCATCGACACTCCAATAAAATTGTTTCCCCTTTAACACATAAACAAAAATAATCACACAATATGTTTGCCTCAAACCTCTATCTGTCCTCTACATACAGTGAGAGTGGACTCCCCCGTTTTGGGCGGGTCCATACTCCAACTCGCACGGCGGCGGTCCTCACTCACGCAGGAAGGGTCTTCCACCGTCAGAAGCCGACTCCCTCAGTTGCCTGCCAGCGCTCAGAGGGGGCGGACGTCGCTCCGTGTTCCTCCCTCTCCACTCTCTTATTTTAGGCTTTCTGCCTTATTAAAACATGTCTAACTTATCAATAAACATTGCTACTGTCGCTGGGCACACGACCAACTACAAGCAATCACTATGAACTGGCGTATATCGTGCTTACCACAGATTATCTGGTCGAGGGCGCTCTCTCTCTGACGGCGTCTGGTCAGGGCGCTCCACACAGCCCACGAAAATGCCTCTGAGCAGCTTATTAAACTCTCCTCGCCGTCCAAGACTTGAGACCACAACGTTCTCAGCTCAATTCCACAGCTGGCACGTCTGCACACTTCTCTTCTCTTGGAGATATATCACTAGGGGTTCCTTTCTGATGGGAGCTCAATGGAGCGCGGCTTTCCCCTGCGATGTCTGGCACTCAAGTAAGGTCAAGGTCTTCCGGAAGCGAGCCTCATGCCTCCAGCAAAATGTCCACATCTCCTAGCCAGTCATTTATCTGTTTTCTTCTTCACTGCCCATAATCTTAAATTGTTCATCATATCCAAGCAACTATTTTACATATGGGTTATCACCTCAATATTTGCTAGACCTTCTAATCAGGTCAGGCTTGATGAATAACTCACAAGGAGGGAGACTCGTTTCTCCTGCAGGCTGAGATCATAACAGGGAGTATTTCTAGAAGTTCATATATATCTAGGAACCAGTGTGGTTCGTCACTAGTTCATTGTTGAGTTAGTAACATAGCAAATCTAAACTACAATAGATTCAAAGATATGATACCTCAAATAATGAATATTAAAGATTATGAATTATTGAGCAACAGTAAGAGCAAACACCTTAATTACCAAATCATAAATTCTGGCAATCAATTATATACTGCAAAGATCCTATATGAATTATATTGAAATCAGTAATAATCTTAGCTAAATTTATACGAAATAGGTATCTTAGCTGTAAGACGACTTCTGTAACTCCATTTTGTCATTCGTCCTCGTGGTCACAGGATACCAATAAAGAAAGAACCCGAAGTGAATATCACGATTGAGGAGAAACAACTTGTCGACTCCTCGTATACACGCTGCAATCAGGGAAATTTAAGTAGCATTTTATTAGGCTACGAATTATTGCAAGTATTCATTAAAATTGAAATGAGTGAAGAAAATCAACTAACGTTGTGTATTTGTTGTTCATTCTTCATCACGACAGACTACCCACAAATATACAATCTAGGATGATGCATCAAACGAGAATGGTATACTTAACATGAGTGTATCAACTACTAAGGTCTGCCGAAACCGCGTCTGCCAGTCCCAGGCGTCCACTGCAGTGTACGCGTAATTACGGGCCGTGACTTCAAATTGTTGACGCGTTATTAACTGGCAAGGCACTGTAGAACACGTGAGGAAGTAATTGTTGACTATTGGTTGAGTTGCAACGTAATTATTGTTGGAAAACTCTTCAGTCACTACCACGCGTCCCGCCACTCTTATCGCCAGGAATGCCTGTGCGCAATGGCGTCTCCTCCCTCCCTCAACCCGTCTCTCGCATTCACAACAAAAAATTACTAATCACAGATAATTCTTTTCCGCGTAATTACTGATGTAATACGCTAATAAGAACTGGGTTGCAATTATAGGGAATTAAATAATATCATATTCTCGGTTAATGGTGTTAAACAAGAAATGGAGAGGATGTCTAATTTCTCCATAGTATTCGTACGTAACAGATAAACTGCTACTAGATAATAATTTCAGTTAATAACTCTCGGTTTTGAATTATTGGGAGTTATATTATCCGTAGTTAATTATTACACGGAATACTGATAATTTTAGAGAAACACATTCAATTCTCTAACATATTGGTAATAAACGTGTCTAGATAGACATTATGTGACGCAATTTTGTTGCTCGATGTCGTGAGAATTCTAGAACTAATGCGCAGATAAAAAATGTTAATTTATGTGGACACTACCGTTAGTGAAATTAATGACTACTGTAGTTAGTATATAATAATGATGTATTATAATACAATGGTAGTTTGTTAGTGTTGGAAATTTCCAACAGTTTCACCATGGGTCCTGAGAGAATGTGCACCTGAGCTCAGTATTCAACTTCAACTGATTTTTCAGGCATCCCTGTTTACAGGAGTTGTAGCTGATGTGTGGAAAAAGACTAACATAGTTCCAATCTACAAAAGTGGAAGCAGGGAAGACCCCCTTAATTATAGACCTGTATCACTGACAAGTGTAATAGTCAAAATATTGGAAAAAATAATTAAAATTAAATGGATAGAACACCTGGAGAGAAATGATATAATATCAGACAGACAGTATGGTTTTCGATCTGGAAGATCCTGTGTATCGAATTTACTCAGTTTCTATGATCGAGCAACAGAGATATTACAGGAAAAAGGTGGTTGGGTTGACTGCACCTATCTGGACCTAAAAAAGGCTTTCAACAGAGTTCCACATAAGAGGTTGTTCTGGAAACTGGAAAATATTGGAGGGGTGACAGGTAAGCTTCTAACATGGATGAATTTTTTTCTGACTGATAGAAAAAGGAGGGCAGTGATCAGAGGCAATGTATCGGACTGGAGAAATGTCACAAGTGGAGTACCACAGGGTTCAGTTCTTGCACCAGTGATGTTTATTATCTACATAAATGATCTACCAGTTGGTATACAGAATTATATGAACATGTTTGCTGATGATGCTAAGATAACAGGAAGGATAAGAAACTTAGATGATTGTCATGCCCTTCAAGATGACCTGGACAAAATAAGTATATGGAGCACCACTTGGCAAATGGAATTTAATGTTATAAATGCCATGTTATGGAATTTGGAATAGGAGAACATAGACCCCACACAACCTATATATTATGTGAGAAATCTTTAAAGAATTATGACAAAGAAAGAGTTCTAGGGGTGGGTCTAGATAGAAAACTATCACCTGAGGACCACATAAAGAATACTGTGCTAGGAGCCTATGCCACGCTTTCTAACTTTAGAATTGCTTTTAAATACATGGATGGCGATATACTAAAGAAATTGTTCACGACTTTTGTTAGGCCAAAGCTAGAATATGCAGCGGTTGTGTGGTGCCCATATCTTAAGAAGCACATCAACAAACTGGAAAAGGTGCAATGACATGCTACTAAGTGGCTCCCAGAACTGAAGGGCAAGAGCTATGAAGAGAGGTTAGAGGCATTAAATATGCCAAAACTGGAAGACAGAAGAAAAAGAGGTGATATGATCACTATATACAAAAGAGTAACAGGAATTGATAAAATTGACAGGGAAGATTTCCTGAGACCTGCAACTTTAAGTACAAGAGATCATAGATTTAAACTAGCTAAACACAGATGCCGAAGAAATATGAGAAAATTCACTTTCGCAAACAGAGTGGTAGACGGTTGGAACAAGTTTTGTGAGAAGGTGGTGGAGGCCAAGACCGTCAGTAGTTTCAAAGCGTGATATGACAAAGAGTGCTGGGAAGACGGAATACCACGAGCGTAGCTCTCATCCTGTAACTACACTTAGGTAATTACACACACACACACACACACACACACACACACACACACACACACACACACACACACACACACACACACACACACACACACACACACACACACACACACTCAGGAAGCAGCCCGTAACAGCTGTCTAACTCCCAGGTACCTATATACTGCTAGGTAACAGGGGCATGAGGGTGAAAGAAACTCTGCCCTTTTCTGTTTCCGCCAACGCCGGGAATCGAACCCCGGACCACATGACTACGTATCAAGTGTGTTGTCCACTCAGCCACCAGGGCCCCCTCCCCTATAAAGGGTTTGTGTGTGTGTGTACTCACCTTGTTGTACTCGCCTAGTTGTGCTTGCGGGGTTGAGCTCTGGCTCTTTGGTCCTGCCTCTCAACCGTCAATTAACAGGTGTACAGGTTCCTGAGCCTATTGGGCTCTATCATATCTACACTTGAAACTGTGTATGGTGTCAGCCTCCACCACATCACTTCCTAATGCATTCCATTTGTCAACCACTCTGACACTAAAAAAGTTCTTTCTAATATCTCTGTGGCTCATTTGGGCACTCAGTTTCCACCTGTGTCCCCTAGTGCATGTGCCTCTTGTGTTAAACAGACTGTCTTTATCTACCCTATCAATTCCCTTCAGAATCTTCAATGTGGTGATCATGTCCCCCCTAACTTCTGTCTTCCAGCGAAGTGAGGTTTAATTCCCGTAGTCTCTCCTCGTAGCTCATACCTCTCAGCTCGGGTACTAGTCTGGTGGCAAATCTTTGAACCTTTTCCAGTTTAGTTTTATCCTTGACTAGATATGGACTCCATGCTGGGGCTGCATACTCCAGGATTGGCCTGACATATGTGGTACACAAAGTTCTGAATGATTCTTTACACAAGTTTCTGAATGCCGTTCGTATGTTGGCCAGCCTGGCATATGCCGCTGATGTTATCCTCTTGATATGGGATGCAGGAGACAGGTCTGGTGTGATATCAACCCCCAAGTCGTTTTCTTTCTCTGACTCGTGAAGAATTTCCTCTCCCAGATGATACCTTGTATCTGGCCTCCTGTTCCCTACATCTATCTTCATTACATTCCATTTGGTTGGGTTAAACTCTAACAACCATTTGTTCGAAAATTCCTTCAGCTTGTCTAGGTCTTCTTGAAGCCTCAAACAGTCCTCTTCTGTCTTAATCCTTCTCATAATTTTGGCATCGTCCGCAAACATTGAGAGAAATGAATCTATACCCTATGGGAGATCATTTACATATATCAGAAACAAGACAGGTCCGAATACAGAGCCCTGTGGGACTCCACTGGTGACTTCACGCTAATCGGAGGTCTCACCCCCTCACAGTATCTCTCTGCTTCCTATTGCTTAGGTTCTCCCTTATCCACTGGAGCACCTTACCAGCTACACCTGCCTTTCTCTCCAGCTTATGTACCAGCCTCTTATGCGGTACTGCGTCACAGGCTTCCCGACAATCCAAGAAACTGCAGTCCGCCCAGCCCTCTCTTTCTTGCTTAATCTTTGTCACCTAGTCGTAGAATTCTATTAAGCTAGTCAGGCAAGATTTACCCTCCCTGAACCCATATTGGCGATTTGTCACAAAGTCCCTTCTCTCCAGATGTGATACCAGGTTTTTTTCTCACGATCTTCTCCATCACCTTGCATGGTATACAAGTCAAGGACACTGGCCTGTAGTTCAGTGCCTCTTGTCTGTCGCCCTTTTTGTATATTGGGACCACATTCGCCGTCTTCCATATTTCTGGTAGGTTTCCCATCTCCAGTGACCTACTATACACTATGGAGAGTGGCAAGCAAAGTGCCTCTGTACACTCTTTCAGTACCCATGGCGAGATCCCGTCTGGACCAACAGCCTTTCTAACATCCAGATCCAGCAGGTGTCTCTTGAACTCCTCTCTCGTAATTTCGAACCCTTCCAAGGCCGCGTGGTTTACTTCCCTTTCTCCTAGCACAGTGACCTCACCTTGTTCTGTTGTGAAGACCTCCTGGAACCTCTTGTTGAGTTCTTCACACACCTCTTTGTCATTCTCTGTATACCTGTCCTCGCCTCTTCTAAGTTTCAATACCTGTTCTTTCACTGTTGTTTTCCTTCTGATGTGACTGGAGTAGCTTTGGGTCAGTCTTGGCTTTGTATGCTATATCATTTATATAACTTTTATCTGCTTCTCTTCCCACCCCTGACATACTCATTCCTGGTTCTCTGGTATCTCTCTCTACTTTCTGGTGTTCTGTCATTCCGGAAGTTCCTCCACGCCCTTTTGTTCAGTTTCTTTGCTTCCATACATGCCCTATTATACCATGGATTCTTCTTTTGCTTCTCGGATTTTTCCTTTTGGGCCGGGATGTACCTGCTTACTGCCTCCTGACACTTTTGGGTGACATAGTACATCATATCTTGTGCAGACTTAGCTCTGAGGTCTGTGTCCCAAGGTATTTCCCCCTAGGAAGCTTCTCATCTCCTCATAATTTCCCTTTCGGTATGCCAGCCTTTTGTTTCCTAGTTCTTTTTTGGGGGAAGAAGGATAGAGGGGGTGGGAGGGTGAGGGGAGGATGGAAAATGGGTAGTGAGAGTGGGAGAGAGGATGTATTAGTCAGGGGGAACTCAGGGGTAGGTGTGGGCATTGGGGCAGAAGGGGGGAAGAGGGAAAAGGAGGAAGAGGTGGGGAGGTCCCCCCCGTCCCCCATGCGGGGTACATTTGACACCCTTGCAAGGGAAGGAGGCCACATAGAAGAAGAGGGGCAGAGGAGGGGTGAGGGCTGGGCGGGTTTTGGGGGTTCAGAGGATGAGGGGGTCCTTAGAATGTGGGACGAAGCAGATGGATTTGAATGCAATGGGGTCAGAGGGGACAAGGGAATTGTTGGGGAGATAAGCAGGGTCGAGGGATGGTAGGGCTGATTCGGGGAGGGTGTGACCTGGGAAGCAGTTGTGGGCTGGTTAGCAGGGGTGGGGTGGGTAACTACACTAGAATGGGAAGAGTTGTGTTGTGCAGGTCGGCTCGCCCAGTGGGCTATCTGTTCATCTTTTGTCATGTATCTGTCAATATACACGTTGTAATAGGTTTTGCTTCCTCTGAGTAAATGTTTGTGTTGCAGTATGTAATCCACTGCCTCTTCGTTAGTGAACTGTACCAAGACAGGTCGTTTCTTGGTACAGTTGTAAGGCCCAATGTGGCAGTGGATTTCCACCTCATTCTCTGCCAGTTTGGCTCTAATATCTCTCGAGATCCCCTGTAACTCAAAATCTTCAATCTCCATCCTTTCCTGCCTCGATGATGCCTTGGCTTCGAGTAAGTGTGTGTTTGTGTGTGTGTGTGTGTGTGTGTGTGTGTGTGTGTGTGTGTGTGTGTGTGTGTGTGTGTGTGTGTGTGTGTGTGTGTGTGTGTGTGTGTGTGTGTGTGTGTGTGTGTGTGTGTGTGTGTGTGTGTGTGTGTGTGTGTGCGTGTGTGTGTGTGTGTGTGTGTGTGTGTGTGTGTGTGTGTGTGTGTGTGTGTGTGTGTGTGTGTGTGTGCGTGTGTGTGTGTGTGTGTGTGTGTGTGTGTGTGTGTGTGTGTGTGTGTACTCACCTAATTGTGCTTGCGGGGGTTGAGCTTTGGCTCTTTGGTCCCGCCTCTCAACTGTCAATCAACTGGTGTACAGATTCCTGAGCCTACTGGGCTCTATCATATCTATATTTGAAACTGTGTATGGAGTCAGCCTCCACTCAGCACTTATGCCAAGGGGCATAACTGGCCGACCCCTCACAGTGTTCGAGAGAGAACTGGATAAGCACCTCCAAAGGATACCTGATCAACCAGGCTGTGACTCATACGTCAGGCTGCGAGCAGCCGCGTCCAACAGCCTGGTTGATCAGTCCGGCAACCAGGAGGCCTGGTCGACGACCGGGCCGCGGGGACGCTAAGCCCCGGAAGCACTTCAAGGTAACCTCAAGGTAACCACCACATCACTTCCTAGTGCATTCCATTTATTAACTACTCTGACACTGAAAAAATTCTTTCTAACGTCTCTGTGGCTCATCTGGGTACTAAGTTTCCACCTGTGTCCCCTTGTTCGTGTCCCACCCGTGCTGAAGAGTTTGTCTTTGTCCACCCTGTCAATTCCCCTGAGAATTTTGTAGGTGGTTATCATGTCTGTTTTGAAGGGATGTGAAGTTCAGCTCCTTTAGCCTTTCCTCGTAGCTCAATCCTCTCAGTTCCGGGACGAGCCTGGTGGCATACCGCTGAATCTTCTCTAACTTTGTCTTGTGATTAACTAGGTATGGACTCCAGGCTGGAGCTGCATACACCAGGATTGGTCTTATATAGGTGGTATACAGGGTTCTGAAAGATTCCTTACACAAGTTTCTAAAGGCAGTTCTTATGTTGGCCAGTCTAGCATATGCCGCTGATGATATTCTTTTGATGTGGGGCTCTGGGGACAGGTTCGGCGTGATATCAACCCCCAGATCCTTCTCTCTATTTGACTCTTGCAGGATTTCCCCTCCCAGATGATACCTTGTGTTCAGCTTCCTGCTCCCTTCGCCTAATTTCATCACCTTACACTTTCCTGAGTTGAACTTTAGCAGCCATTTTCTAGACCATTCCTCCAGTTTATCCAGGTCATCCTGTAGTCTCTGTCTATCTTCATCCGTCTTGATTCTTTTCATAATTTTTGCATCATCAGCAAACATTGAGAGGAATGAGTCTATACCCTCTGGAAGATCGTTCACATATATTAGAAACAGGATGGGTCCAAGTACTTAGCCCTGTGGGACTCCGCTGGTGACATCTCGCCACTCTGATGTCTTCCCCCTCACCGTTACTAGCTGTTTCCTGTTGCTTAAGTACTCCCTTATCCACTGGAACACCTTCCCTTTTACTCCTGCCTGTTGCTCCAACTTTTTTAACAGCCTTTTATGGGGTACTGTGTCAAAAGCTTTTTGGCAATCCAGGAAAATACAGTCGGCCCACCCTTCTCTTTCCTGCCTAATTTTCGTTGCCTGGTCATAAAATTCTATTGAACCTGTGAGGCACGATTTACCATCTCAGAACCCATGTTGGTGGTGCGTTACAAAGTTATTTCCCTCCAGATGCTCTACGAGCCTTTTCCTCACGATCTTCTCCAGCACCTTGCATGGTATACAAGTTAAGGAAACTGGCCTGTAATTCAGTGCCTCTTGCCTGTCACCCTTTTTGTATATTGGGACCACGTTAGCTGTCTTCCAACTTTCTGGTAAGTCTCCTGTTTCCAGTGACCTGTTATACACCATAGAGAGTGGCACACTTAGTGCTTCTGCACCTTCCTTTAGTATCCATGGTGAGATTCTGTCAGGCCCAACAGCATCCAGCTCCAGCAGACACCTTTTGACCTCATCGCTGGTGAGGTCAAATTCCTCCAAAGTTGCTTGGTTTGCCGTTGCTTTGGTTTGTGTGTTTGTTTGTGTACTTGTGTGTCTTTGCTTGTGTGTGTGTGTGTGTGTGTGTGTGTGTGTGTGTGTGTGTACTCACATAGTCATTCTTGCGGGGGTTGAGCTCTGGCTCTTTGGTCCCACCTCTCAACTGTCAATCAACTGGTGTATATATTCCAGAGCCGACTGGGCTCTATCAAATCTTCATATGAAACTGTGTATGGAATGCGTGTCCACCACATCACTGCCTATTGCATTCCATTAGTTTACTACTCTAAAACTGAAAAAAAAAATTCTAATGTGTCTGTTGCTCATTTAAATACTAAGATTCCATCTGTGTTCTCTTGTTTGCTTTCCACCCTTGCTAAATAGTTTGTCTTTGTCCATCCTGTCAATCCTGTCAATCCCACTGAAAGCCAATTTCCAGACCATTCCTTCAGTTTTAGGCATTTCCAGGTCGTCCTATGTGTGTGGGTGTACTCTCCTAGATGTTCTCAACCAGATGTGGATGTAGAGTCGTGCTAGGCTATTAGCCCCTCCTTCCCAAGCGTTCTTAGATTTAGGTAATGATTCGTTTCTCACGTTTTATAATATTTACATTTAAAAATTTGAATCGAATAAACTTCAGCGACTTAAAAGTTCAACCTATTCTACTTATTGACAATTCTAACACTAAAAATTTCTTGTTGATGTCTTTGTGACTCACTTGCGTCTTTATTTTCAATCTATGACCTCTCATTCTGTGTTCCTAACTTTGAATAATGCTGCTGACTCTACTTTGTCAATTATTTTTCATAATCTTATATGCTGATATCATGTCTCTTGTATTTCTCCATTACGTCATTAAGGTTCAGTTTTCTCAATCTTTTCTCATACAACAACCCCCTTCAGCTCAGGAACGAGTCTCGTTGCATCTTTGAACCTTTTCTTGCTTCTTCTTGTACATTTTAGGTGAAGGTTCCATGCTTGGGATGCATATTCAAGGATCGGTCTCACCTTAGCTGACAGCTGGGTACCCAACGTTGTGCTTCGTTACCCTATGGCAGTGTAGTTGTGCTGTGCTCAGTATGGGGTCATTCACTATTAAACTGAAGCGAAGTAAGTCGGCTGATTTAGGTTCTACACTGGTGTGAAATATTGGACATTATTTGATGACTTGCAGTGTGGATTTTCAGACTCACTTGGTTTTCAGGTCCTACGTCCGGACAAAGAGCTGGATAAGTTTGCGAATCCCAATGTCTTGCAAGATTTGGTTGATAAGCTCGAAGGCAAAGTCGTGCCATTGCAAAACGTCTGGGATTACTATTGTTGTTCAGTAGTATTATACCTTCTTCTGCGAGAATTGTAGTACAAATGGTTTACTTAATCTACAGCAGGAGGCCCAGAACGTATTTTAAATGAAGTTGTCCTGGACACCTAGCTTCTGGGTGTTCTGGCAAAAGAGCTCACAGGTCCATTGTCTTCCGGGAAACCGATTTTCCTCTGTCGACGTTGGTCAGCGAACTTCTGTGTTAGAGTGGTAGCCTCGTCGGTGACGTGTGTGTCATTTCCACTTTCGGCTTCGCATGTGCGTCGGCTCAAGCAACGTCTCCCAGGGACCATAATGTGAGGGCTCCAGAGGTAGACGATGGTGTGACCATAGCTGTGAATCGTAGGGGGTACCATGATTTTTCAAGGCATTAAGATGTTGTGTGGTCTCCGGGAAGACGGTTTTATTAAGGGACGAGTTATCGCTATGGTGCATTCGTGCTGCGAAGTTCATTGTTCGTCCTCGTCTGTTTTTCATGTGCCTCATGCGGCTGTGCCTCCTGGTAGTGACATGTGCCTAATACTTCGTCGGGCGATCGGAGGTGGAAGAGTGTTGAAGATAATTAGTGGCGGACAGCTGGTGTTAGCTTTACGTTGAAGCCACGAAAAGGTGCAGAAGAGCCTTGTCAGGTTGGTGCCTCGCTCGAAGTGAATCGGAAAGTTGGGGGAGGAGGGGGAGGTATGGTTGTGGAAGCGTCGTCTCTTTGCATGCGTCAAAATTAGTGGGTGTCAGTCCTTGTTTTGGTTTTGTTTCTCTGATACATAACGTGGTGTGTTCTGTGTGTTTAGTTATGTGCTTTCTCTGCTTTTATTTCTCGTTGTTGTTTGATTTGTCCTTGTTTCGTTGTGTGTGTGGTCTGTGTGTGCGGGGTGTTCCATGATTATGGGTTTCCCGCTGGTGGGCTGCTTTTGTGTGTTCCTAATTGTTTGCATGTTTTCCCTGTGTTTGACTCTGTTTTCTGTGGTGTTGTTGGTGATGATTCCATGTTTTGTTTTGCATTGTATTTTTGTAACGTGTTTTTGTGTGTCTGTGTTGTCATGTGGTGTGTGAATTGTGTGGCGTTTGTTATACTTTGACTTTGTATTTTAAAGTATTTGATATTTTTTGTATTGTGTATGTTGCTCCGTGTATATTTGATTTTAGGTTTCATTGTAGGAGAAACTTACAATGAAATACAGTTTTTATTTATATATTTATTTATTTATTGTGTTACGATAATCTCTTTCAAGAGAGATTGAGCCTGCTCTACCCTACATCATTACGTCGTACAAGTACAAGATACTATATAGAAGATACGTCCACCAGTATTGCCAAACGTTTTGCCCAGGAAGCAAATCGTACCATGCACACCCCGACACCAGCCACAGCCGCCGTAATCAGCAAACTGCTTATCCTTCGCCTGCCTGTTGCTGATTGGCTGGTGTCTCGCCACACCTGCACTCACCACCACCACGAGAGTCGACGTCTGGGCAGCAGTACACCGTACTCGTCAGAATATCTTTGTGCTCCTTGCAGTTGACATCTCTCGCTAGTAGACTAAGCCTTGGCTTTCGTGTACTAAAGGAGGTGGCAGCTTGAAGCCAGTATTCCAGCACCGCACATATTAATTTATATTGCTATCACTGTTTTTGCATTCTGGTCTTAGAGTAACTTTTCATTGCCAGTTATTATTCATGTTATTTTGTTTGTTGACCAGTGTTGAATTTTATGAGATTGTCTTTATTCATGTCTTGTTTTCTAGAGTAATTAAAATTTCATTGTTTATATACTTGTGTTTTGTGTGTCTTCCCATTACCTTACCACAGACGAAAGGACAAACTTTTCTCTTTTTTTTTTGTGATGTGACGAGGCCCTGCCCCCAGCTTTTGAAACAGCCGAACACCAACGCTTTACCGTCACAATTGATATACAAGAAGGTACATTGGGGCTTAAGAGAGAACATAGAAATGAAATTGATTTTACATTCTTGTAAAGCCACTAGCACGCATAGAATTTCGGGCAGTTTGTAATACTCTTGTTATTGTGTGTTCATATGTACTCTGATTTGTGCGTCTGGAGTTTTGATCGGCGTTAATTCTTTAATGTATATATTAAATAAATAAATAAATGTATATCCAAATTTTTTTATCAACATAGAAAATATGTGTAATATGTTAAAGAATTCAATTCTGGAGAGTGTGCACTCTATAATATATGCTATGTTGAAAACACTACAAACACTCTGAGTAGGCTTCTCTCACTATATTTGCAAGAAGGAGAAACTACTCACTATACCACTAGGCACACCACATGAGGCACTACCACTATACCTCACCACATGAGGCACTACTCACTATACCACAACGCCATCCTGAATCATCACTCTATCGTTAACCGCACCAAAATCATCACATTCACCGGTAACTGAAGCAGTCTTTGTTTAACTAAGGCCATCTTTAATTGCAAGCCTGTCCCAGCTGGTTCATGGTTCTCCTTTGACCCAGAGGGAGGCTCTCTAGTCATGGCTATTGAAGACTTATTTGTCTCCATCGTGTTAGATCACTATCACCTGACTCTATAGTTCGTCGCATTCTACGATTAAGGGCAACAAATTTTCAAGAGAGAATATGATGGTGTGAGGTAACACGTAATATGCATTCCTATATATATGCATGAATGTTCTTCCATGGAATTGTAGTATACTCATGGTGTATGTATTATGTGTATATATCTCAAGGTGTAACGTTGATGAAACGTTGTAATAAAATTAAGTGACTAAAAAGGGTGTTTCTTCACCATCTTGATAGCAGAAGGGATTTACATAGGAAATAAAATATCCATAAGAAACTTTGGAATTGTAATAATGTCATTGTGTTCAATTTCAACAAAACCTGATCCCAATCTATATCTAGTAGAAAAAGAATGTCTGTTTGTGTGTCTCTCTGCTTTGCCTGTCATAGGTTGAAGGCCATACACTTGCAGATAGCCTCACCCAATTGTCTTGACCAAGTCTGGTGGGAACGATCTCAACATCAGAGCCTGCAACACCGTCGTGACGTTGGTGGTCTTGCTGTTATGTCCGAGGCCAACATCCTTAAAGTCCCGCGCCTGGCCCAACTCTGGCGACTACCAGTAGTTCCCACCCGTAGCACTAGGCTTTCAACCTTCAATAGTCTCATGCTGGAAGTGCCTTTCTCCAGAACATCACTCCATCAGCGATCTTCCATTTCGAGGCTGACTAGCATCTGGAACTTGTTCGCTCAACTGATTGATAAACGGGAGATCAGGTCACCTGATCACATAAAGGCTCTGGCACACAGTTGGCTACAGACTCATCCTGTTACTTATATGTTGTTTTTGAATAAAGGCTATTCATATTGATGCATACCCAGGAAACAATTTTAGGTTGCCACAACGTATCTGGAAAGTGTTGGAAAGTATGGGCAACGTTTGTTTTCACGCATTAGATGCGTAATTTTGTGTGGATGTAAATAAGTTTCTGAAACGTATTGCACGAAACGTTGGCAAAAAAAAATTTGAAACCTTGTGGCAACCTTAAATGTTTCATAAACGTAGTTATTTATTGTTGTTATTTATATAAATGTAGAAATATAAAAGTATATTTCTACATTTAGTAAAATGAAACATGGTCATAATAAAAGTTAATTCATCATTTATATGCATATTCTTAGGAAGAGGTCGAGGAAGAAGGAGGAAGAATTCCAGGTAAGAGGATGAGGTCGAGGAGGAAGGAGGAGGATATCAAGGAGGAAGGAGGAGGTCGAGGCAGAAGGAGGATGAGGTAGAGGAGGAAGTTAAAGAGGACACTGAGGAGGAGGAGGGCGAGGAGAAGGGAGGAGGAAGAAGGAGGAGAGAGAGGAGGAAGGAGGAGGAGGTCCTCCTCCTAGCCCTCCTCCTTCTCCTTCCTCCTCATTCTGTTCCTTACTCCTCGCCTTCCTCCTCCTCCTTCCTCCTCGCCCTCTTCCTCGTTCCTCCTTGCCCTCCTCATTCCACCTCGCCCACCTCCTCCTTCCTCTTCGCCCTCCTCATCCTTCCTCCTTCCTCCTTGCCCTCCTCCTCCTCCTTCCTCCTCCTTCCTCCTCGCCCTCCTCCTCATCCTCCTTCCTCCTCTTCCTCCTCCTTCCTCCTCGCCTTCTTATTCCTCCTTCCTCTTCGCTCTTCTTCTCCATCCTCCTCCTTCCTCCTCACCATCCTCCTTCCTCCTCGTCCTCGTCCTCCTCGCCCTCTTATTCCTCCTTCCTCCTCGCTCTTCTTCTCCATCCTCCTCCTTCCTCCTCACCATCCTCCTTCCTCCTCGTCCTCCTCGCCCTCCTCCTCCTTCCTCTCCGCCCTCCTCCTCCTAATTCCTCCTTCCTCCAAGCCCTCCTCCTCCTTTCTCCTTGCCCTCCTCCTCGCCCTCCTCCTCCTCCTTCCTCCTTGCTCTCCTCCAATATATAAGACAACAAAACGTTTTCAGATTCTTTCACACCACTTTCCAGCAACATTTATAATTTATATCAATTATTTTAGGGAATAAGTCATAAATTATATATTTAAACATGATATTAGTGTTTAGTGGAATGCATAAGGAGTCAAATTGTGTTAAAAAAGAGCAATTTTTAGAAAATTTGGAAAACTACTTTTTTCTGATCATAGAATAACTCAATGTATTTTGAAGGTTTCATTCAGCCATTAAATATCATTCACAATTTATTAATGAATTTTACAAAAAAAACACCATATATTTTTTTTTTTTTTTTAATTTGTGAGGGTACCACCTCTGGTGCCAATGTGGGGACCCATAGCCTCGGAGAAGAAAATAAAAAGTATTCAGAGGAGACCTTGTGGTTTCTCACTAAACACTAATATTATCTTCTCCTACCACCCCCATTCTTTTGTATGTACACATATATATTTACTTTATTTGAACTTTGTTACAAAAAAGGAGTTACATATGGGTTACAAAGATGGTTATCATAGGTTGTCGAGTTCCTCCAGCTCCTCAGATGGCGGGCAGGAACCCTGGATGCAGTGCGCATTTCCCCTCTGTATCGCCACACTGAGGCGCTGGAAAAGAAAGCTTGCAGCTCCTGGGTCCCTTGTCGTTTCAATGAGCCTAAAACCCAGTTCCTTCAAAAAACTGGTAGCACTTTTACCCCAGGCGCCGAGTGTCTCAGAAGCAATGGGGACAAAATTGTAGTGGTGATCCAGTTCTCTATACTTACGGGATTTGGCTGCTTCCCTGTGGGTGGCAGCGCCACCTGGTTGTGCAACACTGAGGTTAATGTAGGTGTTAGCCAGGGTTGATATGCACGTGTAGTCCCATACCAACTGCTTGCCATTCTTCCAGGGGTTCACTGTGATACCATCCGGGCGACCAATAATTTTACCATATATTTTATATTTAAACATGTAAAAACTATTTGTAATACATTAGGAACAAAATAGTTGTAGAAAAAACATTTATTATAAAGCCTATGTGTTTGGATTTTTGGATTAAAAGTTTCTCAAAGGCTCTCCTGCACCATTCTCAATGCAAGTCATTCCTACACCTATGAGAAGAGATAGACGAACGTTTTCTATATGATTTGTCTTTGCTGGGTATAACCGGCTTATGAAATAAATTGGTCTCTTGGAATAGGTTTCAACTGAGTTGAGGTATAATTACAACTCATGCTTGTAGTTTCACCAGGTTCCTTATATGACAGTTCCTTATGTGACAGTTTCAAATCACAGGCTAATGAAATAAATGAGTTTCTGAGAGCAGGCTTTAGATGAGCTAGGGTCATCAGCTCTTGATTGCAGTTTCACTAAGTACGTCAGTTGATGATCCTTATGAGCCCTTGTCTTAATTAAAAAGAAAAAAAAGAGGCATAGAAGCAGAGGGGAAGGGGGATAGATTTGGGGAGAGAAGAAGGATGGAAAGGGGAGGAGATGGTGTATACAGAGGAAGAGAAGAGGATAGGGTGAGATAGTGTAAGAGAGGGGGGAGAGGTAATTGAAGAGGGGGGGGGGATTTAGAGAGAATAGAAGGGTAGGGGGAAGGGATCGATACTCGGGTAGTGTTAATATGTATTATAGAGTGCACCGACGGATCAATATCAAGTATTTCCCCTAACCGTCGCACTAACCAGTATAATTGATCTATCTTTTATTTATTCTCTGAGAATCAGCTTAAACTGGTCACTTTCTTCACCTCTTTCCTTGTTATATATTATTATTATTTCCGGCAACTGCCGACGCCCTGCTCTCACAGCAAACAAAATGTCACTGCAATTCCAGACTAATTTTGTTCTTCTGTAACTAAGAAAATAAAGGCTCGCATCACTCAGAGTAGTCAGAGGTGGGGAGGAACCCGGGCCACTGGGAGGTAATGTGCATTGGCGTCAGTCTTCTTGAATACCATCCCTTTGTGTCCAGCCAGTGGGGTCGGGCCAGCATCTACTCTCTGGTAATACCAAGGAACCCCTCCCCAACAGTGCTGACAAATGTCAAGACTGGCAAGTATACATGAGGCTGGCCGAACCAGGGATTCATGTCGTATTGAATGTGTGAAACCCTATTCGACTTTATTGGAAGCCTCAGGATTCCTAGAGGACGCAGTAGTATACCAGGTTGCAATCCTTTTCATGACATGGCCTTGTCAACTAGAGCGTGTGTCTAACAACACCCGGCGCAAATATCGAACCCTCATCAAGGCTCATACGGATTTTCTCATTGATTCATGACGATTGTGTGATTATTCTATGTTTCTGAAAGAGTAACGTCAGAGGTAGAGCATTCCTAGATGACAGAGCCAGAGGGCACGGGGGGATTCTGTGAAACCCTGGTTTGGCTTCAGTGGAAACCTCAGGAATCCTAATGGAATGGAGTGCAGTAGAACTCCAAGTTACAACCCTTTTCACTTGGTCATCTAGAGCTTGTGCTTAGGAACACCCAGCGCATAGTTTCGAACCCTCATCATAATTCATACGAATTTTCTGAATAATAATAATAATAATAATAATAATATTATTATTATTATTATTATTATTATTATTATTATTATTATTATTATTAATAATAATAATAATAATAATAATAATGACCAAAATAATTCAGGGAGATTAGAGTACCTCCACATTATTAACAGTATCTGTAAAGAAAAGTGTAGTTCTAGATTTCAACAGCCATATGAAATTAACTTAGTGATGCTTAAATAAAAAAATATATATTTTCTGGCAAGTTTCTCAATGCCCTGAAGGTTTACAGCCCAGAATTTTTCGATAAAGAAATAACTAAAATATATGAAACTGGGCAGAAATTGCAATATCCAAAAATTATTGGGGACGTCTTGTTTGGGCAAGCTGAACAGACACATACTCCCAAGTCTAAACCGGAACTTAAAAACACTTGTTTTGCCATATTTTGAGGAACTAGCAAAACTTTACCCAGGCCAGGCGGAAGAGGGAGCCTGTCGGCCGAGCGGACAACACACTGGACTTGTGATCGTGTGGTCCTGGGTTCGATCCCAGGCGCCGGCGAGAAACAATAGGCAGAGTTTCTTTTACCCTGTGCCCCTGTTACCTAGCAGTAAAATAGGTACCTGGGTGTTAGTCAGCTGTCACGGGCTGCTTCCTGGGGGTGGAGGCCTGGTCGAGGACCGGGCCGCGGGAACACTAAAAAAAGCCCCGAAATCATCTCAAGATAGGCCTGAAGAACTTTAATATTTATCCGGTAATAAAAAATATTAAAACGATTAAGTTCATTTAATTAAGATCTTGAACAAGTCTGCAGCGTGTTGTATTTATTCGATCCCCTGCAATGATTATGCATAGGTGTACATTGGCTATATGGGTAAATCACTTAGTTCACGTTTAAAACGATACTCTTACTCAATTCGTACGGCCCAGCACTCTAGTGCATTATATTTTCATTTCAGTTTATGTGATCATTCTATCAACTTGAGGGGTGCACAGATTGTGGGTGACCTTGTACCGACATATCTATGGAGGTATTCGTGATCTATGTTTCGGTTTCAACGTCTCCTACACCGTTTGCAACTCGTAAATAGTGGCAGATATGGCGCCCGATCACCTGCCAATATTACCCACTATAATCATTGAACGCTCTATCCTCCCAGGCGGAATGTACAAGCGGAAGAGGTTGGCTGTGCCCATCGATCAACGAGACAATATTGTTGTTCATGTGTCAGAAAGGTACAGCTCATTTAAGCCTTCTTTAGTTGAAGAGTTTAACAATGAACTCACAGGTATTATCGAACAGTTCGTAGAATCACTTGAGCCATCGTCCAGGCCACGTAACCCAAATTATATTGGTCATAGCTATTATGCCTATTATAATGATTCCAAATTACATGCACTAAAACGCACTGCCAGAAGAATTAGACTAGCATATAGAAAGACCTTTAGCATACTGAAATGCTTAAACTCTTGCAGACGATGAGTCACAATAATGGGGGCTTATAATATGAAGACTAAACCACAGGCACCAGAAAATGAGGAGACGACTACGTTACGGTCCGTCCTGGACCATTATCAAGTCGATTGTGATGAGACGAGGTTGTTGATGTTGTTTAAGATTCACTAACTCGGAACAAAGCAGCATTGTTTGACAGACCCTTAAGCTCTTTCAAAGGGCGCTGGCTGAGGCCAGAGAACGTATGATAAGGCTGAGGCAGACAAACTTGGAACCATTTGTCAGTGGTGTCGATTCTCACACACCACTAAGCCGGGCATGAAAGGATATGAATAAGATCAAAGGTAATAATGCTGCAGAAATCTCACGCACTAGTTCCCTGCATAGAGCACATGAGCTTGATGATGCTTGAGTCACAACTTCCAGGATTAATAGTCTTCCTCATTCCACACAGAATGAATTAAATAATATATATATATATATATATATATATATATATATATATATATATATATATATGCAACAATGATCACAAAAACACTGATCCAAGTATGCAGAATAACCACATATGAAAAATAGAAAATGCTTAACGCGTTTTCGGCTAATTCGCCTTCATCAGAGCAAAGTAGAATGAAGATAAGATTGCTGATCAGACCTTTATATCCGCCTGGGCAGATCACCTGACCACCAAAAATAAGTGGAGGAAAGGAATTATAAGAAAGAAGGTAACTGCAGAAGGCCTATTGGCCCATACAAGGCAGCTCCTATTAATATCTCCAAGTGCCATACGTGTTAAATGATTGCTATATTGTTTTGACGTGCTACATTGAGGCTTAAATAGGGATCCAACTTGTACATACCGGGGCTCACATTAAGGCTGTTGTTACAATGTTTGATCAGAGCAGACTCGATCACGTTTCGTTCAACAAAATCCTTACTTTTAACAATACATTTTGCCCCTGTGAAGTCGATAGAATGATTACATAAACTGGAATGTAAATGCAATGCACTGGATTGCTGGGCTGTACGAATAGCGTATGAATGCTGTTTTAAACGCGAGGAAAGAGATTTACCTGTCTGGCCAATGTAAACACATGCACACTCATTACAAGGGATGGAATACACACAACCTGCTACAGACGAGGGCGAGTTCTTAATTAACATGGACTTAACTGTATTATCATTTTTGAACACTAGATTAATATTAAGGTTCTTCAGGGCTGGGGCAAGATTTACTTGTCCCTCAGAATATGGTAATACCAACGAATTTTTCAGTTCTGGTTTCGACTTAGTAGTCTGTTTGTAGAAAGTCCTTTTTGCTTGACCAAACGCAAGATCCAAGATCGATTTTGGGTATTTTAACTTCTTCCCAATTTCAAATATATTTGCTATTTCTTCATCGAAAAATTCCGGACTACAAACTCTCAGTGCTCTGAGAAACATACCAGAAAAAACTGCCCGCTTGACCTGAACATGATGATTTGAATAGAAATGTACATACGAGCTCACATTGGTAGGTTTCCTATACACATTGAATTTGAAACTTCTACCAATTCTATGAATCATGATGTCTAAAAAAGGCAGAACACCATTCACTTCGTTCTCAATTGTGAATTTAATTGACGGAACCAGCGAATTGATTTGATTGAGAAAATCAGTTTCGTCATGATTAACCGGCCACAGGCACAAATATCGTCAACGTACCTGTACCAAAGCAAATTTGAGGGTAAAATCCTGGGAAGGATATTTGTTTCGAAACATTCCATGTACAGATTGCTCAAAACAGGGGAGAGGGGATTACCCATCGCCATGCCAAATGTTTGTTTATAAAATGAATCATTAAAGCTGAAATAATTATCTTTAATGCACAATTTTATAAGTTCAATAATGGTGTTAGTAGGCAAAGTTAAATTATACCTTGGGAGTAGATCCCGTAAGAATGACAACAGATCATCAACTGTCATTCTTACGGGATCTACTCCCAAGGTATAATTTAACTTTGCCTACTAACACCATTATTGAACTTATAAAATTGTGCATTAAAGATAATCAAAAATCAATTCTCCAAAATTCATTTTTATTTCTAGTCTAGAAATAAAAATGAATTTTGGAGAATTGATTTTTGATTTACCTCCAACAGTGAAAAGAAATGTACGAAAGATTGAGAAAATTCGTGTTAGAATTATTAATCTTACTTTTTCGGTCATATTTAATAATATATATATATATATATATATATATATATATATATATATATATATATATATATATATATATATATATATATATATATATATATATATATATATGTCGTACCTAGTAGCCAGAACGCACTTCAATGCCTACTATGCAAGGCCCGATTTGCCTAATAAGCCAAGTTTTCATGAATTAATTGTTTTTCGACTACCTAACCTACCTAACCTAACCTAACCTAACTTTTTTGGCTACCTAACCTAACCTAACCTATAAAGATAGGTTAGGTTAGGTTAGGTAGGGTTGGTTAGGTTCGGTCATATATCTACGTTAATTTTAACTCCAATAAAAAAAAAATTGACCTCATACTTAATGAAATGGGTAGCTTTATCATTTCATAAGAAAAAAATTAGAGAAATTATATTAATTCAGGAAAACTTGGCTTATTAGGCAAATCGGGCCTTGCATAGTAGGCCGAGAAGTGCGTTCTGGCTACTAGGTACGACATATATATATATATATATATATATATATATATATATATATATATATATATATATATATATATATATATATATATATATATATATATATATATATATATATGATGATAGAGCAAGGCTCCTTGACTTCGTGCTTCATCAAGAGGATGACTGTAAAATGCTTTTTGCTGAATACTAACTAGATTCTGATCCATATAAAGGAGGGGGAGGTTATCTTGAGGTTATCTTGGGATGACTTCGGGGCTTTTTAGTGTCCCCGCGGCCCGGTCCTCGACCAGGCCTCCACCCCCAGGAAGCAGCCCGTGACAGCTGACTATTTTACCTATAACCTATTTTACTGCTAGGTGACAGGGGCATAGGGTGAAAGAAACTCAACCCATTGTTTCTCGCCGGCGCCCGGGATCGAACCCAGGACCACAGAATCACAAGTCCAGCGTGCTGTCCGCTCGGCCGACCGGCTCCCCTGACCGGTCGGGGGGGGGGGGGTCATATCCAGCCGACCGGCTGGATATACCAACACCTAAAATGTTCTGAACTCAGTATTGAACACATGTCAGGAACTAGGTGTAGTCATCTCGGTAGAGAAAATAAAGATCCTGAGCCGCCACGCACCCAGATAGGGGTGGAGCTGTTCGCAAGATGCAGCTGCATGATGACTCTCTGCTCGACTATGTAACCAGTTACAAATACCTTGGTCGTGAGATTTTACTGAACTGCAATGTTTTAACCAGACTGGGTCGTCAATGTAGAAAGAGGTTCCATGCTCTCCAGACTGTGGCAGACTACCAACAAAGCTATGGCGCAAATGTGAGAATTGCTGTGGGAACCAACCTGTGAGATTTATATTTATTTAATTTATATGAATTTATATTTACGTTAATTTATATACTTCGATAGCAATTTGTATGATGTTAAGTGGACTGTATTTCTGCAATAATCTCATAATCTCACAAATCGATCCTCTACACATTAGGGGGGGTTTATATTAATTTATATATATGCAGCCAATCAAACTACAATATTAACTACACATTATTAAACATTGAAAAGGTTCCTTATCTTATTTGTACAGCAGGCCTTAGTCCACCAGGTATAACCAGGATGTAGACACCACATTTTCCCTCTTTGAGGTAGCTTCCATCACCCTCGTAACTGATGCACAATGCATGCTTCCTCGTCTTGACCTGTCAAAAGGGCGCTAGCTGTGAAGCCAGAATCCTAGTATATGACAAGCTATATCAGAGAAAACACTGTACATGGAACCTTAAAGACCTGGCTTAATTACCTTTAGTATGAGGCTATCTCGTGCTCTAACCGGGCCACCCTATATACACTGCCATTAATGGCCACAAATGAAAGATAAATGGGTTTCGGAAGAACTCTTAACTTGATTTGTTGACAGCGTGTTGATAATGGTACACCTTTGGTTTCCATAACACTTCGTCCAAGTAAAATTAACAGGAGCCGAATTTGCTCCCGTGAGCCTCTGTGGTCTCAGTATCAACAATCGCTGCCCCTCCTTCCCCACTCCTGCCTGGCTTACATTGTCCAGATGACAGAAAGTGATAGAAGGGTCACATTTACTCTACTTTAATATTGATAATTAAGTTAATTTATATGAGATGTTTTTCTGATGGTAAAGTCCAAAGACTAATGTATTTAAGAATAATTCCCACCATAATAGGTGGTGATTTATAATAGTATGTGGTGATGATATCCCGTTTTCTATAGACGGTAATTCCACTACAAGTTACGTTTTCTATGGGTAACTTGTTTATACAATACAGCTATTATCTGTCTGTATGATATGTTAAATGCTGTCGGATTTTCCGACAGTTGCCAAAATGATGTGTCTTTCATATATTAGATCTCTGATCGATTATGCTGCACCCATGTTTGTTCTAATGCCAGAGAGAATGCTTGGAGGGCTGGAAAAGACGCATAACAAAGCCATGAGGATTATCCTTGGATGCCCCCCCCCCCCCCGTACAACTAAATACTAAACATGAGGAAGGAACAGAATATTTCTTGTGTAAGTATTTGAATCACTGAAATTAATGTTTTAATTGGTACCAAAATGCTTAGGTTAACCCACCCTAACACCTGCACTGAAGCCCTCCAAGCTTTCTTTCTTGTAGATCAGCATCCCTCCAAATGGATTACCAAAACAGCCACTGTGCTCAGAATATATAATAACCATCACCTCTACCAAAAGAGACAACAATGACACTTTCCTGCTCCATGGGAGGTCACCTAATTCTAAATTGCTGTCCTTATTTATTTATGCTGCAAATATTTTTTGCTCTATTTATAGGGGGCGCCTGACAGCTGAGTGGACAACGCTTCGGATTCGTATTCCTGAGGATCCGGGTTCGATCCCTGGTGGGGGCGGAGACAAATGGGCAAAACGTTTCTTTCTCCCCTGATGCCCCTGTTACCTAGCAGACAGATAGTTACCTGGGGAGTTAATCAGCTGCTACGGGCTGCTTCTTGGGGGGGGTGTAACAAAAATGAGGCCTGGTCGAGGAGCGGGCCGCAGGGATGCTAAGCCCCAAAATCATTTCAAGATAACTCCCCTTTCCCACCCAAAAAGCTGATTAAAGAACAACCCTCGCTTTGACAAGAATCCAAGTAGATTGCTGTAAGGGGCCGGATAACTATTATTTTGATTGACCTCAAACGCTCTCAGTTTTTGTTTTTTTTTGCTTAATCTACTTGATAAATGTTCCAACTTTTCCTAATGGATCACCATCCTAACATGCACAAAAAATTAAAATAAAATAAAATGTCAATTTTCAAAAAATATTTTAAAAAGAAACAAGTGACAAATTGCATTATTTATCATTATATTGTCAGATTAGCATACTATCTCCATTTTCAATTTTTTAGAATTTAGTTTGAGAGTATAGATTGATGTAAATAAATTTTGTAATGTGTCCTTTCAAAATTAGCACCAAAATAAGACACAACAATATGTACCCTGGAAACACAAACCGAAACTGTCTATTTTCCGCTTGTTACAACTTGTAATAAAGTTGTTACATCTTGGTTTACCGTCTTTATGACGTATTAGAACGTTGTTACAACTTGCTATATTGGTTGTTAAAACTGGTTAGGAGGTGTTAAAACTTGTTCGAACGTTGTACCAACGTCGTAGTTTCGGTGTGTGTTTGGCGGGTATAACTCCAGTGTGTTTTGGGGTTTTTGGACAAAACTCAACATAGAGATTGTAGAATAAACCCCGTTACATAACATATGTGAAAATTATGAAAATGTATCAGACACTGAATTTAGAATCATTTTTTAAATTTAAAAATATTGATTACAGAGAAAATGAAGGTAAAATTTGCGACAATGAATAGGATCGTTCTAATTTATGAATTATCTTGTATGTTTAAAAGAAACGTTGCTTGGAATTCGTACTCGATTGCGTGAAAGTTGTAGATCAATATGTGTTCAAATGAAGTCAAGACAAAATAACACCCAAAAAAAAATATTTGGATAAATATAATGATTTAGGGGGGTTGATATGCACACGTTATATATGTGATTTTGCTCTAATTTGGCTCCTAATCATCAAAAAACATAAAGGGACAAAGATAATAGAGTTTGAAATCTATGAAAAATTCGGCCAGAAACAATACAGAGTTACACGTTCTGCCAATTGTGACTGATTTATTTGTTGACCAATGGCATTCTAAATCACATTGTTTGTGACGGATATGCATTCTACAAGATATCTCCTTATCATCAGAACTTTTGTTATTAATATTAGTCTAAAATCTATTTCTTAATATATTGGGATGAAACTTTCACGATGCGGATGCCAAATAATTGCAGATTTGTTATAGGGGGCCTTAGATTCCAATTTGCCCTATAAATGCAACAAATGAAAACTCGTTCGATTTCAATCAAACTTTTTTGACAAGTTCTATATGAAAAGTGTTTCATCTGGTCCAAGTTTCAGCATCGTAGCATAAATAGGAAGGGAGCAAAAAAATATTGAAGTAGTGAAAATTATGCCAAAATGGTCAAAATCGATTATCAATCAAAAGTGTCAACTGAAATCATAGCTATGACTCTTTGCTATCACAATAGTATATATTAAACAAATATTATAATTAGTTTAATTGAAAAAAAATTTGAAGAAAAAAAATTTTTTTTTTTTTTTTTTTTTGGCGATTTGCATCAAATTTACACACCTGACTGTACGTAAGCCTATCTGTAAGGACGCCAATTTTGGAGAAAATTGGTTGATGTCAACCTCAGCCACAGATTTTAGAACCTTAGACTTCATTCATTTCTGTTTTTTTTTCAATTGACACAAACGTTTACAAAGTAAGTAAGTAATTATCAAAAGAAGGCACCAAACCGGGAAGGCTATGTAGCACCATCAAATACGCAAAATAATCAGAGGGCGCTAAATATCACCAAGGATGCCAATACGAGAACAAAAACGCATAAGGCGAACGATATCAAAAGTATCCGAGTCACCAAGAATTCTATCGAGGGACAGGTGACCGCGAGGGGCGGTCGGAAAGCAAGACACACGCTCGTCCTGGAAGTCAGGACATTCAAGAAGGACATGCACGACCGTAAGAGGGACAATGCAATTAGGACAATAAGGAGCAGGGCGGCGCTCCATCAAGTGACCATGGGTTAAGCGAGTATGGCCAATACGCAACCTCGCCAGAGCTGTTTCCCACCGCCGGTTACGGTGGAAGGAGGACGGCCACGAGGAAACACAACATTTAAGAGTACGTAGCTTGTTACCAGTAACAGACAACCAAGAAGCCTGCCAACGGGTAAGAACTGAGGAATGGATAACTGGGTAAAAGTCGGAATACGGAATGCCTTTACGAGAGATGGGACAAGAGCGGACAGCTTCCTTAGCGGCAGCATCTGCACGCTCATTTAAAGACACACCAATATGGCTGGGAACCCAACAAAACTCAACCGACTTAAATTTACTGTGAACGAGAAACAGCCAATGCTGGATCTCGACAACTACTGGATGAACCGGATTAAAGGACCCGAGAGCCATGAGGGCACTACGAGAGTCAACAACAACCACAAAGGAAGACTGACAACGAGAAAGCAGGAGACGAAGAGCATAGAGAATAGCATAAAGTTCTGCTGTAAAGATGCTAGTCTCCAGAGGCAAGCGACACATATAAGTGCGATCAGGAAAAACAACAGAGTAGCCAACACCGTCCGCTGACTTAGACCCATCGGTGAAGACAGAAACGGAGCGGGAGTGAGAAGAAAAGTGCTCGAGGAAAAGGCGTTTTAGAACCGTAGGAGGGGTAAAAGCTTTAGTGATACGGGTCAAGGAAGTACAAAACCGCGGAAGAGGGACCCTCCACGGGGGCAAAGAAGGAACAACACGAGGAGAAACATCAGAAATACGAACGGAGAGAGAATCCTGTAGGCGAGATAACCGGACAGAAAGAGGGAGGTGGTGAAGAGGAACAGGAACCGCAGGAGGGGTAAAAGTTAAAGCACGACAGAGGCGAGAGGAAGGATGTTGCAAGGACCGCGCAAGATAGCGAAGACAGTAGCGATCACGGCGGTCCTGGAGAGACAGGAAGCCAGTGTCAACATACAAGCTAAGGATGGGAGTCGAACGAAAGGCACCAGAACTGAGGCGCAACCCAGTATGGTGCAAAGCATCAAGACGGCGAAGAGTAGAAGGAGAAGCAGACGAGTAAGCAGGGCAACCATAATCGAGCTTAGACAGGACGAGAGAGGAATGTAAAGCAAGGAGAGTGCGCCTATCTGCCCCCCAAGAAGTATGGGACAAGACCCGAAGGAGGGTAAGGGCCTTAGAGCACTCAACACGGAGGTAAGAGATATGGGGAGACCAAGACAAACGAGTGTCAAGGAATAACCCCAAAAGCTTCGCGGAATCTTTGTATTCAAGGGGATGACCATAAAGTGACAAAGAGGGACGAAGAACAACCCGTTTCCGCGTAAAAGTCATGGCACAAGTCTTAGAAGTAGAGAACTTGAAGCCATGACCTGTGGCCCAAGACGACACGGCATCAATTGCAAGTTGAAGCCGGCGTTGAAGGAGAGGCGAATCATCACCCTGACAACAAAGGGTAAGATCATCGACATAGAGAGCGGAGAAGACACCAGAAGGAAGAGAGGAAAGAAGACCATTGAGGGCAACAAGAAAAAGAGTAGTGCTCAGAACACTACCCTGGGGCACACCTTCGTATTGCTGAAAAGACGGAGAGAGAGCGGTACCAAGGCGCTCCCGAAAGGAACGACGAGAGAGGAAGCTGCGGAGAAAGAGAGGGAGATGACCACGAAGGCCAAAAGAATGAAGTTGAGATAGGATATGATAACGCCAAGTGGTGTCGTAAGCCTTTTCTAGGTCAAAAAGGACGGCAACAACGGAGGTCTTCGCAGCAAAAGCAGTACGAATATAGACCTCCAAGTTCACCAGGACATCTGTCGTGCTGCGGCACTTGCGGAAACCAAATTGAGAAGGGGAGAGGAGGTGATGGTGTTCCAGGAACCACATCAGACGAACGTTAACCATACGTTCAAAGAGTTTGCAGACACAACTTGGGAGAGCAATAGGGCGAAAGTCCTTAGGGGAAGTACCCAGAGACCCCGGTTTGCGAACAGGGAGGACAACGGCATCGAGCCAGTCCTCAGGGACTGACGACGACTCCCAGATCCGATTATACAGACTCAGTAAATACTGAGACGTGCTCGGAGGGAGATGGCGAAGCATCTCATAATGAATACCATCGGAGCCCGCCGCCGTAGAACCGCAGAGGGCCAGGGCAGAACGAAGTTCAGAGAGAGAGAAGGGATCATTATAGGGAAGCTGAAGATGAGTGCAGAAATCTAAAGGACGAGACTCAAGGACAGGTTTACGAAGAAGGAAAGATTGGGGAAGATGAAGACCAGAGCTAACAGAAGAAAAATGGGAACCCAGTTCGGAAGCGACCTGCAACGGGTCCGCCACAAGAGTATCATGGAGGTGAAGGACCGGTGAAACATCGGGAACGAACTTACCCGCTATCTTGCGGATACGCTTCCAGATCTGGGCCAGAGGGGTCTCGGACGTAATTGTTGAGACATAAGATGCCCAACATTCACGTTTAGCCGTACGGATGGCCCTACGGGCCACCGCACTCGCTTTCCGAAAGAAAAGAAAAGAATCGGTCGTCTGCCTACGGCGGTGCCTCTTCCAGGCTGCACGCTTACAGCGGACAGCCCGAGCACAGTCCGCATTCCACCAGGGAACGCACTTCCATGGACCCCGAGAGGAAGAGCGAGGAATAGAGCGGAGGGCAGCGTTGAAGACAGTGTCATGAAAAAGGAGGAGAGCGCGAGAGAGAGGCAGAAGGGAGAGGTCAGGGAGAGCAGCACTGAGGGTAAATAGGGTCCAGTCTGCCTTAGCAAACTGCCACCTAGGGAAAGAGAGGGAAGGGCGAAAAGAGAAAAAGGAAACAAGGATGGGGAAATGATCACTTCCATGGAGGTCATCAAGAACCTGCCACGTGAAATCTAAGTAAAGAGAAGAAGAGCAGAGAGAAAGATCAAGACAAGAAAGGGTGCGAGTCCGAGAGTCCAAATGAGTGGGCTCACCAGAATTCAGAAGAGACAGGGAAGAAGAGAGGAGAAACGGCTCAAGGAGGCGACCCCGGGTATTCGTCAGAACGTCACCCCAAAGAGAATGACGACAATTGAAGTCACCCAGCAGGAGCACAGGCTCCGGCAAGGAGTCCAGGAGGTGTTTCAAATCAGGAAGAGAGAGCGGGACACTCGGGGGGAGATAAATGGAACAAACTGTGTACCATTTCCCCACAAAGATACGAGCAGCAGAACAATGGAGAGGCGAAGGAAAAAGTAAAGGAACAAAGGGAACATCAGCCCGAATCAAAAGAGCAGAAGAATTAGAAGCCCCAGCAATGGCTGGGGGGGGGGGAGAGAAAGGAATAGCCACGAAAACGACCAGGACGAGCACCAAGCATTGGCTCCTGGAGACAGACACAAAGGGGCGAAAACCGCGAAATCAGAAGTTGGAGTTCGAGGAAATTGGCGTAATAACCTCGAACGTTCCATTGAAGAATGGACAACGACGAGAAGAGAAAGGACAAAAACAGAGAACAAGGAAGAAACAAAGGCGAAAGAGCAACAGAGCACGTTAAAGAATATCAGGGTCGGGATCAGGGTCAGCAAAGTCAGGGTTAGGGGGCATGGGTAAACTGAGCAAAGACGGAGGGAAGGAAACGGGAGAACAGAGCAGAGGTGGGCGGGCAGGGTCTGGAGGAGGAGGAGGAAGAGGAGGAGACAACGGAGAGGAGCCGTCAAGGACAGCAGCAGGAGGAGGGGGAGTAGAAAGAGGGGAGCGCACCCCAGCAAGAGCAGCAACCGAAAGGGAAGCAGGGGCCAAAGAAACCTCCATAGCAGGAACAGGGGGCGCAAGCACTGAAACGGGAGGGGAAGGAGCAACAGAGCCAGAAGGAGGAGCTGAGGAAGAAAGCGAAGCCTTCTTACCCGCCGGGGAAGAGGAAGGAGAGGAGCCAGGCTTACGCTTCTGACTTAAAGAGACCGGTGTCCCAGCAACTACGTACCGGGCAACGGATTCCAGTGTCTCAACAGGAGAAGCCGAACGAGAGCACACACGACGGCCGTTAGGAGAGCGATGGACATCCGCCCGCACCGACAGGCGGTAGGGAGAGCCAATAGATGGAGGAAGAGGATGGGAAGGAGGATCGGAGGGGGGCGAGAAAGAAGACACAGAAGACACGACAGACCGGGTAGAAGGAAGGGGAACCTCAGACAGAGGACCAGGAGGAGGATCCTTCGGGAGAGAACCCAAAGGAACAGAGGAGGGGGCAGTGGGCGCATCAGGGTCCAAGGCCCGGAAACGGTTGTGAGTCTGAGGAAGGCGGGAAGGACGAGGAGAGGAAGAGCGCAACACGCGAGCATAAGAGATATTAGCATAAGGCGGGAGCCGGCGAACCTGGCGCCTCGCCTCAGGAAAAGATAAACGCTCCCGGTGCTTCAGGTTGAGGACGGCTGCCTCAAGCTTGTAATGGACACACGCACGGGAGAAGGTAGGATGGGCCTCACCGCAGTTGAGGCAACGAGCCTGAGGAGAAGTGCACTCCGACTTAGAGTGACCTTCGCCACCACACAAAGGACAGAGAGAGACAGACCCGGAGCAGCGGAGGGCACCATGCCCAAACCTCCAGCACTTGTTGCAGAGCCGAGGAGAAGGAATGTACTCCTGGACAGAGCACCTGGCACCAGCAAGAATGACAGAGGGTGGAAGGGTCCTACCATCAAAGGTAATCTTCACAACCCGGAGGGGTTGACGGCGACTACCACGAGGGGGACGAGTAAACGTGTCCACCTGGAGAATAGAATGGCCCTGGGCAGCGAGGATATGGCGAATATCGTCGTGGCAGTCGCGCAGGTCCCGAACACCGGTTGCAACATGGGGCGGGAGCAAAATAGTGCCAACACTGGCATTCAACTGAGCGTTCTTCGAGACCCGAACGGGGGTCTCGCCAAGGCAGGATAAGGCAGCCAAGCGGGAAGCAGCATTCTGAGAAGGAGCAGCAACGACACGTGTACCGAGACGAGTGGGGTTGAAAGTAATGGAGGCATCCACGGAATCAATGAGATGTCGATGAAGGGAGAAATCGTCAGGAGGCGCAGAATCAAGAGGGAGGAGATCAAAATATTTGGCCCACGAAGCGGGACCAAACAAGGCTTGATAGGTAGCAGAACTGGAAGGAATCGAGCGAGGGCGGCCGTGACGAGGACGGCGGTGAGAACCCCCAGAGAGAGAGGGGTTAAAAGGCGCAGTAGTTACAACTAGAGAAGGAGCCGCGCCAGGGGACGAGGTAGTCACCACTGGGGGCTTGGGGCTCGACCCAACCACAGAGGAGGGAGGGGAGCCAGGGGAAGGAGTCAGAGAGGCCAAAGGAGGAGCAAGGTCGGGGCCCAATGCAGCGGAGGCTACAGAGCCCGGTCTTCCAATACGGACCGACTCGGGGGCTTGGTCGCCCACCCCACGAGCCTGAAAAGGTAAGCCAGAAGCAGCCGAAACAGGGGTTATCATCTTGACGAAATTAAGAATTCACTCACGAATGTGCCCCCACACCCACCATGGAGCCACAATTAGAGGCAGGACACCCAACAAGAAGCTATCGCCGATCTTGTCGGGGCCTCCTAGGGGTGCGTCGTGAGTATACGCCCCACAAACGCCACCTTAAGAAACCGACAGTCCGTCGAGATCGGGTTCAGTGACGAAGTGGGGATTGACAATAAAAGGTTCCCCTCGCTCTCGACGTCGGGTACTGCAGTTCTACGGGTGCATGAGTATGCCTCCTCAAGCACCCGGGCGTCAAAATAGAAGAAGTCCATGGAAGAACCAGAACGAGCAAAAGGTCGGCAGGAAACGGCAAGCAGATAGGAGAAGAGGGGGGAGAAAAACGAAACAGAAGGAAAAGGAAAAGGTGCCCAGCAGAATTGGAGAGGACGGCAGCAGGAGCACAAGGCTAGAAAAGGACAGAGGACTGGCCTAAGGAGCATCACACTCCAGCAGCCGCCCACGAAGCCCCCACACGGCGACAACGACCTGAGCGGGGAGGGGGAAACGTTTACAAAACTGATTCATTTTTTATTCAATTTACATGAAACTTACACAGTATATGTGGAGGGCATGTCTCTACATTGGAGAGTTTTCATTTTTCTCTAAGTTCATTTATTGATTTTATAATAGAAATAAACATGCCATATTTGCAAACAAAAATTTGGGAACTTTGAACATTTGTATTAGGAAAACTAAAGATGTTTTGGAAATTCTATATCTCAAGGTCCTTTATTATATGCTAATGTGTCAGAAAAGTGTCACAGAATAATTATATCTGAAACGTGTGTTCCGAAGTGTGGACTTGAAAATGTGTAAAAAACGTTGAAAAAAAACAAAAACAAAAAAAGTCTCCCTTTATATTTATGCTGCAGTACTGAAACTTGGGACAATTAAAGCACTTTTCATATACAACTAGTCAAATAATATTGGTTGACATTGAACAACTTTGACTCTGACAACCTGACGCCCCCTTAACATTTTATAATAGATTTCATATTTTTCGGATTTTTTTTCGATATCTGGCCCCTGAAGCCAAACTGATGCTGTGGTCAGAGAGCACTTGTTTTCCAAAGTTATTTACACTGATGGTTCCTTGCACAAGTCCTATGATGCAGCTAGAAGTGCAGTTGTTGTGAGAGCAAGAGATGGTTCCTTCTCCAATGTGCATGGAGCGCGTATAAATAGCAGAGCCTTCCATTTTTCAAGAATAATTGGTTTACATAATTCTTGCACTCAAATATATGAATCAAAAGTTGATTAGTGAATCAGTATTGAACCCAATACCCGACAGCTCTCATTGACCATTTTGGGCCCAAATATTTAATCAAATCACTTCATCATTCCGGGGTCACGGGATTTGATGAAATATCTGTTTCCATTATGGTCAACGAGAGCTCTCGGGTATTGGGTTAAGAGTCAGATGACTTCCAATAATTCTATATAGTCAGTTTGGCTATAAAATATATAAATTCAGGAAACTTTTCTTATTAGGCAAATCGGTCCTTGCATAGTAGGCCGAGTACTGAATTCTGGCTACTAGGTACAACATATATATATATATATATATTGTGACGGTAACGCGTTGGTGTTCGGCTGTTTAAGGCTAGGGGTATGGCCTCGTCACATAGTTATAAAAAAAAATAGAAAAACTGGAACTTCGTCTGTGGTAAGGTAAGGAGAAGACACACAAAACACAAGTAAACTTTAACAATGAAATTTTAATTACGTTAAATAAATCAAAACATGAAAAAATGGACAAACAAATTCTTAAAATAAAATCAATCAATCAAAATAATAAGAATAATTAAATGACACAATGAAAAGTTACGTTAAGATAAAATAACAAGAAGTGCAACACAAAATTAAATGGGAGGTGCTGGAATATTGGCTTTAAGCTATCACCTCTCTCAGTACACGCTAACGTCTAGCTGGGAGGAGTGATAACTACGAAAGCACTGAACATTCTGAGGTCTGAGGTCGTGGCGACCCCAGACATCAAGTAGTATGGGGGGGCGAGTGCAGGTGCAGCCAGACCGGCGACCAATCAGCGGGGCCGGTAGCGATCAACGAGTAGTTTGGCGGTTTGAGTCTGAACAGGTGTCTCTGGCTGCAACGTTTTGCGCTCTGGCAAGCCTTGCTGGTGTTGTTGTCGTTGTTGGACATTTCTTCCATAGTAGTTTTATATAACCACAACGACGTAATTGTGGAGGGAAGAGCAGGCTCAATCTCTTGAAGGAGATTATCGTCACAATATATATATATATATATATATATATATATATATATATATATATATATATATATATATATATATGTTGTACCTAGTAGCCAGAACTCACTTCTCAGCCTACTATGCAAGGCCCGACTTGCCTAATAAACCAAGTTTTCCTGAATTAATATATTTTCTCTATTTTTTTTCTTATGAAATGATAAAGCTACCCATTTCATTATGTATGAGGTCAATTGTTTTTTATTGGAGATAAAATTAAAGTAGATATATGACCGAACCTAACCAACCCTACCTAACCTAACCTAACCTATCTTTATAGGTTAGGTTAGGTTAGGTAGCCGAAAAAGTTAGGTTAGGTTAGGTTAGGTAGGTTAGGTCGTCGAAAAACAATTAATTCATGAAAACTTGGCTTATTAGGCAAATCAGGCCTTGCATAGTAGGCTGAGAAGTGAGTTCTGGCTACTAGGTACGACATATATATATATATATATATATATATATATATATATATATATATATATATATATATATATATATATATATATATATATATATATATATATACATATATATATATATACATATATATATATATATATATATATATATATATATATATATATATATATATATATATATATATATGTCGTACCTAGTAGCCAGAACGCACTTCTCAGCCTACTATGCAAGGCCCGATTTGCCTAATAAGCCAAGTTTTCATGAATTAATTGTATTTCGACTACCTAACCTACCTAACCTAACCTAACCAAACTTTTTCGGCTACCTAACCTAACCTAACCTATAGAGATAGGTTAGGTTAGGTTAGGTAGGGTTGTTTAGGTTCGGTCATAAATCTACGTTACTTTTAACTCCAATAAAAAGAAGTTGACCTCATACATAATGAAATGGGTAGCTTTATTATTTCATAAGAAAAAAATTAGAGAAAATATATTAATTCAGGAAAACTTGGCTTATTAGGCAAATCGGGCCTTGCATAGTAGGCTGAGAAGTGTGTTCTGGCTACTAGGTACGACATATATATATATATATATATATATATATATATATATATATATATATATATATGTCGTACCTAGTAGCCAGAACTCACTTCTGAGCCTACTATGCAAGGCCCGATTTGCCTAATAAGCCAAGTTTTCATGAATTAATATATTTTCTCTAATTTTTTTCTTATGAAATGATAAAGCAACCCATATCATTATGTAAGAGGTCAATTTTTTTTTATTGGAGTTAAAATTAACGTAGATATATGACCGAACCTAACCAACCCTACCTAACCTAACCTAACCTATCTTTATAGGTTAGGTTTGGTTAGGTAGCCGAAAAAGTTAGGTTAGGTTAGGTTAGGTAGGTTAGGTGGTCGAAAAGCAATTAATTCATGAAAACTTGGCTTATTAGGCAAATCGGGCCTTGCATAGTAGGCTCAGAAGTGAGTTCTGGCTACTAGGTACGACATATATATATATATATATATATATATATATATATATATATGTCGTACCTAGTAGCCAGAACTCACTTCTCAGCCTACTATTCAAGGCCCGATTTGCCTAATAAGCCAAGTTTTCCTGAATTAATATATTTACTATAATTTTTTTCTTATGAAATGATAAAGCTACCCTTTTCACTATGTATGAGGTCAATTTTTTTTTATTGGAGTTAAAATTAACGTAGATATATGACCGAACCTAACCAACCCTACCTAACCTAACCTAACCTATATATATAGGTAAGGTTAGGTTAGGTAGCCAAAAAAAGCTAGGTTAGGTTAGGTTAGGTAGGTTAGGTAGACGAAAAAACATTAATTCATGAAAACTTGGCTTATTAGGCAAATCGGGCCTTGCATAGTAGGCTGAGAAGTGAGTTCTGGCTACTAGGTACGACATATATATATATATATATATATATATATATATATATATATATGTCGTACCTAGTAGCCAGAACGTACTTCTCAGCCTACTATGCAAGGCCCGATTTGCCTAATAAGCCAAGTTTTCATGAATTAATTGCTTTTCGACTACCTAACCTACCTAACCTAACCTAACCTAACTTTTTCGGCTACCTAACCTAACCTAACCTATAAAGATAGGTTAGGTTAGGTTAGGTAGGGTTGGTTAGGTTTGGTCATATATCTACGTTAATTTTAACTCCAATAAAATATAATTTACCTCATACATAATGAAATGGGTAGCTTTATCATTTCATAAGAAAAAAATTAGAGAAAATATATTAATTCAGGAAAACTTGGCTTATTAGGCAAATCGGGCCTTGCATAGTAGGCTGAGAAGTGCGTTCTGGCTACTAGGTACGACATATATATATATATATATATATATATATATATATATATATATATATATATATATATATATATATATATATATATATATATATATATATATATGTCGTACCTAGTAGCCAGAACTCACTTCTGAGCCTACTATGCAAGGCCCGATTTGCCTAATAAGCCAAGTTTTCATGAATTAATTGCTTTTCGACCACCTAACCTACCTAACCTAACCTAACCTAACTTTTTCGGCTACCTAACCAAACCTAACCTATAAAGATAGGTTAGGTTAGGTTAGGTAGGGTTGGTTAGGTTCGGTCATATATCTACGTTAATTTTAACTCCAATAAAAAAAAATTGACCTCTTACATAATGATATGGGTTGCTTTATCATTTCATAAGAAAAAAATTAGAGAAAATATATTAATTCATGAAAACTTGGCTTATTAGGCAAATCGGGCCTTGCATAGTAGGCTCAGAAGTGAGTTCTGGCTACTAGGTACGACATATATATATATATATATATATATATATATATATATATATATATATATATATATATATATATATATATATATATATATATATATATATTTCTAACACAAATTTTCTCGATCTTTCGTACGTTTCTTTTCACTGTTGGTGGTAATTCACAAATCAATTCTCCAAAATTCATTTTTATTTCTAGTCTGACGCGACACTTGAGCGCGTTTCGTAAAACTTATTACATTTTCAAAGACTTTAGCTTACACATACACAACTGAATAGAACTTACACATCTTCGATTTGTTTATATTTACATTTGAGTGAGGTGGATGGGGTGAGGTGGTATTAATAGGGTATTAAATTCTTAAACACAAGACAGAACACAAAACAATGGGTATTGAATGGAAATGATTTGTAGAAAGCCTATTGGTCCATATTTCTTGATGCTTCTATATTGGAGCGGAGTCTTGAGGTGGGTAGAATATAGTTGTGCATTAATTGGCTGTTGATTGCTAGTGTTGACTTCTTGATGTTTAGAGCCTCGCAGACGTCAAGCCGCCTGCTATCACTGTATCTATCGATGATTTCTGTGTTGTTTACTAGGATTTCTCTGGCGATGGTTTGGTTGTGGGAAGAGATTATATGTTCCTTAATGGAGCCTTGTTGCTTATGCATCGTTAAACGCCTAGAAAGAGATGTTGTTGTCTTGCCTATATGCTGGTTTTTTTGGAGCTTACAGTCCCCAAGAGGGCATTTGAAGGCATAGACGACGTTGGTCTCTTTTAAAGCGTTCTGCTTTGTGTCTGGAGAGTTTCTCATGAGTAGGCTGGCCGGTTTTCTGGTTTTATAGTAAATCGTCAGTTGTATCCTCTGATTTTTGTCTGTAGGGATAACGTTTCTATTAACAATATCTTTCAGGACCCTTTCCTCCGTTTTATGAGCTGTGGAAAAGAAGTTCCTGTAAAATAGTCTAATAGGGGGAATAGGTGTTGTGTTGGTTGTCTCTTCAGAGGTTGCATGGCGTTTCACTTTCATTCTTATGATGTCTTCGACGAAACCATTGGAGAAGCCGTTGTTGACTAGGACCTGCCTTACCCTACAGAGTTCTTCGTCGACTTGATTCCATTCTGAGCTGTGGCTGAGAGCATGGTCGACATAAGCGTTAACAACACTCCTCTTGTACCTGTCTGGGCAGTCGCTGTTGGCATTTAGGCACATTCCTATGTTCGTTTCCTTAGTGTAGACTGCAGTGTGGAAACCTCCGCTCTTTTCCATGACTGTTACATCTAGAAAGGGCAGCTTCCCATCCTTTTCCATCTCGTAAGTGAAACGCAGCACGGAACTCTGCTCAAATGCCTCCTTCAGCTCCTGCAGATGTCTGACATCAGGTACCTGTGTAAAAATGTCGTCAACATACCTGCAGTATATGGCCGGTTTCAAGTTCATTTCGACTAAGACATTTTGCTCGATGGTACCCATGTAGAAGTTTGCAAACAGGACACCTAGGGGGGAACCCATGGCGACCCCATCTACTTGCTTATATATGTGCCCATCCGGGCTCAAGAAGGGTGCCTCTTTAGTACAAGCTTGGAGTAGTTTCCTCAGAATGTTTTCTGGTATGTCAAGAGGAGTGCAGGCCGGATCACGATACACTCTGTCGGCTATCATCCCGATTGTCTCGTCCACAGGTACGTTGGTAAACAGCGATTCTACGTCCAACGAGGCTCTTATCCCTGTGGCCCGTGTGCTCCGCAGTAAGTCAACAAATTCCTTTGGAGACTTCAGGCTGAAGGCGCAAGGGACATAAGGAGTCAGCAGGCCGTTGAGTCGCTTCGCCAGTCTGTACGTGGGTGTGGGTATCTGGCTAATGATTGGCCGAAGTGGGTTTCCAGGCTTGTGTGTCTTGACATTTCCATACGCATATCCAGGTTTATATTCCCCAATAACCTTTGGCAGATGGAGTCCGGATTTCTTGGCATTCACAGTTTCGATCAGTTTGTTGACCTTTGCTTTCAATTCGGCTGTAGTGTCCTTCGTTACCCTTTGGAATTTAGTTTGGTCAGAGAGTATGAGGTTCATTTTCGCCAGATATTCGTCTTTTTTAAGAATGACGTATATTGGCGACTTGTCACCTCTCCTGACAACTATCTCCTTGTTCTCACGAAGGCTCTTAGCTGCCACATTGACCAACGTCGTCTATGCCTTCAAATGCCCTCTTGGGGACTGTAAGCTCCAAAAAAACAGTATATAGGCAAGACAACAACATCTCTTTCTAGGCTTTTAACGATGCATAAGCAACAAGGCTCCATTAAGGAACATATAATCTCTTCCCACAACCAAACCATCGCCAGAGAAATCCTAGTGAACAACACAGAAATCATCGACAGATACAGCGATAGCAGGCGGTTTGACGTCTGCGAGGCTCTACACATCAAGAAGTCAACACCAGCAATCAACAGCCAATTAATGCACAACTATATTCTACCCACCTCAAGACTCCGCTCCAATATAGAAGCATCAAGAAATATGGACCAATAGGCCCTTTGCAGTTACTTCCATTCTTCCCTTTAACTTACAAAATATTATACCCATTCTTTCGTGTTCTGTCTTGTGTTGAAAGTTTGTTTTCACTTCATCCAAAACTGTCATGGGGTGCCATGACAGACCCAGCACTCAGACCAGCCATGCCGAAAGCCAAGAAACAATCCAGTTGGGACAGCCCCATTGTAGACAAAGAAGCCACAGCTTTGCTGGAGGCAGCAACAACCCCCAGTGATCGTGCACGCCTCACAGCTGTGCAGGCTCCCCATGCAGGGGACTTCCTTCTGGCAGTCCCCATGTCTGCGACAGGCACACGTCTTGATCCGCAGGAGCTCCGTATTGCAGTCGCTCTCCGCCTTGCTGCCCCTCCACACTGTTCACAGGTGTATTTGAGGAAAGGCAGATGCTGACGAATATGGATTGCATGGCCTGCACTGTGGAAAATCGGGTGGTTGGCACACTAGACACGACGAAGTCAACGACATCATTGAAAGAAGCCTTGCCTCTGCTCAGTGTCCAGCGGAGAGAGAGCCCCGCAACCTACTGAACCGTGACTCTGTTAGCTTTGCCGGCCGACCAGACGGAATCACACTACGTCCGTGGAAGGGTGGCAGGCAGTTAGCATGGGACTATACTTGCGTATCCACCCTGGCCACGACATACATCACCCTCTCTGCCGGCACAGCAGGAGCCGCAGCGACACACACAGAAAAACAAAAGTCAGTCAAGTACAGGTAAATTAGATCAAAGGTACAACTTCGTTCCAATAGGGTCTGAGACCCTAGGCCCATGGGGTGAGAGTGCAAGAAGGTTTCTTAAGGATCTTGGTTCCAAGCTCATTGACACCACAAGAGACCCTAGAGCAGCAAGTTTGCTCTCTCAGCGCCTCAGTGTCGCGATCCAGAGGGGCATGCCCGCTGCATTGCAGGGGGTAATGATGTTGGGCGAGTTAGGAGTGAGGAACTAATACAGAGATTCAGTACAGCCATTGAATTAGTTAGGAGCAAGGGAGGAATCCCGATCATATGTGGCATTCTTCCAAGAAAGGGAGTGGGAAATAAATGGATGTCGAGGGCTCTTGGTGTCAATTGCCGGCTGGAAAGATATTGCAAATCAAATGCAATATCTTTCATAGACAACTGGGAACACTTCTATGGAAGAAATGAAATGTATGCTCGTGATGGGGTGCATCTATCGAGGGCTGGGGTTGTTGCTGTTGCGAACTCGTTGGAACCAGTGGTTAGAGGTGTTTGTTTGGGTTTAAACTGTTAGTAGATGGTGGTACGGGAATTGATTTGGAGGAAGGAGGTAATAAAAGTATGTGTTCGTGGGAGAAAAGAATTGGCAAAATGATCAGGGAAAGAAAAGGAAACAAACATAGGAAACAAACAGGGAAACAAAATAACAATTCACTTATGATATATTACACTAATAGTAGAAATCCAAGACATAAAATTAACGAATTAAATGCTCTTGTCTGCACAGAAAAAATAGATATTATTGTACTTACCGAAACGTGGATGAATGTAGAAAATAGAGAACTATTAGCTGAATATCAGATAAATGTATTTAAACTATTTCACACAGATAGATATATTAGACGAGGAGGGGGAGTAGTCATATATGTTAGGGACAATTTGAAATGTAGTCTCAAAGAGGGAATCAAAACTGAGCCACACACAGAAACTATTTGGATAGAATTAAACGAATAAGCAAATAATATTATAATAGGAGTTATATATAGGCCACCAAATTTCAACAGAATGGAAGCAAAGCATCTATGGGATGAAATATCTAGAGCATCTAGATCTAACAGTATTTATGTCATGGGTGACTTTAATTTTAGTGGAATAAACTGGGTGAACAAAACAGGGAATAGTGAAGGAGAAGATTTTCTATAATTAATTGACGATTGCTTTCTTACGCAACACATTAAGGAACCAACGGGGGAAAATAATATTTTAGATTTAGTGTTAACTAACAGGGAAACACAAATTAATGACATCGAAATAGGGAGTGAGCTAGGGAACAGTGATCACAAAGTAATCAGATTTAGCATAGAATGGAATAGACCTGTAGGAGAAAATTCTGTTAAAGTGCCAGATTTTCGAAAAGCTGATTTTAATAGCCTAAGAAATTTTTGGGGTCAAATAGATTGGAAAGTCTTGGGTATGGGGTGTGGGCCGGTCTTGGAGCGAGACATGAACCCAGCGATAGGTGATGTAAAAGGGGATTTCGATGTGGATTTAATATATAACTTATCTAAGAATATTCTAAACAAAGCACAGGAACGTGGTATACCATACAAATTGAATAGATCGAATATTAATGACCCAAAGTGGATAACAAATAATTTAAAGAACCTTATAGGTAAAAAGAGAGCTTGGTACAAAAGGATTAAAAATGGGGAAGTTAGTTTAGAACAGGAATTCATACAACTGGTTAGAAATGTTAAAAAAGAGATTAGGAAAGCAAAAAGAAACTATGAAGTTCGCATAGCAGAGCAAGCAAAGTCAAATCCTAAAGGTTTTTTTCAGTTATATCGAACTAAGACTAGGGAAAGGATAGGTCCATTAAAATCTGAGACAGGTCATATAACGGATAATGACAAGGAGATGAGTAGTATTTTTAACAAATATTTTATATCTGTATTTACTAAAGAAGAACTTAACAATATGCCTTCAGCCGAACAAGTCTATGTGGGTGGGGATGAGGACAGGTTGACTAGTTTACCAGTTACCAGGGAGGATGTAATTAAACAATTAGAAAAACTAAAACCAAACAAATCCCCAGGGCCGGATGAAGTGTTTGCCAGGGTGCTTAAAGAATGCAAAGAGGTGCTTTCCGAGCCACTGTCTACCATATTTAATAAATCAATAGAGTCAGGCAGAGTGCCAGAGTCATGGAAGGTAGCTAATGTGGTACCAATTTTTAAGAAAGGAGATAGATCACTTGCGTCAAACTATCGGCCAATTAGCCTAACGTCTATTGTGGGAAAGTTACTTGAATCAATAATTGCAAATACAATTCGTCTCCATCTCGAAAAACATAAATTAATAAATGAGTCGCAACATGGTTTAACAAATGGCCGTTCATGTTTAACAAATTTGCTAACTTTTTATTCCAGCATAGTTGAGGCAGTTGATAGTGGTAAGGATTGTGATGTTGTGCACCTTGACTTTAGCAAAGCTTTTGATACAGTGCCACATGAAAGACTAATTTAAAAAATAGAAGCTCATGGTATTGGGGGTGCTATATTAACTTGGATTAGGGCATGGCTATTCCAAAGGAAACAAGGGAGTTAGTATAAATGGGGTTAAGTCAGAGTGGGATAATGTTGTTAGTGGAGTACCTCAGGGCTCTGTCCTGGGACCTCTGTTGTTTATAATATATATAAATGATTTAGATTCAGGTTTGAGTAGCAACATTTGCAAATTTGCCGATGATACGAAAATCGGTAGGGAAATTAATTCGGAGGAGGAATCACTATCACTTCAAGTTGATCTGGATAGCGTTTTGAAATGGTCAAAGGATTGGCAAATGCAGTTTAATGCTGATAAATGTAAAGTTCTGAGGATAGGTAATGATGATAGAGTTACAAGATACGAGAGAGATGGTGTTGAGATTGCGAAGTCGGATTGCGAAAGGGATCTGGGAGTTATGATTAGTAAGAATTTAAAACAAAAGGATCAATGCATGAATGTTCGTAATAAGGCGAATAGGACACTGGGATTTATTAATCGAAGCGTTAGTAACAAGACACCTGGTGTGGTTCTTAAGCTATATCTTGCTCTGGTTAGGCCCCATTTAGATTATCCAGTTCAGTTTTGGTCGCCGTATTATAGAATGGATATAAATTCACTTGAACGTGTCCAACGTAGGATGACTAAGTTAATTCCCCAAATTAGAAATCTTTCATATGAAGAAAGATTAACAAAGCTTAAGTTGCATTCACTGGAAAGGCGAAGAGTTAGGGGTGACATGATAGTGTTTACAAGTGGATGAATGGACATAACAGGAGGGATATTAATAGGGTATTAAAAATATAAACACAAGACAGAACACGAAACAATGGGTATAAATTGGATAAGTTTAGATTTAGGACATACTTGGGTAAATACTGGTTCAGTAAGAGGGTTGTTGATTTGTGGAACCAATTACCGCGTAACGCGGTGGATGTGGGATCCCTCGATTGTTTCAAGCGCGGGTTGGACAAGTATATGAGTGGGATTGGGTGGTTATAGATAGGAGCTGCCTCGTATGGGCCAATAGGCCTTCTGCAGTTACCTTTGTTCTTATGTTCTTATCCTCGGTTCCTTCCCAGCGTTGGAAGAGTTCGAGGAAATCTACAGCCTCTAGGAAGCGAACTTTTTCTTGTGTCCTCTTAATGTTAATTATTTTTTTATAAAATCAGATATGTAACTGTATAACCTTGCATAATAAAGTGTACACCATAATAAAAAAAAGGGGGGTGGTAGGAGAAGCGAACACTCTTTTGTATTCATAGTTAAATGGTAAGTTTTTCCCTGAATGCTCTGTGTTCCCTTCTCTGAGGCTGTGGGTCCCTATATATATATATATATATATATATATATATATATATATATATATATATATATATATATATATATATATATATATATATATATATATATATATATATATAAATATATATATATATTGTGACGATAATCTCCTTCAAGAGATTGAGCCTGCTCTTCCCTCCACAATTACGTCGTTGAAATTATATAAAACTACTATGGAAGAAATGTCCAACAACGACAACAACACCAGCTCCGGTTTGCCAGAGCGCAAAAAGTTGCAGCCAGAGACACCTGTTCGGACTCAAACCGCCAAACTACCTGTTGATCGCTACCGGCTCCGCTGATTGGTCGCCGGTCTGGCTGCAACTGCACTCCACCCCCCCATACTACTTGATGTCTGGGGTCGCCACGACCTCAGACCTCAGAATATTCAGTGCTTTCGTGGTTACCACTCCTTCCGGCTAGACGTTAGCGTGTACTGAGAGAGGTGGTAGCTTAAAGCCAATATTCCAGCACCTCCCATTTAATTTTGTATTGCACTTCTTGTTATTTTATCTTAACGTAACTTTTCATTGTGTCATTTAATTATTCTTATTATTTTGATTGATTGATTTTATTATAAGAATTGGTTTGTCCATTTTTTCATGTTTTGATTTATTTAACGTAATTAAAATTTCATTGTTAAAATTTACTTGTGTTTTGTGTGTCTTCTCCTTACCTTACCACAGACGAAGTTCCAGTTTTTCTATTTTTTTTTATAACTATGTGACGAGGCCATACCCCTAGCCTTAAACAGCCGAACACCAACGCGTTACCGTCACAAGTTATATGGGGCCTGTCCTAGGAGCTTCACTCAGGTACTGGTGCCAAGTGGTAATTTATGGTAAGCGTATTTAACTTTGTTAACGTAGCTTTACTATTTTTCATATTCAATTTCATTTTTTATAAGGTGCGGTGTATTGTGCATTACGAGAGTAACATATAGTGAAGGTGAGACAACTTTGGATTACGTGGTGACTGTAGGCCTCAGTCATACTCTTAATTGGTCATCTCTCCCTCCGTGTTATTACTCGTGTTTACCATCTATGTCCCTTGAATATTTCTCATTTTGACAGATCATCATATTGGTACCCTGGTACTGTGGTCTGCCCCGGGTCAAGAGTACCCAATCTTCTGCAATCTGACTGTAGGAGGACAAAGAGGGCCATAGTTCCTCTAGCTCGAACTTTAGTTGCTGAATTGGGACCTCAGCAGCAGTTCTCGTCACCAGTTGACACCTCGCACCCCTACACGTCAGTCAGAGATGATGATACATACAACGGTAGGGAATTAGCTTATTTTTTCAGAGCACAAAAGTTCGCTAATTCTGTAAGTATCATATTAAATTCAGTAGGAAAAACTTGCTTTATGTCCTATAGAGACTCGGCAAGGTATGCCTACATCCTTGGACTACCAATTTTACTTTTGAAGCATTTAACTGTTTCATTTGTTTTCGAAACTCTGTTTCATTTGTTAGTAGGATTTTCTTGCCCTTATCCTCTTACATGAGTACCGGGTACAAGATTTCCTGCGCCCTTGATTTAATTTAATCATTTAATATCTTTCACTTAACTTTAATTGTTAAAGATCTCACAGGATAGGTACCAGTTGCCACGTTGTCCTGTTTCTGACATTCACTATTGAATATTCGTGTACCTTTATTTGCTAATTTCACCATGTTTCGTCTCCAAGCTTTCCGTACAAATCCAGCAGGTGAAATAGGGACTTTAAGTCGTGCCAAGAGGACTGAATTACAAACTCTTGCACATGAGTATCAACTAGAATTTCCCTACCAGGCCAACAAAAATGACCTACACAACCTGTTGCTGGATTACTATTTAGAGCAAGGTAAGATAGACTCTGAAACTCATGAAACTTACTATATTGCAGATAAACCTGATTTGGCAACGCTGAAACTCAAACTAGAGCTGGCCAAGATTGAAGAACGAACAGCTGCCATACGGAGGGACGAACAAGAACGCGAGGCCGCCTTGAGGAGAGAAGAACAAGAACGTGAGATTGCCTTACTCCAGGAGCGGGAACGCGTACGGCTTGAAACCAAACAACGCGAGTTGGAGATGCAACGCGAACATGACAAGCAACAAGCAACTCTGGCTCTAGAGTGTCGTCAACGTGAAATCGCCTTGGAAACTTCACACTTCACTCAACGCCAACAAGCTACTGCCAATCTTCCCGTCAGTTTTAATATATCACATGCAAGTAAGTTAATGCCATCCTTTGTAGAAGCAGAAGTTGATGTGTTCTTTACCACCTTTGAAACCCTTGCTAATCAACTCAGTTGGCCTGTCGACCAATGGGCCACACTTCTCAGAGTCCATCTTACAGGTAGAGCTGCAGTCACACTCAGTACTTTGGCGTCTGAGAATGACTACCACACTCTGAAACAAGCAGTGTTGGACGCCTACCTCCTCTCTACTGAAAGTTATAGAAGGAAATTCCGTGACCACCTGAAGGCAAGTACCACTACCTTCCTCGAGTTTGCTAACACGAAACGGAGGTATTTCATGAAATGGCTGGAAGCAGCACATGTCTCTACTTTTACAGAACTCGTCAACCTGATGCTTGTTGAAGAATTCTTGAGACGTGTGCCACCTCCTGTCCGCCTCTACTTAGCTGATAAAGAAGAAACCGACTACCTGAAGTGTGCTAAGTCGGCTGACACTTACAGCCTCATCCACCGGCTGACACCCGAACCATCCTCCAGTAAGAAGTCGTGGTACAGTTACGAGAAGGTGAGCCCCGATCAAGCTGGTTCACAACTGTACTGCAAGTATTGTAGACTCTATGGACATACCATAGACAAGTGTGGTAAGTCTCAATACAAGGGAACCACTGACCAACAAAGACCCAAACCAACTCCTCCTAAGTCCGGTAAGCCTGTGATGAATGTTGGTGTTGATGTTAATGATCTTTCTCTTTTCAGTAACCACCTGTATACTGGAACTGTCTCTGCCAACGGTTCAAATCCGGAGGGACGTTTCAAATTGAAGATCTTGAGGGACACAGCGGCTCTACAATCGATCATCTTGAAGTCGGCTGTGCCCAACATCGTCTACACCGGAGAAACAGTCTTCATCACTGACCTCACTGCTACCACTCCATACCCTCTCGCCAGAGTCCACCTAGATTGTCCCTACGTGAACGGGGAAGTCCAAGTCGCCGTCAGGGAAAAGCCTTTTCCCATGCCTGGAGTGCAACTTCTCCTAGGCAACGACTTGGCAGAAGACCTGCAACCGACCAACCTGATCGTCATGGACAAACCCCAGGTGTGTAACTCTGTGCCAATAAACCCTATTCTTGAGTATGTTCCAGCAGAGGTTCAAGAGAGTGATGAAGTTTCTCCTCCGGTTCTCGTGACCACCCGTGCACAAGCCGCACGTCCACAGCCAGCTGACTCTACTGCTACCGCTGTCCCTCAAGACCCTCAGAAACTCCCCCCGCATCTGACCAAGTTGGAGTTCCGTAAGTTGCAGAGGGAAGATCTTACTTTAACACCATTGTTTTTCCAGGCTGAGACTCAACCCGACAGTATTCCTGGGTTCTTCCTAGAGAACGACTTGCTCTACCGCAGATATAGACCCAGTAAACTGAAGGAGGAGGACGATTGGGCCAACATCGAACAACTTGTGATTCCCACCAGCCTGCGGCCCACTATTCTACACCTGGCCCACGGAGCATTCTCCCACTACGGCTTCAACAAGACTTACCATGGGATTCGTCAAGACTACAACTGGCCAGATATGGTAAATAACGTCAAACAGTACGTAAAACAGTGTCATACATGTCAGATGGCAGGCAAACCGAACGTCTCCATTCCCAGAGCACCACTGATTCCCATACAGGTGCCTGCGGAACCTTTCCACAAACTCATAATAGACTGTGTTGGTCCTTTACCTCGGACCAGTTCAGGTAACGCCTACATCCTAACCATCCTGTGTCCTACCACCAGATTTCCCATAGCAGTTCCAGTGAAGAACATCACGGCTGCTACGGTTATAAAACATCTATTGAAGATCTTCACTCAATACGGATTTCCCAGGGAGATTCAAAGTGACTGTGGTACCAACTTCACCAGTGATCTCTTCAAAAGGACACTGGAGGAGTTCAACATCAAACAGGTATTGTCCAGCCCCTATCATCCTGCTTCACAGGGTTCTCTTGAACGTAGTCATCAGACCATCAAAGCACTCTTGAAAAAGTTTTGTAGTGAAACCTCGAAGGATTGGGATAAGCAGATTGACCTTATAATGTGTATTTTCAGAAGTCTCCCCAATGAGTCCCTAGGAGTATCTCCTTATGAGATGCTCTACGGCCGTAAGTGCCGTACTCCCCTTAAGGCTTTCAAAGACTCTCTCAGAGATGCCACCTTCAGTGAGCATCAGAATGTGCCCCAGTTTCTTCAAAACCTTCAACACATTCTAGAGAGAGTCCACCGCTTTGCCCATGATAATCTATTGAAAGCCCAGGTGAGAATGAAGACTCATTACGACCAGACCAGCAAAGTAAGAAAATTCAAGCCGGGAGACTTCGTCCTTGCCTATTTCCCTATCCCAGGTTCACCTTTACAAAACAGGTTTTCAGGACCCTACTGCGTCAAAGAGTGCAGGAATAATAACAACTACGTAATAGAGACTCCAGATAGGCGGCGGAAGACCCAGCTGTGCCACGTCAACCTCCTGAAGCAATATGATGGTACTCCTCCTACTGTCCTGACTAACTATTCTACTTTCACAGAACCCTACATCCACAGTGAGACCTTCCCGGCTTCTCCTCCCGAAAGCACTGACAAGGAGTCAGCGCTTTCTAATTCCGAAATCCTTAATGATCTTCCCAAATGCTTTCAGGATAATAATCGTGCTCCTTTGCCCTCTTCTAATTCCACTCTCACCTCGTCAGATAAGCCCTTCATCCTCCATGTCGACGCCAATGGTACCGACGTTGGTGGTGTCGTGATGCAGCAACGAGGCGAGAAGAATACACCTGTCAGCGACTACTGCTACAAGGATCTATGGAACAATTGGCAAGGAGCTACTCTTCCTCATCCTGAAGCTTCAGCACTTCACTCCAAACCTGAAAAGTGCTCGGTCCACCATCAACACGGACCACACCACCCTACACCTCCTGCAGCACGCCCACTTCTCATCTCAACGTCTTCTACTATGGGCTTGCTAACTGCAGAAATTCAACCTGGAGACACGCTATACCAAGAGTCTGACAACATCTTAGCCCATGATCTCTCCAGAGTTTATGAAGTAGAAGCGACTCCATCCATTACTCCACCACATAACGACGTACTTCTTCCAGAACCGCAGGCTTCGGGGGAGAGTTGTGACGATAATCTCCTTCAAGAGATTGAGCCTGCTCTTCCCTCCACAATTACGTCGTTGAAATTATATAAAACTACTATGGAAGAAATGTCCAACAACGACAACAACACCAGCTCCGGTTTGCCAGAGCGCAAAACGTTGCAGCCAGAGACACCTGTTCGGACTCAAACCGCCAAACTACCTGTTGATCGCTACCGGCTCCGCTGATTGGTCGCCGGTCTGGCTGCAACTGCACTCCACCCCCCCCATACTACTTGATGTCTGGGGTCGCCACGACCTCAGACCTCAGAATATTTAGTGCTTTCGTGGTTACCACTCCTCCCGGCTAGACGTTAGCGTGTACTGAGAGAGGTGGTAGCTTAAAGCCAATATTCCAGCACCTCCCATTTAATTTTGTATTGCACTTCTTGTTATTTTATCTTAACGTAACTTTTCATTGTGTCATTTAATTATTCTTATTATTTTG
>NC_091186.1:5070061-5142561 GCF_040958095.1 Procambarus clarkii
AGGCTGACGATCTCCAGACTTATTAACCTTATTTTCATATTCATGTATTACTTGTGATTGTAAGTGTGATCATGTAATTTGCGTCAGTAAATTCATACTTTTATCATTGTGTTTAAGTGTGCCTCCATTTATAATATTTCTCTATGAGCATACACGAAGGTTATTATAGTACCACCTAGGGAATACTACGTTCTCTATAGAAGTTCTTATTGCCTGAAGAGTGGTAAAAGCAGCACGGACTTACATAAAAGTGTACCCTTAGCCATCCGATCAGTATCAGTGCCTGAATGGTGGCAACTAGTAACGTAGTGGCTAGAGAGAGGTAAAGCCACACAGACCTTCCTGGGAGAGTACCCTGGGCCGACAGTCTAGTAGCAGATCTATGGGAGTAGCAATCTTCTGGCTACAAACAATATATAATACACCCACTGAACTGCATTGCTGGGGTGCAGATATAATAACCCACCTGGCGACCTTGTTAAGAAGAAGATAGAGAAGACAGGCGGGAAAGGAGTTCCTGCAACCTTTTTGTCTGGCAGGCAGAACTCAGGGAGGTTATGGTTATAAGGTAAGCCAGAGTCTTCCTTCACTCCTCCACGGGTCTAGGCCAGAACTGTTAACAGTAGTTTCCCCGTGTTTGACTGAAGGTCTTCCAGGGTGAATCAGTGGCACCCCTTTTGTGGTGGAAGCAAAGACCTGCGGAGGTGGGCATTGTTGGTCCTCTCCTGTGTGACCAGGGAGACTCCTGTGAATCCCGGAATTCGGAGGGGCTGACTATTCGGCCTTTTGAGCCCCTAGCAGCCGAGTGCTAGCAGAGCCCCGGCCCACCCCCGTGACATGTAACAGTTACTACACACACTACCGTAACAGTCACTACACACACTACTGTAACAGTCACTACACACACTACAGTAACAGTCACTACACACACTACAGTAACAGTCACTACACACACTACTGTAACAGTCACTACATACACTACTGTAACAGTCACTACACACACTACTGTAACAGTCACTACACACTACAGTAACAGTCACTACACACACTACAGTAACAGTCACTACACACACTACAGTAACAGTCACTACACACACTACAGTAACAGTCACTACACACACTACAGTAACAGTCACTACACACACTACTGTAACAGTCACTACACACACTACTGTAACAGTCACTACACACACTACAGTAACAGTCACTACACACACTACAGTAACAGTCACTACACACACTACAGTAACAGTCACTACACACACTACTGTAACAGTCACTACACACTACAGTAACAGTCACTACACACACTACTGTAACAGTTACTACACACACTACAGTAACAGTCACTACACACACTACAGTAACAGTCACTACACACACTACAGTAACAGTCACTACACACACTACAGTAACAGTCACTACACACACTACAGTAACAGTCACTACACACACTACAGTAACAGTCACTACACACACTACTGTAACAGTCACTACACACACTACAGTAACAGTCACTACACACACTACAGTAACAGTCACTACCAACTCTCTCAGTGTGTATACACTCTTGTATACACACTGTATACAGTGTATACTCTTGTGTACTCACTGTATACAGTGTATACTCTTGTGTACTCACTGTATACAGTGTATACTCTTGTGTACTCACTGTATACAGTGTATACTCTTGTGTACTCACTGTATACAGTGTATACTCTTGTGTACTCACTGTATACAGTGTATACTCTTGTGTACTCACTGTATACAGTGTATACTCTTGTGTACTCACTGTATACAGTGTATACTCTTGTGTACTCACTGTATACAGTGTATACTCTTGTGTACGCACTGTATACAGTGTATGCTTTTGTGTACACACTGTATACAGTGTATGCTTTTGTGCACACACTGTATATTCTTGTGTACACGCTGCATACAGTGTATACTCCTGTATACACTGTGTAATACTGAGTAAATTGTTGTCATTTTATATGGAATATAGAATCATAACACCACAACACCCATAACCCACAATAATTCCAAGTTTACTATCACTCCAAGTTTACTATAGCACCACTTTTATCTCCAATATGAAACCAATGTATAAGGGTTTGCAAGCAGAAAAAATCGAGTTCGCAAAATCTAAAAAACCGTGATCGAGGTATAGAAATAATCGAGTTTGGTATATAAAGTTAATTCAATTGAAACATCATGAGTTTTTTGGAGAAAATTATTGCAGTGTGGAGTGTGGTATTTATTTCTCTCCTGCTAGGCAGTGTGCACTACCAGCACTTTGTGCAAGAGCATAATGTCTACTTACACGATATCCTGACCAAAATGGTACTCCCGAGGTCAACCCTCACTGTTGCATTGCAACGTCTGCCATTGATCGGCCAATTGATGACGTACGTGCCTCCAGATATGGCAGACCATCCTTAATTCGATGTGATTGAGACGTCACACACACCTTTCCTAGGTCCCCTAATCACAGCATGCCAGTACAAATGGCAAAATATGGCTCTATAACGCACTGTGAACCAAATGAATGGCATGGAGGATGAAGATGGTATCCTTCACATCATCTTGTTCCTGATTGGTATGGTTTTGTCGCTGATTGGTTTGGCAACAGTGACGATGATTGGGTTGAAACGTGAACAGTCCGGTCCTTATTTACCGGTGTACCCTGCACTCGGCCCTCCGGACTCGTCGTCGTTCAAATGCATTAAGTATTGTGTGGACGATGGAGACTCGTCCACCAATGACGATTACGAAGACGCTTTGAGCGGCGACGATTACGAAGACTCATTGAGCGGCGACGACTACGAAGACGCTTTGAGCGGGGACGAATACGAAGACTAATCGAGCAGCGACGATTACGAAGACGCATTGAGCAGCGACGATTACGGTGAATCGTCCACTGATGTCGTAAAGCAGTGATCGTTGACTGATGTCGTAACGCAGTCATTGTCCACTGATGTTGTAACGCAGTCATCGTCCACTGATGTCGTAACGCAGTCATTGTCCACTGATGTCGTAACGCAGTCATCGTCCACTGATGTCGTAACGCAGTCATTGTCCACTGATGTCGTAACGCAGTCATCATCCACTGATGTCGTAACGCAGTCATCGTCCACTGATGTCGTAACGAAGTCATCGTCCACTGATGTCGTAACGCAGTCATCGTCCACTGATGTCATAACGCAGTCATCGTCCACTGATGTCGTAACGCAGTCATCGTCCACTGATGTCGTTAAGCAATCATCGTCCACTGATGTCGTTAAGCAGTCATCGTCCGCTGATGTCATTAAGCAGTCATCGTCCACTGATGTCATTAAGCAGTCATCGTCCACTGATGTCGTTAAGCAGTCATCGTCCACTGATGTCGTTAAGCAGTCATCGTCCACTGATCACACACAGTGTGATAAGTGTGATAGTACTGTGTGTAGTGACTAGTAAATGATCATCCAGAAACTGGGCGAATATTTCCTTCATTTCGTCGCCTGAACTTTTCCCTGTTCCCCTGTTGCTTCTGGCTGTCATGCTTGACCCTGTTCCTAGTTGTGCCATGATAGGATTCGTCAGAAGGGCAGAGCGGGGTGGGGGAGAGAGAGATAGAGAGGGAGAGAGAGAGAGAGAGAGAGAGAGAGAGAGAGAGATAAAAGAGAGAGAGAGAGAGAGAGAGAGAGAGAGAGAGAGAGAGAGAGAGAGAGAGAGAGAGAGAGAGAGAGAGAGAGAGAGAGAGAGAGAGAGAGAGAGAGAGAGAGAGAGAGAGAGAGAGAGAGAGAGAGAGAGAGAGAGAGAGAGAGAGAGAGATAAAGAGAGAGATAGAGAGAGGGAGGGAGAGAGATAAAAGAGAGAGAGAGAGAGAGAGAGAGAGAGAGAGAGAGAGAGAGAGAGAGAGAGAGAGAGAGAGAGAGAGAGAGAGAGAGAGAGAGAGAGAGAGAGAGAGAGAGAGAGAGAGAGAGAGAGAGAGATAGGGAGAGAGATAAAAGAGAGAGGGAGAGAGAGAGGGAGAGAGAGAGAGGGAGAGAGAGAGAGAGAGAGAGAGAGAGAGAGAGAGAGAGAGAGAGAGAGAGAGAGAGAGAGAGAGAGAGAGAGAGAGAGAGAGAGAGAGAGAGAGAGAGAGAGAGAGAGAGAGAGAGAGGGAGAGAGAGAGAGGAAGAGAGAGATAAAGAGAGAGGGAGAGAGAGAGATAAAGAGAGAGAGAGAGAGAGAGAGAGAGAGAGAGAGAGAGAGAGAGAGAGAGAGAGAGAGAGAGAGAGAGAGAGAGAGAGAGAGAGAGAGAGAGAGAGAGAGAGAGAGAGAGAGAGAGATAAGGAGAGAGGGAGAGAGATAAAGAGAGAGAGAGAGAGATAAAGAGAGTGTGTGTGTGTGTGTGTGTGTGTGTGTGTGTGTGTGTGTGTGTGTGTGTGTGTGTGTGTGTGTGTGTGTGTGTGTGTGTGTGTGTGTGTGTGTGTGTGTGTGTGTGTGTGTGTGTACTCACCTAGTTGTACTCACCTAGTTGTGCTTGCTGGGGTTGAGCTCTGGTTCTTTGGTCCTGCCTCACAACCGTCAATCAACAGGTGTACAGGTTCCTGAGCCTATTGGGCTCTATCATATCTACACTTGAAACTGTGTATGGAGTTAGCCTCCACCACATTGCTTCCTAATGCATTCCATTTGTCAACCACTCTGACACTAAAAAAGTTTCTTCTAATATCTCTGTGGCTCATTTGGGCACTCAGTTTCCACTTGTGTCCCTTATTGCGTGTGCCCCTTGTGTTAAATAGCCTGTCTTTATCAACCCTGTCGATTCCCTTGAGAATCTTGAATGTTTTGATCATGTCCCCCCTAACTCTTCTGTCTTCCAACGAAGTGAAGTTCAATTCCCGTAGTCTCTCCTCGTAGCTCATACCTCTCAGCTCGGGTACTAGTCTGGTGGCAAACCTTTGAACCTTTTCCAGTTTAGTCTTATGCTTGACTAGATATGGACTCCATGCTGGAGTCGCATACTCCAGGATTGGTCTGACATATGTGGTATATAATGTTCTGAAAGATTCCTTACATGTTAGCCGTTCTAATGTTAGCCAACCTGGCATATGCTGCTGATGTTATCCTCTTGATATGAGCTTCAGGGGACAGGTCTGGCGTGATATCAACCCCCAGGTCTTTCTCTCTCTCTGACTCTTGAAGTATTTCATCTCCCAAGTGATACCTTGTATCTGGTCTCCTGCTTCCTACCCCTATCTTCATTACATTACATTTGGTTGGGTTAAACTCTAACATCCATTTGTTCGACCATTCCTGCAGCTTGTCCAGGTCTTCTTGAAGCCTCAAGCTGTCCTCCTCTGTCTTAATCCTTCTCATAATTTTGGCGTCGTCAGCAAACATTGAGAGGAATGAGTCTATACCCTCTGGGAGATCATTTACGTATATCAGAAACAGGATAGGTCCAAGCACAGAGCCCTGTGGGACTCCACTGGTGACTTCACGCCATTCTGAGGTCTCACGCCTCACTATAACTCTCTGCTTCCTATTGCTTAGGTACTCCCTTATCCACTGGAGCGCCCTACCAGTTACTCTTGCCTGTTTCTCCAGCTTATGCATCAACCTTTTATGGGGTACTGTGTCAAAGGCTTTCCGACAGTCCAAAAAAATGCAGTCCGCCCATCCTTCTCTTTCTTGCTTAATCTTTGTCACCTGATCGTAGAATTCTATCAAGCCTGTAAGGCAAGATTTACCCTCCCTGAACCCATGTTGATGGGTTGTCACGAAGTCTCTTCTCTACAGATGTGTTACTAGGTTTTTTCTCACAATCTTCTCCATCACCTTGCATGGTATACAAGTTAAGGACACTGGCCTGTAGTTCAGTGCCTCTTGTCTGTCACCCTTTTTAAATATTGGTACTACATCAGCAGTCTTCCATACTTCTGGTAGGTCTCCCGTTTCCAGTGACCTACTATACACTATGGAGAGTGGCAAGCAAAGTGCTCCTGCACACTCTTTCAATACCCATGGTGAGATTCCATCCGGCCCAACAGCTTTTCTCACATCCAGCTCCAATAGGTGCTTCTTGACCTCATCTCTTGTAATTTCGAACCTTTCCAAGGTCACCTGGTTTGCTGCCACCTCTCCTAGCGCCGTGACTTCTCCCTGTTCTATTGTAAAGACCTCCTGGAATCTTTTGTTGAGTTCTTCACACACCTCTTTGTCATTCTCTGTGTACCTGTCCTCGGCCACCCTAAGTTTCATCACCTGTTCCTTCACTGTTGTCTTCCTCCTGATATGACTGTGTAGTAGCTTTGGTTCGGCCTTGGCTTTATTAGCTATATCATTTTCATACCTTTTCTCAGCTGCTCTTCTCACACTGACATACTCGTTCCTGGTTCTCTGGTATCTCTCTCTACTTTCTGGTGTTCTGTTATTACGGAAGTTCCTCCATGCCCTTTTGTTCAGCTCCTTTGCTTTCATACATTCCCTATTAAACCACGGATTCTTCCTTTGCTTCTCTATTTTTTCCTGTTGGGCTGGGGCAAACCTGCTTACAGCCTCCTGACATTTTTGGGTGACATAGTCCATCATGTCTTGTATGGACTTGGTTCCGAGTTCTGTGTCCCAATGTATATCCCATAGGAATTTATTCATCTCCTCATAGTTTTCCCTTTCGGTACGCCAGCCCTTTGTTTCCCATTTCTTTTTTGGGGGTGATACTTCCTAGCTCAACCAGGTACTCAAAGCTCAATACACTAGTAGGTAGGCAGTAGGCAGGCGGTCAGGGAGCAAGTGTAGGACAGCGGTCTGCGAATTACTTCAATATTCTCGGGATATTTACGTACCAGTGAGACCAAAACATAGTTTTTGGTCATATGAAGGTTACAGCAACGCAGTGATAACGAAACATAGTGAATTCTGATAAAGGTTGATAAGAAAGAAATTGAAAAAGAACGAGATTGTGGCAAGACGGTGGCTCCAGAGGCCCGAGAAGGGAAGAGCTTGGATCACCTCGTGGGAGGACCTCTGGAGGAGACGTCAACAATTAAGGCGGACATCGCTTCATAAATCACCTAATTGTGCTGTGGGATGCTTACTCGGAGGTGAGTGCCTCTCAAAGTCAGTCATACAAGGTGTACAGTGTTTTTTATATAGTAAATAGCTTTGGACATAAGTTAATTAAAATAAGAAAAAGTAGCTCAAGAGCTCAGCTTGGTACCAGTTTCTCACACCTGTGTTACATTACACCGCCACTGACTAGACCTACCCCCCCCCCCAACCTCCTCACCATAACTGACTAGACCTACCCCCTGGACCTACCCCCTAGACCTAGCCACTGACTAGACCTACCCCCCCCCCACCTCCTCACCATAACACGCCAGTGTAAACACACCCACACACACACACACTGGTGACCGCTCACCGCTCACCCATCCTCACCCCTCACATTCCCACGCCTTACACTGCCCCAAGACACACCCCTACCCCTCCCCCTATACACAAACACCCCCGCACTCAACACACACACACACACACACACGTGCACACACACGCACACACACGCACGCACACGCACGCACGCACACGCACACACACGCACGCACACACACACACGGACACACACACACGCACATACAGACACACACACACACACACACACACACACACACACACACACACACACACACACACACACACACACACACACACACACACACACACACACACACACACACACACACGCACGCACGCACACAAAGACACACATGGACACACACACACACACGCACATACAGACACACACACACACACACACATACACACACACACACACACACACACACACACACACACACACACACACACACACACACACACACACACACACACACACACACACACACACACACACACACACACACACACACACACACAGGTCAAGCGGGATGGTAAGACAACAGAATGAAGCTGGAGGAGAGGGACTGGACGAGTCATTCATGGAGATGATTGCTAAGGCTTGGAAGGAAGTCAGTGGGGAATTGAAGGACCTGAGGGAAACTATATGTAAGCTGCAGATAGAACTAAGTGCAGCACAAGAGGAGATAAAAAGCCTAAAAACAGGCCCTCATCAGACTCTGGCCCAGGGGACCAACCCCCAGGTACCAGGAGATGTAGCTATGGCAGGGACCCCTACAATTGGCCCAACCTTTTACTGAAATGCTCAAGAGCCCAGGAGCAATGTCCACAGTCAAGGAAGTTGTAATGAAAGCAGTAACCTCACAGGAGGCAGCTAGATGCACAAGCCAGCTAATGGAAAGGAAAAGAGCTGTAGTAGTGGTAGGTGTCGAGGAACAAGAGGGCTCCACAAGGGAGGAAACGAGGACTAAAGACAAAGCTGCAGTGGCAGGGATATTAAAGGAGATAGGAATGGAAGGGGCTGAACGAGACATAGAACAGTTTTTCCGGATTGGCCAGTACAACAGAGAGAAAAAAAGATTGATCAAGGTAGTATTCAAGAGCGAGGACATCAAAGAGGACATTCTAGTAAGGAAGAGCAAACTGAGGTATGCAAGGAACTACAAAGAGGTATATGTTCAGAGGGACATGACCAGAGACGAGATAGTAAGGGCAGCAGATGCAAGGAAAAGGCGCAAGGAGAGGGAAGAGAGCCAGGGAACCTCAGCCTCCAACCCAGCAATCCCAGAGGGGAGTGGGGAACCCCAATCCAGCAACCCAGGAACCCCAGGGGGGAATGCAACACCCCAGTCCACCACCCAATAGGGCCCTCCCTACCCCCCAGCACAAACCCTTCCTTGCCCCTGCATAATGCCCATCATGAAACCCAAATCCTCCCCCTCCCCTTACCCCAAGTAGCCCCTGCTTTCCCAGCCCCTGGTCTTCTCCCTGCCCCAAGCAGGCCTGAGCAAGACCAAAGCCCTCTATCCCCCACTCCACCTCCCTCCAAATCCCTGTCAACTACACCGCAGGAGGGCGTGCCCTCTCCCCAAGCAATCCCTGCTCCCTCACCCCCAGGACTTCTTCCTGACCCAAGCAGGCCTGAGGAAGACCTAAGCCCTCCACCCCCCACTCCACCTCCCCCTGAACCCCTGGCAACTACCTCACAGGAAGAGGAGCCTACCCAAGAAGCAATGACCATAGAACAACCTCCTACACTTGCAGGGAGTGTGGGTGAAATTGGATATAAGAAAGTGAGCTTCAAGGTAATGTACTCAAACATTGATGGGATTACCAATAAAGCAAGTGAACTGGCAGAAAGGGTGCAAGAAGAAAACCCTGATGTAATAGGACTAACGGAAACAAAATTGTCAGGAGTCATAACAGATGCTGTGTTTCCAAAGGACTACTATATAGTAAGGAAAGAGAGGGAAGGGAGAGGAGGTGGAGGAGTGGCCCTGCTGATAAAGAAGGACTGGAGTTTTGATGAGATGGAAATTCCGGGCTGTGACGGATTCAGAGATTACATAACAGGAACTATAACAATGGGTGGACCTAAGATAATAGTGACAGTCATTTACAACCCTCCCCTAAATGACAGAAGACCTAGACAGGAGTTTGATAGGACCAACATGGCAACCATTAATATAATAGAGAGAGCAGCTTCAGTTGCCTGCAGGAATGGCTCAAGACTCTTAATCATGGGTGATTTCAACCATGGAAAGATAGACTGGGAGAATGGGGACCCACATGGTGGTGCAGATACGTGGCGAGCTAAACTCTTGGAAGTGGCAACAAGGAATTTTCTGAGCCAGCATGTCAAGGAACCCACAAGAATGAGAGGCAATGATGAACCAGCTAGACTCGACTTAATATTCACCCTGAATGAGTCAGAAATAAGGGAAGTCAAAGTTGAAGCCCCCATAGGAATGAGTGACCACAGTGTACTGACCTTTGAGTACTTGGTGGAGGTAGGGATAACCTATCCAAGGATGGGAGTGGAGGGGAAAAGACTGAATTACCGAAGAGGAAAATATGACGAGATGAGGAACTTCCTCAGGGGAATACCATGGGAAACAGAACTTAGAGACAAGAATGTGCAGGTCATGATGGATATTGTCACCCAGAAGTGCCAGGAAGCTGCAGACAGGTTTATCCCCGTCCAAAAGGAGAAAAACGAAAAACAACAGAAAAACCCATGGTTCAACCAGGAATGTAAGGTAGCGAAACAACTGAGTGAAAGAACATGGAGAAACTACAGAAATAACAGAACACCAGAGAGCAGGGAGAGATACCAGAGGGCCAGAAATGAGTACATCAGAGTGAGGAGGGAAGCAGAGAGACAGTTTGAAAATGACATCGCGAGTAAAGCCAAGACCCAACCAAAGCTGCTCCACAGACATATCAGGAGGAAAACAGCAGTGAAGGAACAAGTGATGAAGCTGCGGAAAGAGGAGAACAGATACACAGAGAATGACAAGGAGGTGTGTGAAGAACTCAACAAGAGATTCCAGGAGGTCTTCACAATAGAACAAGGAGAAGCCCCTGCACTAAATGAGGAGGCGGCAAACCAAGCAACCTTGGAGGAATTTGACCTCACCAGTGATGAGGTCAAAAGGTGTCTGCTGGAGCTGAATGTGACAAAGGCTGTTGGGCCTGATAGAATCTCACCATGGATACTAAAGGAAGGTGCAGAAGCACTAAGTGTGCCACTCTCTATGGTGTATAACAGGTCACTGGAAACAGGAGACTTACCAGAAAGTTGGAAGACAGCTAACGTGGTCCCAATATACAAAAAGGGTGACAGGCAAGAGGCACTGAATTACAGGCCAGTTTCCTTAACTTGTATACCATGCAAGGGGCTGGAGAAGATCGTGAGCAAAAGGCTCGTAGAGCATCTGGAGGGAAATAACTTTGTAACGCACCACCAACATGGGTTCAGAGATGGTAAATCGTGCCTCACAGGTTTAATAGAATTTTATGACCAGGCAACGAAAATTAGGCAGGAAAGAGAAGGGTGGGCCGACTGCATTTTCCTGGATTGCCAAAAAGCCTTTGACACAGTACCCCATAAAAGGCTGTTAAAAAAGTTGGAGCAACAGGCAGGAGTAAAAGGGAAGGTGCTCCAGTGGATAAGGGAGTACTTAAGCAACAGGAAACAGCGAGTAACGGTGAGGGGGGAGACATCAGAGTGGCGAGATGTCACCAGCGGAGTCCCACAGGGCTCAGTACTTGGACCCATCCTGTTTCTAATATATGTGAACGATCTTCCAGAGGGTATAGACTCATTCCTCTCGATGTTTGCTGATGATGCAAAAATTATGAGAAGAATCAAGACGGATGAAGATAGACAGAGACTACAGGATGACCTGGATAAACTGGAGGAATGGTCTAGAAAATGGCTGCTGAAGTTCAACTCTGGAAAGTGTAAGGTGATGAAATTAGGCGAAGGGAGCAGGAGGCTGAACACAAGGTATCATCTGGGAGGGGAAATCCTGCAAGAATCAAATAGAGAGAAGGATCTGGGGGTTGATATCACACCGAACCTGTCTCCAGAGGCCCACATCAAAAGAATATCATCAGCGGCATATGCTAGACTGGCCAACATAAGGACTGCCTTCAGAAACTTGTGTAAGGAATCTTTCAGAACCCTGTATACCACTTATGTAAGACCAATCCTGGAGTATGCAGCTCCAGCCTGGAGTCCATTCCTAGTTAAACACAAGACAAAGTTAGAGAAGATTCAGCGGTATGCCACCAGGCTCGTCCCGGAACTGAGAGGATTGAGCTACGAGGAAAGGCTAAAGGAGCTGAACCTCACATCCCTGGAAAACAGAAGAGTAAGGGGAGACATGATAACCACCTACAAAATTCTCAGGGGAATTGACAGGGTGGACAAAGACAAACTCTTCAGCACGGGTGGGACACGAACAAGGGGACACAGGTGGAAACTTAGTACCCAGATGAGCCACAGAGACGTTAGAAAGAATTTTTTCAGTGTCAGAGTAGTTAATAAATGGAATGCATTAGGAAGTGATGTGGTGGAGGCTGACTCCATACACAGTTTCAAATGTAGATATGATAGAGCCCAGTAGGCTCAGGAATCTGTACACCAGTTGATTGACAGTTGAGAGGCGGGACCAAAGAGCCAAAGCTCAACCCCCGCAAGCACAATTAGGTGAGTACACTATGATCACTCATTCCCAAGGGGGGCTTCAAATTAACTTCCCTTATATCCGACTCATTTAGGGTAAATATCAGATCAAGCAAGGCTGGTTCATCCCCTCCTCTCGTTCTTGTCGGTCCCTTGACGTGTTGACTTAGAAAGTTTCTTGTTGCCACATCCAGCAGCTTAGCTCTCCATGTGTCTGGGCCTCCATGTGGGTCTCTGTTCCCCCAATCTATCTTTCCATGGTTGAGGTCTCCCATGATTAGTAGCCTGGATCCGTTCCTGCTAGCCACAGAAGCTGCTCTCTCTATTAAAGAGAGAGCTGCTCTCGCTGCTCTCTCTCGAAAAGAAAATCCTGTAAAACACACTAATAACAGAGAGTTGTTAGTTGATTCTTCAGAGGTTGCATGGCGTTTGGAGACTTCAGGCTAAAAAGCACAAGACACATAAGGAGTCAGCAGGCAGTTGAGTTGCTTGGCAAGTCTGTATATGGGTGTGGGTGTCTGACTGATGATTTGCCGAAGAGGGTTTCCAGGTTTGTGGGTCTTGATATTCCCATATGCATAACCAGGTTTGTATTCCCCGGTAATCTTTGACAGGTGGAGTCCAGAATTCTTGGCATTTACAGTTTCAATCAATCTGTTTATCTTCGTTTTCAATTCGGCTTTAGTGTCCCTCGTGACACTTTGGAATTTATTTTGGCGGAGAGGATGAGGCTCATTTTTGTTAGATATTCGTCTTTTTTTTAAGAATAATGTATATTGGCGACTTGTTACCTCTCCTGACGACTATCTCCTTATTTTCAGGAAGGCCCTTAGCTTCTGCTCTGAGCTCAGGGAACAGTATTGTGCTTCTGTAGTTACCTCGAATATTTCCTTCTGCAATAAGTTCCGCTTGCAAGGTGTCTTTAGTGGTAACCTTCACTTGCTTCTAGAGGTCGAATATGTCCTCCAATAGGAGTCTCCAACTCCACTTTCCGGGCCATCTCACTTGGTCTGGACATAACGTAACAGTTTATTCCCAGATTTAAGAGAGAGATTTGGTTCTCCGTGAGATTGATTCAGCAAAGTTTAAGAAGCCATTTCTAGGTCGAGGAATCGCCATAGGTCCTCCGAATAATGTTGTCAGTTTCTTGAGGATCCTGGTTTCGGTGCTGTGGCGATGTCAATCTGCAAGAATGTCGAGGTTTCGGTCGATTCGAGTACGGAGGTCTTCGCCGATGTTGGTGTGTCTCCATTGGTCTGTAGCATGAAGTAGTTGCGCTCTGTTATCGTTAATCTCTGCCTTGTGTATCTGATTTAGAATCAGATATTGACGATATTTTATCGTGAAAGCTTGATTTCTTTCTGCTGGGTCGTGCATTCTAATATTGGCATATTTTGGTAGCAGTCATTCTTGTGAACGTATGTTGTTGAAAAGGACCGAAAGGGGAAAGATTAATCATTCTAACACGAATCTTCTCAATATTTCTTATATATCTTCAATGGCGAGGGAAGTTGAAAAATTAACTCTCCAAAGTTTATTTTCACACTATATATATGGTCGGACGCCTAGGGAAGCGTTTCGCAAGGCACTCCATACATTTTCAAAGGCAAATTTCCGTACTCTGCCAAAGCTTATATTCGCTTTGGGTGAGGTGATACAGGACATGATTGAGATGCACAAAGGTATAATGTTTATTTTATATATAATATAGAAGAGATATTGGTAGATATATAAGAGATATAATATTGAAGAATATATATATATATATATATATATATATATATATATATATATATATATATATATATATATATATATATATATAATAAAAAGAGGCAGGTATAATGGGTATTAATAGGCCAGGGCATGTTCTGTGTTCTTGCTTCTACTGTTTCTGTGTTGGGTCAAACACCGAAGGAACTGGGTTTTGGGTTAATTGAAACAAGAGACCCCTAGAGCTGCCAGCTTCCTTTTCCAGCGCCTCAGTGTGGCGATACAGACGGGAAATGCTCACTGCATTCAGGGATCCTGGCCGCCATCTGAGGTACTGGAGGAACTCCACAACTTATGACGATCATCTTTGTACCCTATATGTAATTCCTTTTTGTAAAAAAGTTTTAATTAAAAAAAAAAGTTTTAATTAGTTTAAAAAAAGTTTCACCCAGACAGTTAAGTCAAGGTCAGCAGTCACATCCCACCCAGACAGTTAAGTCAGGGTCAGCAGTCACATCCCACCCAGACAGTTAAGTCAGGGTCAGCAGTCACATCCCACCCAGACAGTTAAGCCAAGGTCAGCAGTCACATCCCACCCAGACAGTTAAGCCAAGGTCATCAGTCACATCCCACCCAGACAGTTAAGCCAAGGTCAGCACACACACACATTGCACACGGACTGGTAAGGTCAGCAGTCACATCCCACCCAGACAGTTAAGCCAAGGTCAGCAGTCACATCCCACCCAGACAGTTAAGCCAAGGTCAGCAGTCACATCCCACCCAGACAGTTAAGCCAAGGTCATCAGTCACATCCCACCCAGACAGTTAAGCCAAGGTCATCAGTCACATCCCACCCAGACAGTTAAGCCAAGGTCAGCACACACACACATTGCACACGGACTGGTAAGGTCAGCAGTCACATCCCACCCAGACAGTTAAGCCAAGGTCAGCAGTCACATCCCACCCAGACAGTTAAGCCAAGGTCAGCAGTCACATCCCACCCAGACAGTTAAGCCAAGGTCAGCAGTCACATCCCACCCAGACAGTTAAGCCAAGGTCAGCAGTCACATCCCACCCAGACAGTTAAGCCAAGGTCAGCAGTCACATCCCACCCAGACAGTTAAGCCAAGGTCAGCAGTCACATCCCACCCAGACAGTTAAGCCAAGGTCAGCAGTCACATCCCACCCAGACAGTTAAGCCAAGGTCAGCAGTCACATCCCACCCAGACAGTTAAGCCAAGGTCAGCAGTCACATCCCACCCAGACAGTTAAGCCAAGGTCAGCAGTCACATCCCACCCAGACAGTTAAGCCAAGGTCAGCAGTCACATCCCACCCAGACAGTTAAGCCAAGGTCAGCAGTCACATCCCACCCAGACAGTTAAGCCAAGGTCAGCAGTCACATCCCACCCAGACAGTTAAGCCAAGGTCAGCAGTCACATCCCACCCAGACAGTTAAGCCAAGGTCAGCAGTCACATCCCACCCAGACAGTTAAGCCAAGGTCAGCAGTCACATCCCACCCAGACAGCTAAGCCAAGGTCAGCAGTCACATCCCACCCAGACAGCTAAGCCAAGGTCAGCACACACACATTGCACACGGACTGTTAAGGTCAGCAGTCACATCCCACCCAGACAGCTAAGCCAAGGTCAGCAGTCACATCCCACCCAGACAGCTAAGCCAAGGTCAGCACACACACACATTGCACACGGACTGTTAAGGTCAGCAGTCACATCCCACCCAGACAGTTAAGCCAAGGTCAGCAACAAGGTCATCCCACACAGACAACACTGGGACTGTCTGGGGCGGGGTTTGACCCGGCCGCCTCAGAGCCCGACTGACCACTAAGACAATCAAGCCACCGAGGAACGGCCAGTTGTGTTACATTTGGAAGTTATATTTATATTACACATGTTAAAATTTTTGTATAATAACTTTTTCCTCGTTAGTAGTCTCCTCATTATATATATATAATGAGGAGACATATTACATACAGTAATATGTCTCCTCATTATTACATTTAATAATGAGGAGTAATATTACATGTTACATACAGTAATAAGTATTCAGGCATATATTACATATATGTCGTACATATTAATGAGGTACGACATATATATATATATATATATATATATATATATATATATATATATATATATATATATATATATATATATATATATATATGTCGTACCTAATAGCCAGAACGCACTTCTCAGCCTACTATTCAAGGCCCGATTTGCCTAATAAGCCAAGTTTTCATGAATTAATGTTTTTTCGTCTACCTAACCTACCTAACCTAACCTAACCTAGCTTTTTTTGGCTACCTAACCTAACCTTACCTATAAAGATAGGTTAGGGTAGGTTAGGTAGGGATGGTTAGGTTCAGTCATATATCTACGTAAATTTTAACTCTAATAAAAAAAATTGACCTCATACATAATGAAATGGGTAGCTTTATCATTTCATAAGAAAAAAATTAGAGAAAATATTTTAATTCAGGAAAACTTGTCTTATTAGGCAAATCGGGCCTTGCATAGTAGGCTGAGAAGTGCGTTCTGGCTATTAGGTACGACATATATATATATATATATATATATATTATAAAAAATGGAAATGTTCGTTTGTTCAAAATCGCTAATCTCCGAAAGTTTTTCACCGATTGCTTTGAAATTTTCACACAATGTTCCATTCGCATCCGGCCAGGTTTTTATATACATACTATATAGATGTCACGTCTGTGACGGTAAAAAAAAAAAAACATGCTTTCTCTGAAAAACTGTGTTTTTCATATGTTTTTCAAGTGAGGGAAATCTTCGAAACTTCTTTACCGATTGCTTTGAAATTTTGACACAACGTTGCATTCAAATAGGCGCGTCTTTTTATATATCTACTATATACATGCCTCACCTGCGACGGGAAAAAACATGTTTTTTTTTTTAACAGCGCCATCTGTTGCATGTAAGAGCAACACACACACATAATATACTAAATATGTAACAATTCCATTTCAATGTTTCTGACTGCATTGATAAATGCAATTTTCAAAGATTTTGATATATTTGCATTTTGATTGAATTATTTTGTTTGAATTGCATTGGAATTGAGCTGTGTTGTTTACATACCGTTCATTTCGTGAGAATAGTTTTTTTTTCATTATTTCATTTCATTTTTAGCTGTTTTTCTTATATTTCAGTGATTGGAACATCAGATCACTTGATGTTCCCAATTTTCTGATGGGAACATCAGACCATTTGGGAAGGCATCGGACAAGTGAGAGATTGTGGGGAGGACGAGGGGACAAGAGAAGGCGTAATGGTGGGGAAGAACGAGGGGACGGGGGGAGTTTGGGATGGTGGGAAAAAGGGGGATGGGGGAATAGAGAATGGTGGGTAGGACGAAGGGACAGGGGAGTGGGGCATGGTGGGAAGGAAGAGAGGATGGTGGAGTTGGGAGGACGGGGGACAATGAGTAGTGGAGAGTACGCCAAGTCAGGACCGCTTTGCTTTTTTCGACGGTCCTGACTTGGCGTACCCGTTTTTGGTTACCCCAGTGACCCTTGCACAGACATCCCTAATGGTCAATGACGTCACCAGCTAGCCCCTCAGTGTTCCTGCACAGGTACGTTCAAGGGAATTAAAAGGTCCTGACTTGGCGTACCCGTTTTTGGTTACCCCAGTGACCCTTGCACAGACATCCCTAATGGTCAATGACGTCACCAGCTAGCCCCTCAGCGTTCCTGCACAGGTACGTTCAAGGGAATTAAAAGGTCCTGACTTGGCGTACCAGTTTTTAGTTACCTCTGCTAGTGATTGCCTTATAGTTCATGAATCCATTCAAGCACACCTCTATCATGTCACCCTTATGTCTTTTTCGCCTTTCTAGTGAATGTTTTTTAAGCTTTGTCAGTCTTTCTTCAGAGATTGCTTATGTAGCATAGGGCAAATAAAAATGAAAACCCACTATCAACCATTTGTATGAAAACAGTCCCCTGCCAGGCGTGGTGACTTCAGTGCGATTTCAGTAGTAATCAATATTGCTGAATTAACGCATAAATATATATGCGCGTGCATAAATATATATGCACATCTCACATTCTCTCAAAACATACCTGTCACACCTTACTGTAGCATATGACAAATATAAAATACTCATTAAGTAAAAGCAAGCCTCTCATGTTTTGAAATAAGGCCTTCTGCAGTTACCTTCTTTTCTGACGTCATCGTCCCTAATGCGCTGTAAGGCCCCAATGAGCCAACGTGCTAAATGTGGATCCTAGGAGGTTCACACATTAGTGCGAATCAGGCTTAATACCTCAACTGTAGTCTGTGCTTCACCAGAGTCGATATTCAGCTACATTGGCTTGTATTTTCGCTCATTGTTCATATTTTATGTTATTCATTTCATAAATCCTATCAAACCATCATAACCTAACTTATTATATAATAAACAAATACATTCTACAGACCAGTTGTTGTTGTTGTTCAGCGACGTCGCAAAAAGCGGCCTCAGTATAGGGATAGGGTATTGTTAGCCGATTGATTGATTGATTGATAAAGATTAAGCCACCCAAGAGGTGGCACGGGCACGAATAGCCCGTAAGTGGTACAATTTTTTTTTTTCTCTCAGTATTCTGAGGTTGCATTTAACCATCAAGCTGTTATCGCGGGGGAGGATACTGCTTCACAGTCTTTATGAGGGTGTCCAGCTGCTGGACACCTTTGTTGACCAGGAGAGTGGCTGTGTTGATGGCTTCAGGGTGGCCACTGCTTGATTCAGGAACTCTTAAAGCTCTTCTAAGGTCATTGGTTGCTTCACATTCCAGAAGATAGTGAAGTAATGGCTTTTCTGTGACAGTTTGGCAGAAGATGCACTCTCTCTGTCGGGGTTCACCAATCTCCCAGTTGCATCTGTAACCTAGACGTAGTCTATATAACCTAACTGCTATTTCCCTGTGGATTCCTTTTGGGATATTTAACCTTTCTAATTTGGTTGCCTGAAGATACCATGTTGCAGATGGCGAACCTTCAGCTATTCTCTGGTGCAGGTAGGCTTTGTTGAGATGTGAGAGTTTTTTGGTGATGATGTTTTTTATGTTCTCTAGGCTGGGTTGAATTGTTTTATGTATCACTGGATGACGAGTTGCCAATTTAGCAATTTCATCAGCTTTTTCATTTAATGGGATTCCAATATGGGATGGGATCCAGTTTAAAGTTATGTTGAGTCCTTTGCCTTTAGCGACTGCTCCAAGATACAAAATGGTGGTAATTATTTCCACATTATCTTTCCACTGTTTTTGTCCTAGTATTTGAAGTGCAGCTTTTGAGTCTGTGTGTATGATTGCATTTTGAGTGTTTTGTGCAATCACATATGCGAATGCCTGTTGTATGGCAAACAGCTCAGTTTGGGTTGATGATACTAGTCCTCCCAGTCTCCAATATGCCTGTACGCTGGTCGTGCAAAGAGCAGCGCCAGCACTCTCATTTTCTGTGTCCACCGATCCGTCTGTGAAGATGTGGGTGGCTTCTGCTACTGCTATGCTATACATTTGCTCTTCTATTATGCGCCTTAGGATTGTCGGATCATAGGCAGCCTTTTTCATTGGGAGACTTTCTATTACTATTTTGAAAATAGGCTCTTCCCACGGCGCGGAAGGAGTGTAATTTGGGTGTGGATGATCACCCTCTCTATCAAGAATCATGTTTTTTAAATGTAGTCTGCTTAGGACTTTTCCTGCTCTTGCAACCCAAGAGTTTCCATTGTTTTGGCCTAGTCCAACCACCAAGGCCTGCCGTACTGGGATTGGATCAGAAGAAATAATTATCTTACTGATAATTCTAGCTGTCCTTTGTGATATTCTTTCTTGTAGAGAGGGCAAACCCGTCTCCAGTCTAAGAGTTTCAAGCCTGGTCCACATGGGGACTCCCAGTGCAGCTCTCATAGCATTGTTTTGGGCAACTTCAAGCTTTTTCCACTGTTGGTGTGATAGATTTGTGAGTGCAGGTGCGGCATAATCGATCACTGATCTGACTGCCTGTACATAGTATGTGCGAAGGACTTGCAGATTGGCTCCTCCAGAAAGGGAGGTTAGCGACCTGAGGATTGCCGTCCGGGCCGCAGTTCGCTCTCTCAAGTAAGTGACCACACTTAGTATTGTTAGCCATTAACAAATAGGTGTTAAGTTATCACAGCACCTGACTGGTCAACTATGTATGATGTCACCAGATGGCCAATGCGGCCTTTGGCGTCCTACTAGCATAAGTATTTGATGTTATTATTCAAAATGGCTGGACTAACCCTCTCCACCTAACCTAATCAGAGGTTTAAGAATAAACATTTTAATCATCCACAACTGTAATTATTATTCGGTAATAAGTTCAAAAGTAAAACAGCAACCCAAATGTCGCACCACAATTTAAGCAGAATCCTACATCTGGCAGCATAGCAGGTGAGCTGAACATAAGAATAAAGGTAACTGCAGAAGTCCTATTGGCCCATACGAGGCAGCTCCTATATATTTCCACCCAATCTCATGTCCACCCTATGCTTAAAACATCCAAGGGATCCCACTTAAAGTATTAGTTTACAATAATAGTTTTAATAAATAGCTGTCATTCTAGTTTTATACACAACATCAATTATGAAACCCTATAGCTAGATATCGTACTATAATCCACAAGTAGTTACCACACATCTGGCAGCACAGCGGATTAGTAGCTGTGTTCATAGGCTAGTCAACTGTCCTCACATCCATCCAATAACTATCCAAATATCGCACCTCAATTCATCCATCTAGCAACTCAGCTGGATGCTAGCCACTATATTCATAGGCTAATCATTTCTACACCTCAAAAAAAATCCTAGTCTTCCTATGCAAATCAGGTAACTTGTTTCTAAACCAACAGTCGCAAATATAAGAATACCTACCTATACATACTCCACAACCTATACATTCATAGAGGATAGCCTAGTTTTTTGCCACCATTTCCCCATTAATCAAGTGTAATTTATGCCATATACAGAAAATACTGCATTTACACACCAAATATGCTATGTATGCACAAAATATATTATTTACACTCAAAATATACCATCACACAAAAATATGACATTTATATACAAAATATGTCAGTTGCACACAAAAATATACCATTTACACAATATGGCATGTACACTCAGAGTATGACATTTACACAACGTATGGTATTTGCACGAGTATATCAAAATGCTTATGAATTTAGACAATCAAAAATGCGCTTTTACTAAAATTACACAATTTCGCATACGTAATTTTCACAAAATACTCACACATTGTCTCATACCAAAATACACTTACACTATTAAGATCTATTTTTTCAGATTACAGAGCTTACACAAAATACACAATTTGCACACTAAAATACAGTTGCACCAGTTCCACTTCAACAAATTAAAAACACAACTCGCATAAATGCACTATTAGCACAAAAATAATTATAAAACATGGACAATTATTACACAATTTGGGTAGTTATTATACATCTTTGCACAGTTAATACAAGAATACCTCACAGTTAATACCTCACCTCATTGAGGTGAGTGAATACCTCTGTCTAAATACCTCACCTCACAAGAGGTGAGGTATTTAGACAGAACGTTTTGTGCCAGAGATAGGGGGAACAGATTAAGGGTTTGCTATCCGGGAGCTGGAATTGGTGATATTGTTGGAAACATGAATGATATTATGACGGGAAATGGGAACAAGCCCGTTATTTGTATTAGTGCAGGGGGTAATGATGTTGGGCGAGTTAGGAGTGAGGAACTAATACAGAGATTCAGGACAGCCATTGAATTAGTTAGGAGCAAGGAAGTGTGGTGTTTGTGTGTTACTGAGGAAGTCTTGGTTGTGGGGTTGATGTAAAGCCATGGCTTGGTTACTGACTTTAATACGTATATAAACAATAACATGTCTAGCTGCTCCCAAACTGGTAGCGTCCTGTGTGCCTTGTTTACCTTCCTTGGCGTCTGCTCCGCCACACATAGAAAACGGATGGTACCATTTTCTGTGAACATGACATCCCTCCTTTTCTTTTAAATGAATGAATACAGAATGTCTACCATGCTTGTAGCACAAAGCAAAGTTATTGACACAAAGTAAGTTATTAACATATCAAGAGATATTGCATACATTTAACATTAATTAAGCACACAAAGAATTTAAACAACTTAATCTTTACCACAAAGGATTTCAATGTTAAAAATACATATGCAATGTTAAACAAACATGAAAGAAACTGTAATACAAAGTTACAAAATATTGAATGAGATATCTGCGTTATTCAAACAATATTAAATTTAGTTCAGCATAATAAGTAAATACTTTACATTACATAGGAACACAATTAATCAACAAATCGTGTAGGGCGTTTAACATGACGTTTAGGACGCGAGTCCTTAAGTACAATAATATCCCTTGATGAATTGTTTATTGAGTTATAGCTCATTTTTTCTTTTTCTTTTGCACGACTTTGCACTTCATCATTTTCTACACTAGTTGGAATCACTTTGAAATAAGCCATATTACGTGCTATACTATGATCTCTATTACTAGCTGTTACCATAGTTCCTTTTACACTAATCACTTTATATGGTTTTGTATCATACGGCATATCTAGCTTTCCCTCTTTTTTCTTTTTAACGAGAACAGTATCTCCAACCTTCATGAATTGTTCCTTTGCATGTTGATCATGAGCAATTTTCATTTTGCTCTTGGCTAGTGCATCCTTCTGAGCGAGACGTTTATCCGTTACCTCGGCTGGCATGACGGGTAGTGTGATCCTCATAGGACGTCCAAATAAAAGTTCACCAGGTGACTTGCCCAGTGTTCCATGCGGTGTTGCACGGTAGTTCCTGAGAAAAGCATACATAGCTTGTTTCCAGGATCGTCCTTCGGCATGAGCACAGCGTACCGCTTTCATGAGAGGTTGCATGAATCTCTCGACTTCTCCATTTGCTTGAGGATGTAGTGGCATCACACGGCGGTGTTTGAATCCAATATGCTCAGCAAAGTTGAAGAAGTCTTGTCCGTTGAATGGCGGTCCATTGTCCGTCTTCACAACTTCAGGAATGCCAAAGTTTGAAAAGATCTTGTCGAGTTTCGGGATGACAGCCTTTGCAGATGTGGAGGTGATGATTTCTACTTCTGGATAACGTGAGTGATCATCAATGACTACCATAAAGTACTCTCCAGTTGGTAGCGGTCCGCAGAAGTCCATCGATACTTCCGTCCATGGTGCAGCAGGTAGTGGTGAAGGTTGTAGAGGTGTTGGTCTTGAAGTATCCACTGCAGCTTGGCAAGGGACACAGGCATCATGCATGTCCTTTGCTTGATGATCAATGCCAGGAAACCACACCTTTTCTCGAAGCAGCTGTTTGGTCCTAACAAGACCTTGGTGTCCTTGATGTGCAAGCTTCAGAGCACGTTGCTGGAGAACAGCTGGAATGACGATACGAGTACCTCGCAGCACGGTGTCGCGTTGTTGCGTAACACTTAATTCTGTCTGGATGCGTTCAAGTGCTTTGAATGCATCTTGGTCAACTCCTGAGGGTGGGATGCGTGGAAACTTTTTCTTAGTCAATGCATCCACTGTTGCTTGCAGAGTTGGGTCCTCTAGGGTTGCAGTACGGATTTCATCAAGAATGAGAGCCTTAGGGACTGCATCACAGGTTACAGAGTGTCCATATTCCTCGGCAACTTGCTGATGCTTGGTGATGGTGAAACTGTTGGCAGGATGTCGACTGATGTAATCAGCGGGATTGCCTGCACCCGGCTTGTATTTCACCGTAAAGTTGTATGGTTGCAGACGAAGAGCCCATCTCTCAATGCGAGCTGGTGGTTTGGACTTTGGATTATTGAAGATGGTCTCCAACGGTTTGTGGTCAGTGACTATCGTGGTGAAGGGTGCACCAAGCAGATACACATTGAAGTGTTCACAGCCCCATACAAGAGCTTCCTTCTCTGTCTGACTGTATCGTTGCTCAACATCTGTGAGAGAACGGCTGGCGTAGGCAATTACTACTCTGGAATCTGGTTGACCAGGTTTGTGTTGGGCTAAAACAACACCTAAACCAACAGGACTAGTATCCACCGTTAACTCAAGTGTCCATTGATGGGTCAAAGTATGCAGCAGTCGCATTCTCTACTAGTGCATCTTTCACAGCATCAAATGCATTTTGCTCGATATCGCTCCAGTACCATGATGCATTTTTCTTCAGGAGCTCACGTAGAGGCTTCGTAATGGTAGCAAAATCTGGAATGAAGCGAGAACAGTAGTTTGCCATTCCCAGAAAACTATGTACTTCAGTGGACGTTGAAGGAGGTGCAGCATTCTTGATATCTGCAACTTTCTTAGGATCTGGAGACAGACCTTTGTCACTGAGTACATGTCCAAAGAATTCAATTTTATGTTGATTGAACTCACACTTTGCTCGGCTTAACGTCAGATTCTTTTTGTAAGCGTTGCAATGTTGCACGAAGAGCTTTGTCGTGTTCAGCTTGGGTACGGCCATAAACAATGATGTCATCAGACATGTTGTCAGCATTAGGTATATCTTGCAATACCTGGCTGATGATGTGCTGGAATACCTCGGCAGCACTGTTAATACCAAAACTCAGGCGCTTGTACCTATACAGACCTCGATGTGTCGTAAACGTTGTGATGAAGCGACTCTCATCATCAAGTTCAAGCTGATGATAGCCCTTGTTTAAATCTAACTTGCTGAATACAGTTGCACCATTCAAGCGGTAGATCATATCATCTACACTGGGTGTAGGATGGCGTTCACGCATTATTGCCTTGTTGGGAACACGCTTGTCCACACAAATGCGTATCTCATCCGGATTCTTCGGCTTTGGTGGAGTGACAATTGGGCTTACCCATGGTGTTGGGCCTGTTACTGGTTCAATGATATCTAGTTCCATCAGCCTATCCAGTTCGGCATCGACTTTCTTGCGAGTATGGAATGGTTGTCGGCGATGTGGTTGGGCAACTGGAATTACATCTGGGTTGATATGCAGATGTACTTTGCTATCAGTATAACAACCTATGGATTTAAATCGATCAGAAAATTCAGCAACAATACCATCAACATTGTTTGCAGATTCCACTGCTACAGCATTAGAAAGCTGAAGTAGCCCCAATTTGGTTGAAGTCTTGTAACTGAGTAAAGACTCCTTTGCATTCCTAACAACATGGAATGTAGTATCAGGAACATAATGATTACAAATACCTGTTACTCAGATCACAACTTAATTGAAGTTATGACAACCATGGGGAGTAGACCTTCAAAACCAGTCCAGATTCCCGGTGGAGGAGATTTCAGCAAATTCAACTTCAATAATAAACAGATAAACTGGGAGCGAATAAACCAGGACTTCACAGAAATAAACTGGGAAGAACAGCTAGGAAATGCAAACCTGAACCAGTGCCTGGAAAAAATAAGCTCAGTAGCACTAGAAATATGTTCAAACCGCATACCTCTAAGAAAAAAGAGGAAGAGATGCAGATTGGAACGGGAACGTCGTTCCCTATATAGGCGAAGAAAACGAATCGCGGAACAACTTGAGAGTCGCATCCTATCTCAAGAACGGCGAAGAAGGTTAGGTAGAGAAATAGAAACAATTGAACGGAAGCTACAAGAATCATATAGAACCCAGGAGAGGCAAAGAGAGCAAAAGGCCATCAGTGAAATAGAAAGAAATCCGAAATATTTTTTCTCCTATGCAAAATCAAGATGAAAAACCACATCTAGTATCGGGCCCCTGCGAAAGGGAGATGGAACTTTCACCGATGACAACAAAGAAATGAGCGAGCTACTGAGGACGCAGTACGACTCTGTTTTCAGCGAGCCATTAAACACACTAAAGATTGATAACCCAAATGAATTTTTCATGGATACGATACCAACATCAAATCATATATCAGACGTCACCCTATCCCCACTGGATTTTGAAGAAGCCATAAACAGTATGCCTATGCACTCTGCACCAGGCCCGGATTCTTGGAACTCCATATTCATAAAGAACTGTAAAAAACCACTATCGCAGGCCCTCCACATTCTGTGGAGACAAAGCCTAGATACTGGCGTTATTCCTGATATACTAAAAACAGCAGAGATACCACCATTTCATAAAGGAGGAAATAAGGCAGAGGCAAAAAATTACAGACCGATAGCGCTAACATCGCACATCATAAAAATTTTTGAGAGAGTGCTAAGAAGTAAAATCACAAAATACATGGAATCACAGCAACTCCATAACCCCGGACAACATGGTTTCAGAACAGGGCGCTCTTGCCTGTCGCAGTTGCTGGACCACTATGATATGGCATTAGATGCTATGGAAGACAAACATAACGCTGATGTAATTTACACAGATTTCGCAAAAGCTTTTGATAAATGTGACCATGGTGTTATTGCACATAAAATGCGTTCAAAAGGAATTACCGGAAAAATAGGCAGATGGATCTACAATTTCCTGACCAACAGAACCCAATGTGTAATAGTCAACAAAATAAAATCCAGCCCATCAACCGTGAAGAGCTCAGTCCCCCAGGGTACTGTGCTTGCTCCAGTACTTTTTCTCATCCTCATTTCGGACATAGACAAGAACACAACCTATAGCACTGTATCATCCTTTGCAGATGACACTAGGATCTTCATGAGAGTAGGCAACATAGAGGACACGGCGAACCTCCAGTCAGATGTAGATCAGGTCTTTCTATGGGGTACAGAAAATAATATGGTGTTTAACGAAGATAAGTTCCAGCTCATGCGCTATGGAAAAAATGAAAATATAAAAACGGAAACCACGTACAAAACTCAGGCAAATCATAACATAGAACGAAAAGGCAATGTAAAGGATCTGGGTGTACTCATGTCGGAAGACCTTACCTTTAAAGAACACAATAAAATAGCCGTCACAACTGCAAGAAAAATGACAGGTTGGATAACAAGAACTTTTCACACTAGAGATGCTATACCGATGATGATACTTTTCAAAACGCTTGTGCTCTCTAGAGTGGAGTACTGCTGCACAATGACAGCACCTTTCAAAGCTGGAGAAATTACTGACCTGGAGAGCGTGCAGAGATCCTTTACTGCTAGAATCCACTCAGTAAAACATCTAAACTATTGGGACCGACTAAAGAGCCTAAAACTGTACTCCCTTGAGCGCAGGCGGGAGAGGTACATAATAATTTACACGTGGAAAATATTAGAGGGGCTGGTCCCAAACCTGCACACAGAAATAACATCACATGAGACCAGAAGACATGGCAGGATGTGCAGAATACCCCCGTTGAAAAACAGAGGTGCAACTGGTACTCTGAGAGAGAACTCTATCAACATCAGAAGTCCGAGACTGTTCAACACGCTTCCACTACACATAAGGGGCATAACTGGCCGACCCCTCACAGTGTTCAAGAGAGAACTGGATAAGCACCTCCAAAGGATACCTGATCAACCAGGCTGTGACTCGTACGTCAGGCTGCGAGCAGCCGCGTCCAACAGCCTGGTTGATCAGTCCGGCAACCAGGAGGCCTGGTCGACGACCGGGCCGCGGGGACGCTAAGCCCCGGAAGCACCTCAAGGTAACCTCAAGGTAAAGGTAGTAGTGAACATTGCACTCTTTGACTTAATCTCTGCAGTGAAAGTTCCAATCACTGGCAAGGCTACCTTTGAAGCATAGGCAGTGGCTTTGCCATTATAGTTTTCAAGCTTTGGGAACTGTTTTTTAAACTTTTCATAGTGGCACTCAGCAATGGTGTCAATGTTTGATCCAGTGTCAATGAGAACTTTGAGACAAATACCAGCAATGTATACTATAGTCTCTGGGTTGTTTGGAAGATCATTCAATTCTGTGATTGATTGTACTCCATAAGTATAATCACATTCACTGTCATCTGAGACTGGTTGTAATGAAATGTTGTCTTGTACATTATTAACATTCTGGATATGAGGTGCAATATTGTGTTTATCACCTCGACCCCTATGACCTGATCCTCGTACAGTGCTTTTATTCACTGACTGTGGTTTCTTTAGTGCAGAACGACACATAGCACCAAAATGAGCCAGTTTTCCACACTCATAGCACTTCTTACCTTGAGCAGGACAAACATTATCTTGGTGTGGGTAGTCTCCTCCACAATTGTAACATTTATTGTTGTAACATTTATTGTTGACACCCTCTGATGTGGGTCGTTGTGACTGCTTGAGTCTTGTTCCATGACTCCAGTTGTGATGTGGTTCTCGGCTCAATTTGCTGTTAGGTTTGTCATGATATCTTCTATGATCACGGTGTCCTCCCTGAACCTTACATACCTCATGACTGTTAGTAACAGTGGCAGAACCGTTGTTGGCACTGCACTCCGTGACACGAGCATCACGTGCAGCATCTTCCATTCGACGAGCCATATCCAGTATCTTGGTAAGAGAACTTTCATCATCAACAAGTTCTAGAGCTCTTCGACGGAGACGTGTAGATGTGCATGTTTCAGTTATTTGCTGTTTGATTTCTTTGTCAACATCAGCAAACTCACAATGGGCTGCTAAACCCTGCAGACGTGTGTGGTATTGATCCACAGTTTCATTAGAGAGTTGTCTGGCTCTCCTGAAATGCATAATTTCCATGGCAGTATTTTGTCTTGGTTTGAAATGCTCTGTTAGTTTGGCTTTGGCAGTGTCATAATCTTTGGCACCACCAGTGTCTTTCAGTGTGTCAAAGATGTCACAAACTCTATCACCTGCATAATGAAGTAGAAAGGCACGCTTTCTTTCAGCACTTTTGATGTCAGAAACTATCAACAAATTTTCAAACCTTTTAAGCCATTTGACCCACCTCTGTGACAGGTTTGTCTGGTCACAGTCAGGATCAAATGCAGGAAACTGAGGTATATTTGCCATTTTTACTGAATAAATGTAACTTATCACTTAAATGTTCCTCAGAATATTAAACACTTACTGCACTGTATATGTTAGTTAAGAATTCACTGTAATTACTTTAATTTTGCAAAGCACACAAGCATTTTAATACAAAAGTTCACAACAGTGCACAATATAGCAGCAACTGACTTCTTACTCACCTAATTGTATTCACCTAATTGTGCTTGCGGCGGTTGAGCTCTGGCTCTTTGGTCCCGCCTCTCAACTGTCAATCAACCGGTGTACAGATTCCTGAGCCTACTGGGCTCTATCATATCTACATTTGAAACTGTGTATGGAGTCAGCCTCCACCACATCACTTCCTAGTGCATTCCATTTATTAACTACTCTGACACTGAAAAAATTCTTTCTAACGTCTCTGTGGCTCATCTGGGTACTAAGTTTCCACCTGTGTCCCCTTGTTCGTGTCCCACCCGTGCTGAAGAGTTTGTCTTTGTCCACCCTGTCAATTCCCCTGAGAATTTTGAAGGTGGTTATCATGTCTCCCCTTACGCTTCTGTTTTCCAGGGATGTGAGGTTCAGCTCCTTTAGCCTTTCCTCGTAGCTCAATCCTCTCAGTTCCGGGACGAGCCTGGTGGCATACCGCTGAATCTTCTCTAACTTTGTCTTGTGTTTAACTAGGTATGGACTCCAGGCTGGAGCTGCATACTCCAGGATTGGTCTTACATAAGTGGTATACAGGGTTCTGAAAGATTCCTTACACAAGTTTCTGAAGGCAGTTCTTATGTTGGCCAGTCTAGCATATGCCGCTGATGATATTCTTTTGATGTGGGCCTCTGGGGACAGGTTCGGTGTGATATCAACCCCCAGATCCTTCTCTCTATTTGACTCTTGCAGGATGATACCTTGTGTTCAACCTCCTGCTCCCTTCGCCTAATTTCATCACCTTACACTTTCCCGAGTTGAACTTTAGCAGCCATTTTCTAGACCATTCCTCCAGTTTATCCAGGTCATCCTGTAGTCTCTGTCTATCTTCATCCGTCTTGATTCTTCTCATAATTTTTGCATCATCAGCAAACATCGAGAGGAATGAATCTATACCCTCTGGAAGATCGTTCACATATATTAGAAACAGGATGGGTCCAAGTACTGAGCCCTGTGGGACTCCGCTGGTGACATCTCGCCACTCTGATGTCTCCCCCCCTCACCGTTACTCGCTGTTTCCTGTTGCTTAAGTACTCCCTTATCCACTGGAGCACCTTCCCTTTTACTCCTGCCTGTTGCTCCAACTTTTTTAACAGCCTTTTATGGGGTACTGTGTCAAAGGCTTTTTGGCAATCCAGGAAAATGCAGTCGGCCCACCCTTCTCTTTCCTGCCTAATTTTCGTTGCCTGGTCATAAAATTCTATTAAACCTGTGAGGCACGATTTACCATCTCTGAACCCATGTTGGTGGTGCATTACAAAGTTATTTCCCTCCAGATGCTCTACGAGCCTTTTCCTCACGATCTTCTCCAGCACCTTGCATGGTATATAAGTTAAGGAAACTGGCCTGTAATTCAGTGCCTCTTGCCTGTCACCCTTTTTGTATATTGGGAGCACGTTAGCTGTCTTCCAACTTTCTGGTAAGTCTCCTGTTTCCAGTGACCTGTTATACACCATAGAGAGTGGCACACTTAGTGCTTCTGCACCTTCCTTTAGTATCCATGGTGAGATTCTATCAGGCCCAACAGCCTTTGTCACATCCATCTCCAGCAGACACCTTTTGACCTCATCACTGGTGAGGTCAAATTCCTCCAAGGTTGCTTGGTTTGCCGCCTCCTCATTTAGTGCAGGGGCTTCTCCTTGTTCTATTGTGAAGACCTCCTGGAATCTCTTGTTAAGTTCTTCACACACCTCCTTGTCATTCTCTGTGTATCTGTTCTCCCCTTTCCGCAGCTTCATCACTTGTTCCTTCACTGCTGTTTTCCTTCTGATGTGGCTGTGGAGCAGCTTTGGTTGGGTCTTGGCTTTACTCGCAATGTCATTTTCAAACTGTCTCTCTGCTTCCCTCCTCACTCTGATGTACTCATTTCTGGCCCTCTGGTATCTCTCCCTGCTCTCTGGTGTTCTGTTATTTCTGTAGTTTCTCCATGTTCTTTTACTCAGTTGTTTCGCTACCTTACATTCCTGGTTGAACCATGGGTTTTTCTGTTGTTTTTCGTTTTTCTCCTTTTGGACGGGGATAAACCTGTCTGCAGCTTCCTGGCACTTTTGGGTGACAAAATCCATCACGACCTGCACATTCTTGTCTCTAAGTTCTGTTTCCCATGGTATTCCCCTGAGGAAGTTCCTCATCTCGTCATATTTTCCTCTTCGGTAATTCAGTCTTTTCCCCTCCACTCCCATCCTTGGATAGGTTATCTCTACCTCCACCAAGTACTCAAAGGTCAGTACACTGTGGTCACTCATTCCTATGGGGGCTTCAACTTTGACTTCCCTTATTTCTGACTCAATCAGGGTGAATATCAAGTCGAGTCTAGCTGGTTCATCATTGCCTCTCACTCTTGTGGGTTCCTTGACATGCTGGCTCAGAAAGTTCCTTGTTGCCACTTCCAAGAGTTTAGCTCGCCACGTATCTGCACCACCAGGGAGCCGGTCAGCCGAGCAGACAGCACGCTGGACTTGTGATCCTGTGGTCCTGAGTTCGATCCCAGGCGCCGGCGAGAAACAATAGGCAGAGTTTCTTTCACCCTAGGGGCCCTTTACCTAGCAGTAAAATAGGTACCTGGGTGTTAGTCAGCTGTCACGGGCTGCTTCCTGGGAGTGGAGGCCTGGTCGAGGACCGGGCCGCGGGGACACTAAAATGCCCCGAAATCATCTCAAGATAACCTCAAGATAACCATGTGGGTCCCCATTCTCCCAGTCTATCTTTCCATGGTAAAAATCACCCATGATTAAGTGTCTTGAGCCATTCCTGCAGGCAACTGAAGCTGCTCTCTCTATTATATTAATGGTTGCCATGTTGTTCCTATCAAACTCCTGTCTAGGTCTTCTGTCATTTAGGGGAGGGTTGTAAATGACTGCCACTATTATCTTAGGTCCACCCATTGTTATAGTTCCTGTTATGTAATCTCTGAATCCGTCACAGCCCGGAATTTCCATCTCATCAAAACTCCAGTCCTTCCTTATCAGCAGGGCCACTCCTCCACCTCCTCTCCCTTCCCTCTCTTTCCTTACTATATAGTAGTCCTTTGGAAACCCAGCATCTGTTATGACTCCTGACAATTTTGTTTCCGTTAGTCCTATTACATCAGAATGTAATTACTATTACATCATCTTACCTAGCCCTTGTGTAGATGTGTTGCTCCTACTCACAGCAGCACAGCAGTTGGCACAGCAGTTGGTACAGCAGTTGGTGCAGCAGTTGGTGCAGCAGTTGGTACAGCAGTTGGTGCAGCAGTTGGTGCAGCAGTTGGTACAGCAGTTGGTACAGCAGTCGGTACAGCAGTCAGTTCAGCGTGAAGAATTTTGTAGCACGAAGCGTCGTTTCGTAACCAAAACATCAGATTTTGTACACATCAAAGCGTCGTTTTGTACACGGCGTCGGCAGATTCCTCAGATTCCTTAGAACACAGCTTCTTCAGTCAGATGTTTTTCAGATGTTTATTCAGGTAAGGTATATACATACAAGTGATGTTACATTAATGGATTGATATATAGATAGAGCTAGTACATACAATGCCTAAAGCCACTATTACGCAATGCGTTTCGGGCAAGAAAAACATTAATATCTAGAACTTAATACTAATTGAGCATAAAGAATAAAAAGTGTTGAGAACAAATACAAATAAAGATAAAAAAAAGGGGGAACATGACTGAAAAAGCAGCACAAATACAATAGGTTGACAAACAGTGTTGATTAAAAAAAAAGAAAATAACGGACATGGGTTGACAATAGAGGAGTGAGGTAGGTTACAGGGAATTTATTAGGTAGTGTTTAGTTTTTATCTTAAACTGGTTGAGAGAGGTACTGTCTTTAACATGGTTGGGAAGGTCATTCCACATTCTGGGACCCTTGATTTGTAGAGCATTTCTGGTTTGATTAAGTCGTACTCTAGGAATATCAAAACTGTATTTATTTCTGGTGTGATGCTCATGGGTTCTGTTACAACCTTCTATGAAGCTTTTGAGATCAGGATTGGCATTACAATTTAGCAGTTTTGTATATGTATAGTACACATGAGAGAATGTGCAGTGACTTAATGTCTAACATATTCAGGGATTTGAATAGGGGTACCGAGTGATGTCTGGGGCCAGAATTGGATATTGTCCTAATAGCAGCTTTGTGTTGAGTAATTAGAGGACGTAAATGATTTTGGGTAGTAGAGCCCCAAGCACAAATACCATAGTTGAGATATGGATAGATAAGGGAGTAATAGAGAGTCACCAGGGCAGGGCGTGGTACATAATATCTGATCTAAGAAAGAATGCCCACAGTTTTTGAAACTTTTTTAGATATGTTTAGAATGTGTCCCTGGAAATTCAGCTTGTGGTCAATGAGAATGCCAAGGAATTTGCCATCTAATTTGTTACAAATTTGGGTATTGTTTATTTTGAGATTTATTTGATTAGAGGATTTATTGCCAAACAGAATATAGAAAGTTTTGTCAATGTTAAGGGTGAGTTTGTTGGCAGTTAGCCACAGATGGACTTTATTTAGCTCAGTATTTACTGTGGCATTTAGAGCAAGGGGATCAGGACTGGAGTAAATGAAGGTTGTGTCGTCAGCAAATAGGATTGGTTTGAGGTGTTGGGAGGCATTTGGAAGGTCATTAATGTAGATGAGAAAGAGGAGAGAGCCAAGTATGCTGCCCTGGGGAACACCAATGTTGATGGGTAGGGTGGGAGAAATTGTATTATTCACAGAAACACATTGGAGCCTGTCAGTAAGGTAGGATTTGAGGTATTGTAGGGAGTGTCCTCTGACACCATAATGATGTAATTTAAGAAGAAGGTTTTGGTGGTTGACAGCATCGAAAGCTTTACGCAGGTCCACAAATAACCCAACAGGGAACTCATTTTTATCAAGAGCTGTATGAATCGAGTTAAGCATACTAATAAGTGCATCGTTAGTGCTTTTTTGGGCCTGAAGCCATATTGGCAAGGGCTAAGTATATTGAGTTTGGCTAGATATGAGTAAAGCTGCTTATAGATTAGTTTTTCAAAAATTTTTGACAAGTTTGGCAGGATTGATATAGGTCTGTAGTTGTTAACATCTGTGAGATCACCACATTTGTGGACAGGCGTTACTCTCGCTTTTTTTAGAATATCTGGAAAGGTTTGGAGTTCAAGTGACTTGTTGAAGAGCAAAGCAATAGCAGGGGCTAAAGATCTGGAGGCTTTTTTGTAGATTAAAGTTGGTATCTCCTCAAGGGCACCAGACTTGGTTTTAAGGGAAAGGATTATCTCATTGACGTCAATGGAATTAATAGGCTTTAGGTACAGAGACTGGGGATAGTTCCCTGTCAGATAGTCCTTAATGTCAGTACTGGAAGATGGAATATCATTAGCAAGGGATGAACCAATGGAAGAGAAGAACCTATTGAACTCAATAGCAGAATCAGAGGCTGAAAGCTGACCATCGTTATTAGACAGGAGAGTCGGTTTGTTATTTAAAGACTTCTTTGATCCCAATATTTGTGAAATTGTTCTCCATGTTTGTTTAATGTTGCTCTTTATTTGGGTAAATTTATCTTCGTAGTACTTAGTTTTGGCTCGTCTAATTATCTTAGATAGCAATAATGAGTAATTCTTTGAGAATTCTTTGGAGACAATCCCTAACCTATACTTTTTCTCAAGGTCATGTTTTTTATTAATAGATTTAAGTATTCCCTTTGTAAGCCAGGGATTGTTAAGCCTTTTGGTTGTGACTTGTTTTGTAAGCATAGGACAGTGGGTATTATAAAGGCTAAGAGTTGTTAGTAGAAAAGATTGCACTGCTAGGTTGATGTCCCCTATGTTACCTAACTCGGACTCCCAGTTGACATTATCAGCAGCAGTTATAAAATTGTTTATAGCAGTTTCATTGTGCAGCCTAAAGCTTAACTCCCTTGTTTCTAGAGGTGGTTTGCTAATGTTAGTTAAGAGAAATGTGGGGTAATGGTCTGTAGTGCTATCGGTGATTATACCTGAAGTAAGCGGAGAGGTTATATTTGTCCAGATGTGATCTAGAGTCGTGGCAGTGCTATCAGTGATTCTAGTAGGTCTAGTGATTAAGGGTATGAGGAAGCAGGAATTCATACAGTTGAGGAAGCTAACAGCAGTAGGGTGTTCTGGCTCGCAGAGGTCAATATTAAAGTCCCCTGCGATAATTAGGTGGTTTTTGTTCAGTCTGTTATCAAGTATTAGATTTCTAAGGTTTGAGTTGAATTCGGACACATCAGTGTTAGGAATTCTATAAACTGCACCCACAGACAGGATAGACTCGGCACCCTTGACTCTGAAGCTGGCGAAGATATACTCCCCATAGCAGTCTCTAGTTCTAATTTCTTTTAAGCATGTTAGTTCTTGGTGGTAGTAAAGAGCAGTGCCACCACCTCTCTGAAGTTGACGACAGTTGTGGATTGCTGAGTAGTTAGGCATGTTAAAGAGTTGAGTAGTATCATCTTTCAACCATGTTTCAGTAAGTATAATAAAAGAGAAATTGTTGTCAATAGCTTCAATCAAGGCACTAACATCATCGAAGTGTTTGCCTAGGGATCTAACGTTCAAATTGATTACAGAGATATTGTGACTATGAGTTAATACATTGTTTACATCATGTGCTGCAAAATATCTGCAATTTAGATCATTAAAGTGATTATTGTCATAGATAGTGGATAAGAGGTTAAGTTCTGGGTCTATACTTGACTGCATAAAAAAAAAGCTGATTGCCGGAAAAACAAGAAAAACAAAAAGAAATAAAAGTACACAATACTGTACCAAACAAACACAAAAGGGGCTTACAGGGGTACAATGGAGTAAGGGAGTATGGCTAGGCTAGGAAACCTAGGTAATGAATGAGATTAAAGAAAAAAACATATAAACATGGACTATACAAAACACAAGATATAGATATACAAAACAAAAATATAAACAGGACTAAACAAATACAAAAAAATTGAGCAAAAATTAAAAAAGAGGTAGATTGCTTACAGGTACTCTCAGGTACACTGTAAGTAACAATAGACAGAAAATATATGTCAATATAGAAAAGAATGTCACATACAATAAGATAAGCAATTACATGAACAGATGAAAAACAAATCTGCTGTAAAAATAGGAAGTAATTATAGCAAACACAATAAAATAATATAACAATACAATAAGAGCTTACAAAGTATTGAGTCTGCTAAATTAGAGAATAATTATGGCAGGACACAACAATAAATGCAAGCAAACAAGGAATTGAAACAATTAGAGGTGGAATTAAGGTCACTAGATAGCCATGGAGGATACACAAGTTTGGCGGAGAGAACAAAAAATCAGTAGAGACTGTCAAGATGAATATATAAAAAAATTTGACAAATGATAATTGTAAAGTAAAATAATCTTAAAGAAAATAAATTTTATTAAGCTTAGTTTTAACTTATAATTAGTAGGAACTTAATTAAGAACAAAAATGAACAAAAAGAACAAAAATGAGATCAATAATTGATTTCAATAAATGACATAGATCAATACAAATAAATTTAAATTTAAAATATAAAATGGAATTAGGGTAAGATTAGATTTAAGAGTAAAATTTTACAATGAAACTGAGGTAGATGCTTGCATAAGTGCATGGAGACCTGATGGATTAATTAGGAAATTATATGAATAGGAGAACATCAGGTAAATGGTAAGGCAGAGACAGCACCTTAGACAAAGTTAGGTTAGGCTCAGGCACTGAAAGAGTTATTTTAAGTACTGGCATTGGTCGGGTTCAGGTTTTCAGATATACCACAATCACTTAAGAAGGCCAGGAGTTGTTGGTCACATTTTATTTCATATCTTTTTCCTGTAGCTTCTTTCTTCGCAATAATCGTACCATTCCTTGTGTAGCACTGCTTGATAAGACCAAGGTTTTGTTTGCGTATTTGGCGCAGCCTGTAGAGGAGGGATCCACGCTGCTTAGTAAGACACTCATTTATATAGAGGTTGGTTTTTTGCTGAGCAGCTGTTTGCATGAGGTCAAACTTCTCAGGGGGATTTGCAAGTTTGATGAGCATTCTCCTGTTACGGGGATTGTTTTTATCTATCCTAATAGCCGATTTGATTTGAACATTGACACTGATCTTTGAATTAATTATATAGGGTGTTGGCTATGTTACAGCAATTCTCACCTTGTTGTTCAGCAGGTAGATCAGTAGAGCTAATTATCAGGGAGTCATGAAGTTGTTGTTGCTCTTGGTCATCTTTGGAAGCCGCCTGGTGAGTCTGAAGGAGATTGATCTGTTTTTCCAGCTTTTTAAGGAGGTCACTTTGAGCTGTGAGGGTTTCTTCAGCCTGAATCTTACGTATTTCATCCATTGCAACATTTGCAACAGTTTGTACGTTGAGAATTTCTTGGTTGTTGTTCATCGACGATTTAAGGAGGCAGTCTATGGTATGTTGTTGTCGGGTGACTGTGGCTTGGAGGGCCGAAATAGCTTCTGATTGCATTTTCACAAGGTTGTGCAGTTTCTGGAGCCATATGGATTACTTCGGAGAGGTTTGAAGTTTAAACAGGGAGCCATAGATTGAGTGAATTCTAAAGCTAGAGATCCGAGGTGAGTTGAAGGGGGGGAGTGAGGAGAGGGAGCAGATGCTGTGTTTACAAACATCGGCGAGGGTTGCGGCGTTGCCAGTGTTTCATTCAGAACTCTAGGAGTAATGGAACCAGAGCGAGAGGCACCCCTACCTTGCTTGTTGTTATGTTTGGGCATGTTTTCGACGAATAGATTCTTGGTAGCGTTTCTAAAGGTAGATACTTGGTGAATTATAGTAGGGATGACTAGCGTATTGGGAACACTTGGCAGAAGGGTCGTAGAAAGGTAGGCGAAAATTGGTTAATTTTGGTTGATTTCTGTTGAGGTTCACTGTGAGTTATGTCATATTAAGTCTCCATGCACTTAACTCGTGCTAGGCAGCAGTTAGGCCATGCAACGTTGAGTGGAGACGAAATTAAGCACGAAATTTCAGCAGCTGTGACGGAGCCAGTACCACCGCACAGTCAGCACATTTTTTTTTTTTTTTTTTTTTTTTTTTTTTTTTTTTTTTTTTTTTTTTTGAGATATATACAAGAGTTGATACATTCTTGTACAGCCACTAGTACGCGTAGCGTTTCGGGCAAGTCCTTAATCCTATGGTCCCTGGAATACGATCCCCTGCCGCGAAGAATCGTTGTTACAACCAAGTACACATTTTACTGTTGCGTTAAACAGAGGCTACAGTTAAGGAATTGCGCCCAGTAAATCCTCCCCGGCCAGGATACGAACCCATGACATAGCGCTCGCGGAATGCCAGGCGAGTGTCTTACCACTACACCACGGAGACATAGCTTGGGGTAGCACATAGCATTGGTTAGCACATAGCATTGGTTAGCACATAGCATCGTTTAGCACAAAGCATTGGTTAGCACACAGCATTGGGTATGGTGCTCACAGCACGACTTCTCCTTCCTCCTCTGGGCGAGACAGCATGCTCCTTCCTTGTTTGAAGTTGAACAAAATACCTGCGCTCCCAGTTCATCCTCGTCGCCAATGTGGTGTTTGTGTGTTACTGAGGAAATCTTGATTGTAAGGTTGATGTAAAGTCATTGCTTAGTTACTGACTTTAATACGTATATAAACAATTACATGACTAGTAGCTACCAAGCTGGGAGGGCGTCCTGTACGCTCTTGTTTACCTTCTCTCTGGCGTCTGCTCCGCCGCACATAGAAAACGGATGGTATCATTTTCTGTGAACATGACAGTATCATATCCATGAAAAATTCATTTGGGTTATCAATCTTTAGTGCGTTTAATGGCTCACTGAAAACAGAGTCGTACTGCTTCCTCAGTAGCTCGCTCATTTCTTTGTTGTCATCGGTGAAAGTTCCATCTCCCTTTCGCAGGGGCCCTAGATACTAGATGTGGTTTTTCATCTTGATTTTGCATAGGAGAAAAAATATTTCGGATTTCTCTCTATTTCACTGATGGCCTTTTGCTCTCTTTGCCTCTCCTGGGTTTTGTATGATTCTTGTAGCTTGAGTTCAATTGTTTCTATTTCTCTACCTAACCTTCTTCGCCGTTCTTGAGATAAGGTGCGACTCTCAAGTTGTTCCGCAATTCATTTTCTTCGCCTATATAGGGAACGACGTTCCCGTTCCAATCTGCATCTCTTTCTCTTTTTTCTTAGGGGTATGCGGTTTGAACATATTTCTAGTGCTACTGAGCTTATTTTTTTCCAGGCACTGGTTCAGGTTTGCATTTTCTAGCTGTTCTTCCCAGTTTATTTCTGTGAAGTCCTGGTTTATTTGCTCCCAGTTTATCTGTTTATTATTGAAGTTAAATTTGCTGAAATCTCCTCCACCGGGAATCTGACTGGTTTTGAAGATCTACTCCCCATGGTTGTCATAACTTCAATTAAGTTGTGATCTGAGTAACAGGTATTTGTAATCATTATGTTCCTGATCAATTCATCATTATTAGTGAAAATGAGGTCCAGCGTGTTCTCCTTCCTAGTTGGTTCTACTATTTGCTGGTTTAAGGCAAACCTGTCGCACATCCGTAGCAGGTCATTTGCATGTGCCTGTTCATTTAGGCTACTTCCTGGTATTCTCTCTGATATTACTGTATTAGCCAGGTGCTTCCATTTCAGGTGCCGTAGGTTAAAGTCCCCAAGCAGGATGATGTTCGGAGCTGGATTAGTGAGGTTTTCCAAGCAGTGTTCTATTTTCATTAGTTGGTCTTTAAACTGCTGAGGGTTTGCCTCCGGTGACTTATATACAAGGACAATAACTACATTTAGAATCTCAATTTTGATTATCAGCACTTCCACCATATCATTTGAGGTGTTTAGCAGCTCAGTACAGATGAGTGTGTCTTTGATGTAGAGGCTGACCCCACCCTGAAGCCGGTGTCTCCTATCACATCTGAAAAGATTGTACTCTGAGATCCATATTTCACCATCATGGTAGTCCTTTGTATGGGTTTCTGTTAGGGCTGCAAACACTGCATTTGCCTCATGAAGGAGACCATCAATAAAGTGAACTTTGTTGGATTTGCATGTTTTTATACCCTGGATGTTGGCAAATATAAATGATGTTATCATGTTAGCGGAAGTGCTGAATGCCTTACTTGGTGTTAATATCTGAGGCTCTGGTAAGGAGGCCACTGTGTTTGCATCCAGGGTGTGTTGTTTTGGAAGTGATTCGTCCAGTTTTGGAAGTAGGACGGGCGTTGTGTGGTGTAGCACCTGTGTGCTTGTTGATAGTTTGTATTCCAGTCTTGTGGGTATCTCCCTTCCCCTCTGTAATCCTGTAGTGGTTCCATCTGACTGTTCCTCTCTCTTATATTTACTACTCTGTTTCTGCCTTCCTCTAAAAAATTTCCAGTAGTGTCATATTGATCTTCCCGTCTATAACGCTGTGTACCTCTCACAAGGAATTCCAGACACTGAAGATTGTAGCATTTTTTGTTCCTAATTGAAAATTTACATAATTTAGGGTGGAAGTATCTACACCCTGTTCCAAAACGGCATGTACCCCTCTCCAACATGTTCCTGCATTTTCGAGGATGCAGAAAATGGCATTTTGCTCCTAATTTTCCATATTTGCATATTCCTTTAGCGTAGAATTTGGAAATATGTTCCGGTTTTGCATTTTTCAAGGTATTTATATCTGTGTCTGTCTTGTCTACCTCTTTATTGGAACAATCTCCGTTTTTCGTCCCAATTCCTTCAACTATGCACTCTGTCTCACTGTTGCTCTCATCGTTTATATTACCTGGCTCTGCAATATTGGTGTTATTTTGTACCACAATACCCTCTTCCTCCACACTACTGCTGCGGTTCTCTAAACTATCTGTTCCTGAGTTTTGGCCGTTATTCAATGTTGTCTTTTCCCTGTCCGCATATATCAATGGTAGCTTTTCTGTGAATGATAATCTATGTGACTCGGGAATGTTTTTCATCAGATTAGTTATGTTCTCTAACATTAATCTGTCATCTTTGCAAGCCCAGTAAATTCCTTGCCTTTCTGTGCATCCTGGAGATACTTCTGTACAGCCCAGGAGAAATCTTTTGTTACAGATGCAACACGTTACGCCTACGTTACGTTTTCCCAGTACTCCCGAACACTCGCCACACCTCTCCATTGTCTGATGTATTGTGCTGTATTTGTGGTTCACTGTACGGATCACTTGTTGATGTCAGTCCTTTTAACTCTTTATAAAATTATATGTATATATTTATATATTTAATATTTATAATATTATATATATACCGTATATTTGTAATATTATGTATGTTATTTTGTTCAAACTTTATGGCAGGTACTTAGCGTAGGGTAGCGAAGCTGGTCCGCGGTCGGTACAGGTGACCTCTTGTTATCTCAGGTTGATGTCACCAGTTTCCAGTTACTCGATTTATAACCACTGATACCGCCTCTTGCCACTATTCTATATTTCTAGTATTCTATGCACGATTTTCCTACACTTCCAACTTATATATGTTGTTGTGATACCCGTTCCACTTCACTGTTCACTATTTTTTCCTCATACACGCATGTACACAAAGCCTCGTGCACTGGCTCACACGTACGTGGTCTCCCGTTTATTCTCTATTTAACACAAAGTTCTATTGCTAATGACTGTTTTCAATTTTCCAGCGGGTCACTATGCACTTTGTTATGTCTGTAATCAGTAATCCATGGCAGTATCCTACGAAATCCTGGTTAATGTCACGATTTTAACGGAGCGCGCACGATATGTCTTCCCCCTCCCTAGACTGAACTAAACCCCAAGCTGTCTTTAAATGCTCTGTGAGAAACAAGAATCGTCTTACGTCTGGCAGGGAAGATACAAACACATACACATCGTCATGCGTCCTACTATACTATAAGGAAGTTTAATTAGCTCAATTTTGACCTCTGGTTTCCACTGAGGAACCCAGGGTCGTAACACTCCTCCCCCCTTCAGAGAAAAAAAAATGTGACTACTAGGATAGTAGTCATATTTTTTTTTTTTTTGTAAGAGTATACAGAGAAAAAGGAAAATTTATGACATAAAAAAAATCAATCAAAACAAAAATTTCTCTGCAAGAAAAGTACAAAGGAATTCTCTGAAAAAAAACATACACAAAAAATAATAAGGAAGTAAATAAATTGGACACAGAATATTTAATGTCACAGGAGAACCTAAAAAAAAATAACTAAAGCATGACAATTGGTAAATGGTTTCCTGTGGCCCAGATGAATGTTATTCAGGCAACTGGGACAGAGCGTCGGCTATCACGTTGAGCTGGCCCGGTAGGTGGTTAATAGACAGATTGAAGTCCTGTAGGTACAATACCCATCTGAGGATGCATTTATTCTTCCCCTTCATCTGAGTCAGGAAGACTAGTGGGTTGTGGTCCGTGTACACTTCCACTATATTACCTGTGAGGTAAACTTCGAACTTTTTACATGTTAACACTAGCGCCAACGCCTCTTTTTCTACCACTGAATAATTGTGTTGCACCTTGTCAAATTTCACAGAGTAAAAAATACTGGGTGTTCCACTTGATCATCCCTAATTTGCAACAACACTGCACCAGCACCCGAGTCAGACGCGTCAACATGAATTTTAAACGGTCGGTCGAACCTTGGACTAGCAAGCACTGGGGCGGAAGCTAAGATCAATTTCAAATTTTTAAATGCCTCTGCACAGTCTGATGACCACTTAAATTTAACAGCCTTCCGCAACAAGTCTGTGAGAGGAGTGGCAACACTGGAAAAGTTCTGACAAAAGCATCGATAGTACACACACATACCGATAAATCGTTGAATGTCCTTTTTAGACTGAAGCACGGGACACTCCAGAATGGCACTGATTTTATCTTGCCGAGGTAACACTTTTCCTTGGCCCACTTCAAAACCGAGGTACGTCACTGTGCCTTGGCCAAAATGACACTTTTTTGCATTTAAGGTAAGATTTGCCTTTTTCAAAATTGCGAACAACTGGCGTAACCTAGCTATGTGGTCAGCCCAATTACTGTCAAAGAGCACGATATCATCTAAATACGCCCGACAATTTGGCACATTAGTGACCAAAGAGTTCATGATTCTCTGGAACGTGGCAGGGGCATTACGCAAGCCGAACGGTAACACTTGATACTCAAAAACACCCTCGGGTGTCACGAACGCAGTTAGTTGTTTAGCATGTTCAGTGAGTGGGATTTGATAGTACCCCCTTGAGAGATCGAATTTCGAGACATACATGGCGTTCCCGATTTCGTCGATGCAGTCTTCGAGGAGGGGCAACAGATAGGCATCCACAATGGTCACCTTGTTGAGCTGCCGGTAGTCGGTGCATAATCGCCAGGAGCCGTCTGGTTTGGGGACCAAAAGGCAGGGCGAGCACCAAGCGCCCTGGCTCGGCCGGTTGAGGCCGTGCTGGAGCAAGAAGTCGACCTCCTTCCGTACGATGGCTTTCTTTTCTGAACTCATCCGATGGGGTTGAAGGCGAATGGGGGGTGTAGTCCGTCAACTTGACATCATGGCAAATGGCATCAGTCTGGGTCGGGACCTCCCCGAACAGACTGGAGAATTCATCAACCAACGACTGCACCTCTTCACGTTGGGCCATCTGCAAATGGGACAGTCCCTCCTGCACAGTATTCACAGAACTAGAATTATTGAGAATGAGATTAGTTGGGTCCCCAGAACAATCATCCCCTCCCTCACTGGAAATGGAAACATTGGTTAGTTCAATGGGCCTGGGGCCCTGGAACTTTTTCAGCCAATTTACGTGTACGAGCATTACCTGGTTACGCTTGTCAGAGTGCCTCACTTTGTACGTGAGGTCTCCAGTCTTTTCTTTTACAATGTAGGGGCCTTCGTACTTGTGGGACATAGTGTTCCCTAGTCGAGGCTTTAATACCAGGACAGGGTCGCCAGGCTGAAATACCCGCCACTTAGCCGTAGCATCGTTTCGTTCTTTCATCTTTTCTTGGGCCTTCCCAAGATACTTTCGTGCCGCCGCCTTGCAGTCCTTGAGTCTCTGGTGGTGTTGCGCAAAGAAAGCTGAACCTTCGGTTAACGTTACATTCCCTAACAGATTCTCCTGTAACATTTGCAAGAGTCCACGAACTTTATGGCCAAAGACTAACTCAAAAGGAGAACAACCCAGTGAACTTTGTAATCCCTCTCTAGCCGCAAACAAAACATATGGTAAATTCTCATCCCAGAAGGTGTGGGAACTCTCGCATGATGTCTTCAACATCTGCTTCAGAGTTAGATGGAAACGTTCAATTACCCCCGGACTCTGTGGATGGTATGGGCTGGAAACCTTATGAGCTATTCCATGGTCCTTACAAAATTGTTCAAAAATATCTGACTTAAAGTTAGTACCATTGTCAGTTTGCATGACCGGAGGCAGTCCAAAAGTGGAAAAAATTGCAACATACGAGCAACAACAGTCTTTGCTCGGATGTTCCTTACAGCAAAAGCCTCTGGGTAATGGGTCGTGATACACATCATCGTGATTAGGTAAATATTACCAGACTTAGTTTTGGGTAATGGACCAACACAGTCCATTACCACATGAGAAAATGGTTCCTCCGGCACGACAATAGGCCTTAGAGGAGCTTTAGGTGGAGTCTGGTTTGGTTTCCCAAGAAGCTGGCACACAATACATGCATTACAAAATTTTGCCACATCGCTTTTCAGCTTGGGCCAGAAAAAATACTTTAAGATTTTGTGATACATAATATTAATACCTTGATGTCCCCCCATAGGATCATCATGAGCAGCGGCCAAAACTCTTTCTCTATAGCAGGTTGGCAACATAACCTGGTGGACTACCTGCCACTCATTTGACAAGGGAGCACTCTGTGGTCTCCATTTTCTCATCAAAATCAGATCATTGTAGTAGTACCCAGTTGCTGCGTCTACAATTTCCTCCATAGAGACGGTTGCCTCATGACAATCTGCAAGACTGGGGTCAGCTTCCTGTAACTCACTCAAGGAGGCGTCCAGACCTTGGTCAGATGCTATTGGCCGAGGCTCAACAGTGTTCTCCTCCACCTCCCCACTACTCTCGGTAGGTGGCGGTGGCAGGCTCTCCACAATGTCCTCAGCCACGTCATCGAGTCGGGCTATAAATGTGTCCGCAAGGTCCACTTGGCTTTCACCACTCGGAAAGTTCCTCGTGTCCTTGGGATTTACCGCCTTGACAAGCACAAGGCTGCCCTTACATTAAAGTCCCATAGACCTGGTCACCACGCACGCAGGGTACACAACATTATCCTCTGCGGCGGGTGGATCCAGGCGAACCTTAGGGGTAGGCAACATAATAGGCAGTCTGGAGTCCCCTACCTTATCCCCTGCTAAATCATTACCAACTATTACATCAACATTAGGGAAAGGTAGGTACGAAGTGACTCCGACTGTACAAACACCCTTGTGGAAATCAGATTCCAGGGTAACCTTATGGAGGGGTACTGCTCGAGTATCACTAGTGACACCCTCGACCAGTACCACCTCTCCAGTGTCGAGAGTGTTGGCACCTTGCAACGCACTCTCTAAAATTAAAGTCTGGATGGCACCGGTGACTCGGAAGATCACCACATCCTTCCAGGAAGAACCCTCAGACAAAAGTAGTCTCCCTTTCGATAAGAATGGGGTAAGCAAGTCCAACTATGTGGGTTGGAGGTCTTACTCCCTAACCCTTCCGAAGGCCTCAAGCCCTGTGTCACAACTAGAGCATTGGGTCTTTTTTCCAGGTACAGTTGCCAACAACGGCTAATAACGTGGTTTGGACGTTTACAGTGACCACAGATACGTCGGGGAGAAGAGACATTACTAACAGAATTACCCTTCGGTTCACTCTTAGGTGTCGTGGGGTTAGACAATTTAACAAGGTTACTTATGTCTGAAACAGAAGGTGCAGTAGTTAAAGGGTTAGAATGAGCTGGTCTGGACTGGCTGTGGGTATAAGTTTTGCTACTCTGTGGGGCATAATTATTTTTATTGGGCCTTTTGCCCGCCAACTGGTAGTTTTCTGCCATCTTGGCCAAATCCCCTATTTTAGAATCTACCTCTGTCCTACTTCTAATGTAATGTGCTACATTGTCTGGCATATTATCTATAAATTGTTCTACTAAGACTAAATTCCTGAGTGCCTCGTATGTTTCGGCTTTAGCCGAGCGAATCCACTTATTAAACAATCTAATTTGATCATTAGCAAATTCAGTGAGCGGGTGGTTGTGAGTAGGCCTAAGGTTGTGATAAGCTTGGCGGTGAGCTTCCGGAGTAATTTCATATGCCCTTAAAATTCGCTCCCTGACTTTATCATATTCAAAACACTCGTCGTCAGGCATGTTTATAAAAATATCTTGTGCTTTACCCCTAAGCCGCCCCTGCAAAATTTTCATCCACTCTTCCCTTGGCCAGTTCATGGACATGGCTAGTCTCTGAAAATGGTTGAAAAATCTTTCAGGGTCTGACTCTGAAAATTCAGGTACGTTATGTTTTTTATCAGAATGTCTGGAGTTTGAGTCCCCAGTTGGTGGTGGTACTATTCTTGCCGCCTCATTTTTGAGCCTTTGCTCTTCCACTTTAGCATTTTGTTCTGCTACTCTGGCCTCTTGCTCTGCCAGTCTTAACTTGGCTAGTGTTAATTCTAATTCTATATTTCTACTAGCTACACTTTCCCCTGAACTGGGCTCGCATAAAATTGTATCACTTGGCACTAGTTCTTGGTCTATACAATGCCGTAAAATTTCATTCACCAATGTCCACTTTTTATCGGTGTCGTTTAACTCGAGACCAAATTCCTTGCCTAACAATACTAAATTTGCTTTGGTGAGCTTCTTAATCTCTACCACTGAAGGATTCTTTGCCAGTTCCTGCATTTTAGATGCCATCATTAATAACTTTAGCTCCTAGCAAAGGAAAAAAATTAAAAAATAAAAATTGGAAAAAACAAAAATTTGCACGGCCCCTAACACAAGGTCACACTAACCTCAATCGTGAAGGGATCCAGCTGGGTGTCCAATCAGTGCAAGAATGTCCTTTTGCTCGATGAGCTGGGCCCTAGGCTAACACACAACCGTTCTGCGGAAACAAGAATTTTTAGTTTTGGCACTCAAGAATCTAATTTTTTTACAATTAAAAAGTTCCTCCCGGTCAGGCCAACCACTTGTTATAAAATTGGTGGTGCTGCTATGGGGGATCTAATATTAAATGGAAGTAGGGGCAGTAGTTAGCATTAAGGGTTATCAAATATGGGAGATCTCAAAGGCCCGGCCCCCACTATATAGAAATAAATTTGTAGTGGCTTATTACAGCAATAGTCAGCCTAGAGGTTGATCAAAGATCTCCTATACAGGAAAAATGGATACTCCTTTACTAACTTAATTATTTATTAACCCCTTAACAACCCCCATATACATTCACACCAATAACAATAATAATAATTACTTTACCACACTATCTTACGTTAAAAGCCTTGGTCCACTTAAGCAGGATACAAGGTTTACACTCAAAACAAGCTAGGGTAAAGTACTACTAGTGAAGAGCTAGAGGCTTGAGTCAGCTTAGGATAGGGAGACCACGTGGTTCCACTGGGACCCCTTTTAGAATAACTAGTAATACAAACACTAGGAACACCTAACTCATACAAAGTATAATACTCTACACATTAAAACACGCCTATGCCAGACAATGAGAACGTTACACAGTATACTTAGCTGGGTATCAGCCCACAGAAATAAAGAAACGAGAGGAGGATCCTTTTACCACAGCCAGCCAGCAGAGAAGAGAGAGCCTCTCGCATCTCCTTCCCAGCTCACTCGCTGCCAGTAGACTGCTCAACTATACGTACAGCAATCCTATCCCAAGTTTACTCAGATTTACTTTACACTTGATTAGAAAGTATTAGTAAACATAGTTGTTGCCTATTTTATTATTTAATAATCAACCCCAAGCTCAGTCTTTAAATGCTCTGTGAGAAACAAGAATCGTCTTACGTCTGGCAGGGAAGATACAAACACACACATCGTCATGCGTCCTACTATACTATAAGGAAGTTTAATTAGCTCAATTTTGACCTCTGGTTTCCACTGAGGAACCCAGGGTCGTGACAGGTTCTACTACCCAAAATCATTTACGTCCTCTAATTACTCAACACAAAGCTGCTATTAGGACAATATCTAACTCTGGCCCCAGACATCACTCGGTACCTCTTACTCAAATCTCTGAATATGTTAGATATTAAGTCCCTGCACATCCTCTCATGTGTATTTTATATATATAAAATGCTGAACTGTAATGTCAATCCTGACCTTAAAAGCTTCCTAGATGGTTGTAACAGATCCCATGAGCACCACATCAGAAACAAATACCTATTTGATATTACAGGAGAACGACTGAGTCAAACTAGAAATGTTTTACAAATCAAGGGACCTCGAATGTAGAATGACCTTCCCAATTATGTTAAAGACTGTACCTCTCCCTACCAGTTTAAGATAAAAACTAAGTACTACCTAATTAACTCAATGTAACCTACCTCACCCCCAAAATGTCAACCCATGTCTTCTATTTTAAACAATGCTGTTTTTTTTTTTTTTTTTTTTTTTTTTGAGATATATACAAGAGTTGTTACATTCTTGTACAGCCACTAGTACGTGTAGCGTTTCGGGCAGGTCCCTGGAATACAATCCCCGCCGCGAAGAATCGTTTTTACAACCAAGTACTCATTTTACTGTTGAGTTAAACAGAGGCTACAGTTAAGGATTTGCGCCCAGTAAATCCTCCCTGGCCAGGATACGAACCCATGACATAGCGCTCGCGGAACGCCAGGCGAGTGTCTTACCACTACACCACGGGGACTGATAAATTGACCAAATATTTATGACTGATTGTTGACCAAATTGTATTTTTGCTTTTTTTCTGCCATGTTCTCTCCCCCTCCCCCCCTTTTTCCATTTTTTCATATTTTTTTCTCAACACAATTTATGCTTCAATCTCAACTAGTATTAAGTTTTAGTCTTAGTGTTTTTACTGCCCGAAACGCTTTGCGTAATAGTGGCTTTAGGTATTGTATGTACTAGCTCTATCTATAAATCCATCAACTTTTGTATCTTACCTTGTATGTATGTACTTGTAGCGAGTAGATTATCCCAATAATATACTCGCTCCAAATGCTTTGTTAATATTCCTGTCAACCTTTGGAGATGAATGAGGTGAGGCGTTGCCCGGGCAACACGGTGAGGTGTTGCCGAGCATATAAGCAGCAGAATAGCAAACATTAACCAGAGTCTACTTTCAAGTACTTTCAAGTACTTACTTTGTACTTTCAAGTACATCAAGTACTTTCATCAAACATTAACCAGAGTCTACTTTCAAGAGAGGGCCAAGCATACTTGGCCCTCTCCTCTTTCTCATCTACATTTATGACCTTCCAAATGCCTCCCAACACCTCAAACCAATTCTATTTGCTGACGACACAACCTTCATTTACTCCAGTCCTGACCCCCTTGCTCTAAATGCCACAGTAAATACTGAGCTAGAGAAAGTCCATCTTTGGCTAACTGCCAACAAACTCACCCTTAACATTGACAAAACGTTTTATATTCTGTTTGGCAATAAATCCTCTAATCAGATAAATCTCAAAATAAACAATACCCAAATTTGTAACAAATTAGATGGCAAATTCCTTGGCGTTCTCATCGACCACAAGCTGAATTTCCAGGGTCACATTCTAAATATATCAAAAAAAGTTAAAAAAAACTGTTGGCATTCTTTCTAAGATCAGATATTATGTACCCCGCCCTGCCCTGGTGACTCTCTATTACTCCCTTATCTATCCATACCTCAACTATGGTATTTGTGCTTGGGGTTCTACTACCCAAAATCATTTACGTCCTCTTATTACCCAACACAAAGCTGCTATTAGGACAATATCCAACTCTGGCCCCAGACATCACTCGGTACCCTTACTCAAATCTCTGAATATGTTAGATATTAAGTCACTGCACATTCTCTCATGTGTATTATACATATATAAAACGCTGAACTGTAATGCCAATCCTGACCTCAAAAGCTTCATTGAAGGTTGTAACAGAACCCATGAGCACCACACCAGAAATAAATACAGTTTTGATATTCCTAGAGTACGACTTAATCAAACTAGAAATGCTCTACAAATCAAGGGACCCAGAATGTGGAATGACCTTCCCAACCATGTTAAAGACTGTACCTCTCTCAACCAGTTTAAGATAAAAACTAAACACTACCTAATAAATTCCCTGTAACCTACCTCACTCCTCTATTGTTAACCCATGTCTGTTAGTTTTTTTTTTTTTTTTTTTTTTTTTTTTAATCAACACTGTTTGTCAACCTATTGTATTTGTGCTGCTTTTTCAGTCATGTCCCCCCTTTTTTTTTATCTTTATTTGTATTTGTTCTCAACACTTTTTATTCTTTATGCTCAATTAGTATTAAGTTCTAGATATTAATGTTTTTCTTGCCCGAAACGCATTGCGTAATAGTGGCTTTAGGCATTGTATGTACTAGCTCTATCCATATATCAATCCATTAATGCAACATCACTTGTATGTATGTATGTATCTTACCTGAATAAACATATTTATTTATTTATTATTTATTTATTTAAGTGTGGTCTAGAGCAGACACTTAATTGCGAGATACTGTACCGACGCTCAGTGCGCTCAACTCACACCAAAGTATCACCTGTGTACTTCTGTATATTCGACCAAATATATATATAGTATCTTAGTGTCTGTGTTTATTTGTCACCATACTTTACGTAACAAAAGAACCGTTACATTGGTGACCCCAGAGAGTTTCGACGATACCCAGCCACGATGGACTACAACATGGACTCTCACTGGACCTCTACTGCTACTGTTTGCTGTGATGGAACACTGCCAACACCCTCGCCACAGCTATGATTTTCATCGCGTCCATCTCTGCATTTTCATCTACTACGGCTTGCTGCTCACTGTCAGCTATCGTTACTCACTCATCTGACAGCCTCATCAATGATTACATCATGTTGGATCTACAGCTTGTCCTGCCGACTCTCCGTCGCTGCCAGGGCACTGCCTGTCCTACGCCCACAACAGCTGCTCTGTCATCAGATTCATCTACACGTTCACTGCATTTTGATACTCGGCCGAGTCAAGCCCTTTGCGCAGTACAGGACATACAGCTTGCGTTTCCGACACTTCGTCGCCTTCAGGACAATTCAGCTCTAGATGTGATTACCTCGTTGTCCTAACTACGTGCCTACATTACCTCCTAATGTCCTGGTGCCCGAGCCCACCCGCCCCGGATCTAAATGCTCCACCAGCGACCCAAGGACGCAACAATTATGCACATTCTTCTCTCCTGCTACACCGAGCTTGTCCACACACTGCCTACATCTTTTATTGGTACCAGACTACAATTTCCACAGTCAACAATGTAGTACTCGGCGTGTACAGTCCTAATTAACCCAAGACGCTACAGCTTCGACACAGAGCAGACAGCAGACTACGACCGCATCGAGCCGCCACGCTCTCGCTCCCCGAGTTCAGACACTCACAATTCTCAATCGAGCCGCCACGCTCTCTCACATAGAGCTCCACGACTCCGGCCTCACTCAGCTCTCTGCTCTGCTCCAGGCTTCGTCTCAAACGTCTGCGACACTGCTAAATCCAGAGACACATCCGCCGACTACGCAGTTCACTTTTCGACCACAGTTACCAGCAGCACCGCCACCTACGACAACGGACGATCCTGTACGACCTCCCACCCTACAACCCCAGTTACCAGCCGCACCACAACCTGATCCTGCGACAACGGACGATCCTGTGCGACCTTCCACCCTACGACCCCAGTTAGATGACATCAGCGAAGAGGAGGAAGTTAACTTTGATGGTTATGTAACGCGAGCAGGGCGTACAATTCACCGACCAGCTAAGTTCCTTGATCAAGTATTTTTCCTATCATCCCCTGGGAGGGGGAGTTCTGTAGCGAGTAGATTATCCCAATAATATACTCGCTCCAAATGCTTTGTTAATATTCCTGTCAACCTTTGGAGATGAATGAGGTGAGGCGTTGCCCGAGCATATAAGCAGCAGAATAGCAAACATTAACCAGAGTCTTACTTTCAAGTGTGGTCTAGAGCAGACACTTGCGAGATACTGTACCGACGTTCAGTGCGCCCAACTCACACCAAAGTATCACCTGTGTACTTCTGCATATTCGACCAAATATATATATAGTATCTTATTGTCTGTGTTTATTTGTCACCATACTTTACGTAACAATAGAACCGTTACATACTTTACCTGAATAAATATTTGTAACAATAACATCATAGCAGGAAGTCAACCTGGAAATAACCAACCACAGGTCAGAGAACTACTGAGATTCTGTGACAAATTCTCGCTCAGTCAGCAGATTACAGAACCAACTAGGAACGAAAACACGCTGGACCTGATATTCACGAACAATGAGGAGCTAATCAGAGACATTACTGTCTCAGACACTACGTACTCGGACCACAAGCTTATTGAAGTGCAAACTAACAATAATACGGTAGTAGGCCCAAGAGAAACAATAAGCGAGAAGGTTAGTTAGTTTAGTTCATTTATTATGCACCCCATACCCATCTTGTGGGCGGTAGTGGAAAGGGTTACAGAGGCACATAATGGGCTCAGGGACTGAACCCCACAATTCATTTAGCTAAGCAAGTTACAATCTTGATGAGCTAGTTACAAAATTCAATATAAGTCATCACATCAACAATGGGTTCGAGATCGACCTCAAGTACAGGTTCTAAATTAAGCAACTGACATGTGGAGAGCTAGTGTCAAAATTTATATGTTTGTCCTGCACACCGCCCCCCATCCAGTGGGCAGCGGTGGATAGGTTACAATCACTTAGTTACTACCTAGAGTTAGCAAACTGGGGATATTTGGCTAAAATTTCCGGTAGCAGATCATTTTGAATGAAATATTGACACATCGCTGGAACATTGGTTATAGAATTGTCTCTAAATTCACGTATCTTTTCGCACTCCATCTCATAGTGACGGAGGGTGTGCGAATAATTTTGTTTACACAGTTTACATTTGGTCAGGTCTACATCAGCAGATAATGAGAATTCCCAGAGATACTTGTAACCGAGTCTAAGCCGAGCAGTAGTAACATCTAGAAGTCTGCTGATTTTATTGGATGATCCATAGATGTGTGGCTCCTCTTGCATGATAGTATGATGATAGATGGAATTACTGGTGTCAATTTCACTTTGCCTCAGATCTACAAGATCTTGTTGAAGTTCTCGGTGTACTGCTGCTCTCAGATTGCTCATTGACAATCCAAGGTTACACTCAACGGCTCCTTTAAAGGCAGATTCTTTGGCTAACTTATCAGCTCTATCATGCATTCGGAGGCCAACATGAGATGGAGACCACATGAAATGGACTCTGTTACCATCCTTAATAATTTTGTTGTATTTGTGTCTAGCTTCGGACACGAGCATGTTACAGTTATGTCTTAAAGAGTTGAGAGCATTTAAGGATGATAAGGAGTCACTTACAATTAATGTATCAAGTTTTAAGACTTGTACACATTTCAGTGCAAGGATCAAGGCAAATAGTTCAGTCTGAAGGGTAGAGGTCCAGTTGTTTATACGGACTCCCCACTCAAAGTATAGGCCATCGCCCATTGTCAGGACAACTGCACTTCCAGCTGCACCCATGGTGCGGTGTAGGGAACATTAAGTGTATATAATTTGAGAGAGAGAATGCTCTGTGGACAGAGCATCAATATGGCTTAAGGCGTTGAGCTTTGCCTCAAGACGAAGCTTGGGCTGATCTCTAATTTGCTTCTTGGGTGGAAAGGGAGGGATTAAAACTGGAAAGGGTGTAACCTCCCACGGTGCAGGAAAGTGCCGTTGTTGTTTCTCTTGGTACAAATCATGAACCCCATACATTCTGAGTTGAGTTCCAGTTTTTGTTATCCATTTGGAACAATGCTGATCTTCAATAAAGAAATTCTGGAGGGCTTCTGTGCAAGGATCAGGATGAGTTAGCCTAAGCATTTTTATACCAATTTGACAGTTAATTTCAGTAACACGATCAACAACGCTCGGAATATTAAGTTCCTTTCTCATATTAAGTATCTTTGTGGTACGAGGGCACCCAAGGATTATCCTCAAGGCTTCGTTCTGCAATTTTTCAAGCCCTCCAAGCTTTCTTTCAGGCATCAAAACAAGCAGAGGTGCAGCATAATCCACTAAAGATCTGATGTATGCAAAGTACATCATTTTGACAATTGTGACATTGGCACCATAGCCTGAGTGATAACCTGCAACAGCCTTGAGAGCTCGGAGCCTCTCTTTATACTGACGACAGAGTCTGAATACAACAGGACCATACAGTGGCACCTCAAGGCCAAGGTATTTGAATCTGTTTACATAGTCAAGCTGGGAGCCATCAGACAGTTGCATCTTGCGAACAGCTCCTCCCTGCCTGGGTGGGCGCCGATTTAGTATCTTTGTTTTCTCTGCTGAGATAATTAAACCTAGGTCCTGACATGAGTCTAATACAGAGTTAAGAGTGTTCTGCGTGTTAGCATACCCAGCGGTGTGTATCATTATATCGTCAGCATAGCTAATGATGTGGACGTTGGGTTTGCTTGGTATAGAGTTTAACAGCGTGTTTATTAAGATATTAAATAAGGTAGGACTGAGGACACCACCCTGCGGGGTGCCTAGTTCAAAGTCTCTTGTTACACTTCTATGCCCCTGGAAAAATACAGATGACTTCCTGTTGGATAAGTAACCCCTGATCCAACAAAGAAGCCGATCACCAATATTCATTCTTGCAAGCTCACTCAAGATAACATGTCTATTTGCAATATCAAAGGCAGACTTAAGATCTAGGAAGGTGGTATATGACTTTTCAGTGTGCAGGGTAAGAAAGGTGGTGATGCAATGATGCACACTCCTTCCATGCATGAAGCCATATATCTGGGGGGATAGCATGGTTTTTATTCTATGGAGGAGACGGTTTAGGACCATTCTCTCGAATGTTTTGCAAATGCAGCTAGTAAGGGAAATTGGGCGGAAAGCATTCTCTTGATTTGGCTTGGGAATTGGAATGATTATACTGTTGGTCCAAGAGTTAGGAAGCTCCCCAGTAACATAGCTCATATTATACAGCTCAAGCAGGGGATTCCCTGGTACTAAAGGGAGCAGACGCAATATGTCATAAGTGATACCATCCTCACCGGGGGATGTGGCTTTGCCTTTGTTTAGGGCCGCGAGTAATTCAAACTCAGTAAATGGCACGTTGCATTCATCGTCCTTGTGGAGCGTGAAGTTTTAGTTTAGTTAGTTTAGTTCATTTATTATGCACCCCATACCCATCTTGTGGGCGGTAGTGGAAAGGGTTACAGAGGCACATAATGGGCTCAGGGAATGAACTCCACAATTCATTTAGCTAAGCAAGTAACAATCTTGATGAGCTAGTTACAAAATTCAATATAAGTCATCACATCAACAATGGGTTCGAGATCGACCTCAAGTACAGGTTCTAAATTAAGCAACTGACATATGTGGAGAGCTAGTGTCACAATTTATATGTTTGTCCTGCACACCGCCCCCCATCCAGTGGGCAGCGGTGGATAGGTTACAATCACTTAGTTACTACCTACAGTTAGCAAACTGGGGATATTTGGCTAAAATTTCTGGTAGCAGATCATTTTGAATGAAATATTGACACATCTCTGGAACATTGGTTATAGAATTGTCTCTAAATTCACGTATCTTTTCGCACTCCATCACATAGTGACGGAGGGTGTGCGAATAATTTTGTTTACACAGTTTACATTTGGACAGGTCTACATCAGCAGATAATGAGAATTCCCAGAGATACTTGTAACCGAGTCTAAGCCGAGCAGTAGTAACATCTAGAAGTCTGCTGATTTTATTGGATGATCCATAGATGTGTGGCTCCTCTTGCATGATAGTATGATGATAGATGGAATTACTGGTGTCAATTTCACTTTGCCTCAGATCTACAAGATCTTGTTGAAGTTCTCGGTGTACTGCTGCTCTCAGATTGCTCATTGACAATCCAAGGTTACACTCAACGGCTCCTTTAAAGGCAGAATCTTTGGCTAACTTATCAGCTCTATCATGCATTCGGAGGCCAACATGAGATGGAGACCACATGAAATGGACTCTATTACCATCCTTAATAATATTGTTGTATTTGTGTCTAGCTTCGGACACGAGCATGTTACAGTTATGTCTTAAAGAGTTGAGAGCATTTAAGGATGATAAGGAGTCACTTACAATTAATATATCAAGTTTTGAGACTTGTACACATTTCAGTACAAGGATCAAGGCAAATAGTTCAGTCTGAAGGGTAGAGGCCCAGTTGTTTATACGGACTCCCCACTCAAAGTACAAGCCATCGCCCATTGTCAGAACAACTGCACTTCCAGCTGCACCCGTGGTGCGGTGTAGGGAACCATCAGTGTATATGATTTGAGAGAGAGAATGCTCTGTGGACAGAGCATCAATATGGCTTAAGGCGTTGAGCTTTGCCTCAAGACGAAGCTTGGGCTGATCTCTAATTTGCTTCTTGGGTGGAAAGGGAGGCATGAAGTCAACGAGCCTTTCTCGATCTCCGTAACCAGCATTTAATCTGAACTGTATGTCTGGGGGAAGATTATTGAAGCTAGAGGTGGTTGCCCAAGCATCGACTAACTCGTTTGCTCTGTGCAGAGGGTGAGGGTGTGCTACTTGGTCGATCTTATCGCCTTTAATTCTTTTAATATCCTTCCATGCCTGGCTGAGGGGGGTGTGAGAGTTGAGACTGTTAACAAAAGTTTCCCAGTTATCTTGCCTGAGCTCTGTCATGCGCTCCTTCGCCTTGGCTAGGGCTTTCTGAAAGAGCTTGAGCATTGCTGGCGTACGTGTTTCCCTATATGCAAGCCCAACTCGTCTGGCAATGCGTTTCAAAGTACGCAGTTTGGGGTCATTGTAATAGGCACGACGTTTATTACCTTTCATATCGTTGCGACTATTGGATGGTGCAGGGGGCCGACCTAAAGGGTCAGCAAACATCTGAATGCTCTGTACTAGACCGTCGTTAAATGTCTGGACTGTGGAGGGATCATAAGTGCTGTACCACTCTGACGAGAAGGGCTATTCAATAAATTAAATTTTAATAATAAGAGGATAGACTGGGAGAAAATAAACAGGGAACTTACAAACATTCAATGGGAAAAAGTTCTAAGAAATAAAAATCCTACACAAGGAATAGAAAAACTGACTTCTGAAGCATATGAAGTCTGTCTGAAACATGTTCCTTTGAGGAAAGCCAGAAAGAGGTCCAATGTAGAAAGAGAACGCAGACGACATTACAAAAATCAATTGAAATTTTGAAATCAATTATTGATCTCATTTTTGTTCTTTTAATTAAGTTCATACTAATTATAAGTTAAAACTAAGCTTAATAAAATTTATTATCTTTAAGATTATTTTACTTTACAATTATCTTTTGTCAAATTTTTTTATATATTCATCTTGACAGTCTCTACTGATTTTTTGTTCTCTCCGCCAAACTTGTGTATCCTCCATGGCTATCTAGTGACCTTAATTCCACCTCTAATTGTTTCACTTCCTTGTTTGCTTGCATTTATTGTTGTGTCTTGCCATAATTATTCTCTAATTTAGCAGACTCAATACTTTGTAAGCTCTTATTGTATTGTTATATTATTATATTGTGTTTTGCTATAATTACTTCCTATTTTACAGCAGATTTGTTTTTCATCTGTTCATGTAATTGCTTATCTTATTGTATCGTGACATTCTTTTCTATATTGATATATATTTTCTGTCTATTGTTACTTACAGTGTACCTGAGAGTACCTGTAAGCAATCTACCTCATTTTTCATTTTTGCTCAATTTTTTTTGTATTGCTTAGTCTTGTTTATATTTTTGTTTTGTATATCTATATCTTGTGTTTTGTATAGTCCATGTTTATATGTTTTTTTCTTTAATCTCATTCATTACCTAGGTTGCCTAGCCTAGCCATACTCCCTTACTCCATTGTACCCCTGTAAGCCCCTTTTGTGTTTGTTTGGTACAGTATTGTGTACATTTATTTCTTTTTGTTTTTCTTGTTTTTCCTGCAATCAGCTTTTTTTATGCAGTCAAGTATAGACCCAGAACTTAACCTCTTATCCACTATCTATGACAATAATCACTTTAATGATCTAAATTGCAGATATTTTGCAGCACATGATGTAAACAATGTATTAACTCATAGTCACAATATCTCTGTAATCAATTTGAACGTTAGATCCCTAGGTAAACACTTCGATGATGTTAGTGCCTTGATTGAAGCTATTGACAACAAATTCTCTTTTATTATACTTACTGAAACATGGTTGAAAGATGATACTACTCAACTCTTTAACATGCCTAACTACTCAGCAATCCACAACTGTCGTCAACTTCAGAGAGGTGGTGGCACTGCTCTTTACTACCACCAAGAACTAACATGCTTAAAAGAAATTAGAACTAGAGACTGCTATGGGGAGTATATCTTCGCCAGCTTCAGAGTCAAGGGTGCCGAGTCTATCCTGTCTGTGGGTGCAGTTTATAGAATTCCTAACACTGATGTGTCCGAATTCAACTCAAACCTTAGAAATCTAATACTTGATAACAGACTGAACAAAAACCATCTAATTATCGCAGGGGACTTTAATATTGACCTCTGCGAGCCAGAACATCCTACTGCTGTTAGCTTCCTCAACTGTATGAATTCCTGTTTCCTCATACCCTTAATCACTAGACCTACTAGAATCACTGATAGCACTGCCACGACTCTAGATCACATCTGGACAAATATAACCTCTCCGCTTACTTCAGGTATAATCACCGATAGCACTACAGACCATTACCCCACATTTCTCTTAACTAACATTAGCAAACCACCTCTTGAATCAAGAGAGATACGTTTTAGACTACACAATGAAACTGCTATAGACAATTTTATAACTGCTACTGATAATGTCAACTGGGAGTCCGAGTTAGGTAACATAGAGGACATCAACCTAGCAGTTCAATCTTTCCTTCAAAAAACTCTTAGCCTTTATAATACCTACTGTCCTATGCTTACAAAACAAGTCACAACCAAAAGGCTTAACAATCCCTGGCTTACAAAGGTAATACTTAAATCTATTAATAAAAAAACATGACCTTGAGAAAAAGTATAGGTTAGGAATTGTCTCCAAAGAATTCTCAAAGAATTACTCATTATTGCTATCTAAGATAATTAGACGAGCCAAAACTAAATACTACGAAGATAAATTTACCCAAATAAAGAGCAACATTAAACAAACATGGAGAACAATTTCACAAATATTGGGATCAAAGAAGTCTTTAAATAACAAACCGACTCTCCTGTCTAATAACGATGGTCAGCTTTCAGCCTCTGATTCTGCTATTGAGTTCAATAGGTTCTTCTCTTCCATTGGTTCATCCCTTGCTAATGATATTCCATCTTCCAGTACTAACATTAACGACTATCTTACAGGGAACTATCCCCAGTCTCTGTACCTAAAGCCTATTAATTTCATTGACGTCAATGAGATAATCCTTTCCCTTAAAACCAAGTCTGGTGCCCTTGAGAAGATACCAACTTTAATCTACAAAAAAGCCTCCAGATCTTTAGCCCCTGCTATTGCTTTGCTCTTCAACAAGTCACTTGAACTCCAAACCTTTCCAGATATTCTAAAAAAAAGCGAGAGTAACGCCTGTCCACAAATGTGGTGATCTCACAGATGTTAACAACTACAGACCTATATCAATCCTGCCAAACTTGTCAAAAAATTTTGAAAAACTAATCTATAAGCAGCTTTACTCATATCTAGCCAAACTCAATATACTTAGCCCTTGCCAATATGGCTTCAGGCCCAAAAAAAGCACTAACGATGCACTTATTAGTATGCTTAACTCGATTCATACAGCTCTTGATAAAAATGAGTTCCCTGTTGGGTTATTTGTGGACCTGCGTAAAGCTTTCGATACTGTCAACCACCAAAACCTTCTTCTTAAATTACATCATTATGGTGTCAGAGGACACTCCCTACAATACCTCAAATCCTACCTTACTGACAGGCTCCAATGTGTTTCTGTGAATAATACAATTTCTCCCACTCTACCCATCAACATTGGTGTTCCCCAGGGCAGCATACTTGGCCCTCTCCTCTTTCTCATCTACATTAATGACCTTCCAAATGCCTCCCAACACCTCAAACCAATCCTATTTGCTGACGACACAACCTTCATTTACTCCAGTCCTGATCCCCTTGCTCTAAATGCCACAGTAAATACTGAGCTAAATAAAGTCCATCTGTGGCTAACTGCCAACAAACTCACCCTTAACATTGACAAAACTTTCTATATTCTGTTTGGCAATAAATCCTCTAATCAAATAAATCTCAAAATAAACAATACCCAAATTTGTAACAAATTAGATGGCAAATTCCTTGGCATTCTCATTGACCACAAGCTGAATTTCCAGGGACACATTCTAAACATATCAAAAAAAGTTTCAAAAACTGTGGGCATTCTTTCTAAGATCAGATATTATGTACCACGCCCTGCCCTGGTGACTCTCTATTACTCCCTTATCTATCCATATCTCAACTATGGTATTTGTGCTTGGGGCTCTACTACCCAAAATCACTTACGTCCTCTAATTACTCAACACAAAGCTGCTATTAGGACAATATCCAATTCTGGCCCCAGACATCACTCGGTACCCCTACTCAAATCCCTGAATATGTTAGACGTTAAGTCACTGCACATTCTCTCATGTGTATTATACATATATAAAACGCTAAACTGTAATGCCAATCCTGATCTCAAAAGCTTCATAGAAGGTTGTAACAGAACCCATGAGCACCACACCAGAAATAAATACAGTTTTGATATTCCTAGAGTACGACTTAATCAAACCAGAAATGCTCTACAAATCAAGGGGCCCAGAATGTGGAATGACCTTCCCAACCATGTTAAAGACAGTACCTCTCTCAACCAGTTTAAGTTAAAAACGAAGCTATACCTAATAAATTCCCTGTAACCTACCTTACCCCTCTATTGTCAACCCATGTATGTTTTTTTTTTTTTTTTTTTTTTTCAAATCAACGCTGTTTTAATGTAATTTTCTGTAATAATTTGTAATTGTATTTGTGCTGTTTTCTCAACAATGTTCCCCCCTCTTTTACCTCTATTTTTATTTGTACTCAACGCATTTTTTCTTTTTACCCATTAGTTTTAAGCTTTAGTCAGTAGTGTTTTTTCCTGCCCGAAACGCTTTGCGTAATAGTGGCTTTAGGCATTGTATGTACTAGCTCTATCTATAAAGCCAACAAACTGTAAAATCTCTTTATGTATGTACCTTTGCCTAAATAAAAATTATTATTATTATTATTATTATTATTATTATTATTATTATTATTATTATTATTATTATTATTATTATTATTATTATTATTATTAAAAGGAGGAAGAAATTATCGGAAATGCTTAAGCAGACACGACTCTCCATACAAAGAAGAAATAATTTAAACAGGGAGATTGAAGAAATCGAACATAGACTGAAGCATTCCTATCAGACCGAAGAAAGGCAACTAGAACAGAAAGCAATTCAAGAAATAAAGAAAAACCCAAAATATTTTTTCACATATGCTAAATCAAAAGCGAAAACCACTCCCAGTATTGGACCTATTCGTATTAGTGAAGGTTCATACACTGAGGATGACAAAGAAATTAGTGAAATCCTAAAAAAGCAGTATGAGGACATGTTTAGCACTCCGATACTCAGCATGAAAGTGGAAGATTCGGACATTTTCTTTATGAATGATACTCAAACACTTGTAAATATAACTGATATCAACATGAGCGTGGTAGATTTTGAAAGAGAAATTGACAATATGCCCACGCACTCAGCCCCGGGTCCAGACTCATGGAATTCAATATTTATAAAGAAATGCAAAGTGCCAGTAGCACAGGCACTCAGTAAGGTGTGGAGGAAGAGCTTGGACACAGGGGAGATACCCGATGCGCTTAAAAAATCAAATCAAAATCAAAATGTTTATTTAGGTAAGGTACATACATAAAAGAGATTTTACAAAGAGTGATGGATTTATAGTTAGGGCTAGTACATACAATGCCTAAAGCCACTATTACGCAAAGCGTTTCGGGCATGAAAAACTTAAATGACTAAAGCTTAATACTAATTGAGCATAAAGAGTAAAATGAAAACATGGAATGAAAACATAGCTGAGAAAGCAGCACAAATACAATTCTGTCGACAAACAGCGCTCTTTAAAAAAAACAGACATTGGAGACTGAAAAAACTGAAGAAAAAGACTGGAGACTGAAAAAACAGACATATGCTTAAAGCAGCAGACATTGCCCCTCTACACAAGGGTGGTAGCAAAGCATTGGCAAAGAATTATAGACCAGTTGCACTAACGTCCCACATAATAAAAGTATTTGAGAGAGTGATCAGGAGTCAGGTCACTAGATTCATGGAAACCAATGACCTCTACAATCCAGGCCAACATGGATTTAGAGCAGGAAGATCATGCCTCTCACAGCTACTTGACCACTATGACAAAATCACTGAGTCATTAGAGGAAAAACATAATGCAGATGTCGTATACACAGATTTTGCAAAGGCATTCGATAAATGTGACCATGGAGTGATTGCACACAAAATGAGGTCAATGGGTATAACTGGTAAAGTAGGACGCTGAATACTCAATTTCCTGTCGAACAGAACACAAAGAGTAACAGTCAATCAAGTAAAATCGAGTCCGAGTGCAGTTAAAAGCTCTGTACCTCAAGGTACAGTCCTTGCACCACTACTGTTCCTTATTCTCATATCAGATATAGACAAAAACACATGTCACAGCTTCGTGTCATCCTTTGCAGATGATACAAAAATCAGCATGAAAATTACCTCTGCTGAAGACATTGATAAACTACAAACAGATATTAACAAAGTTTTCGATTGGGCAGCAGAAAATAACATGATGTTTAACGGTGATAAATTCCAGATACTCAGATACGGCAAAAATGAGGATCTTAAACATAATACAGGGTACAAAACACAATCGAATCTGCCCATAGTAGGAAAACAGCATGTCAAGGATTTGGGAATAATGATGTCCGATGACCTAACGTTTAGGGAGCATAACCAAGCAAGTATTGCGTCAGCCAGAAAAATGATAGGATGGATTACGAGAACCTTCAAATCCAGAGATCCCATCACAATGGTTGTACTCTTCAAATCACTTGTGTTGTCCCGTCTTGAGTACTGCTCAGTACTCACTTCCCCCTTCAGAGCAGGAGAGATTGCTGAAATTGAGGGAATACAGAGAACATATACGGCACGCATAGACGAGATAATTAAGCACCTAAATTATTGGGATCGTCTCAAAGCTCTCCAAATGTACTCACTAGAAAGGAGACGAGAAAGATACCAAATAATATACACATGGAAAATACTGGAGGGACAGGTCCCAAATCTGCACAGTAAAATAACAACGTACTGGAGTGAACGACATGGAAGAAAATGCAGAATAGAACTAGTGAAGAGCAGAGGTGCCATGGACACAATCAGAGAACACTGTATGGACATCAGAGGTCCACGGTTGTTCAACGTCCTACCAGCGAGCATCAGAAATATTACAGGAACAACCGTGGACATCTTCAAGAGGAAACTAGATTTATTCCTCCAAGGAGTGCCAGACCAACCTGGCTGTGGTGGGTATGTGGGCCTGCGGGCCGCTCTAAGCAACAGCCTGGTGGACCAAACTCTCACAAGTCAAGTCTGGCCTCGGGCCGGGTTTGGGGAGTAGAAGAACTCCCAGAACCCCATCAACCAGGTACCAGGTATCAACCAGGTCTCTCAAAATTAGCCAAATTCGCTACTTGTAGCACAATCTGGCTACCCTAGACAGCTACTTGGAACATTTGTTCAGAGTAACTGAATCTAAAACAAAATGCGTGCTAGTGGCTTTACAAAAATGTATAACTTCAATGCTCCTTACTCTCATAAACCAATGTACCTTCTTGTATGTATATAAATAAATAAATATATTAACGCTCTGACGCCGGAGACCAACCGACCAACAACATTCCGCCATTTGCTAAACTTTAAAGTCATACGCTCCTGTCCTGACCCAATTATCATCAATACATGTCACGTTTGGAAGGTTTCTCCTTTATATACTGATAAATAAAGTAAGTGGTAATGACTGTACATTAATTTGTTATTTGTAAAAGTTGGCAATGGCTTGAGAAGTCTGGAAATGTCCAGGTGTTCCTCCGTCCAACTTCATCTGGTCAAGATTGTCATTATTGCTTGATAACATTGGATGTGTAAATATTTAATTAAAAATGATCTGCTACCAGAAATTTTAGCCAAATATCCCCAGTTTGCTAACTGTAGGTAGTAATTAAGTGATTGTAACCTATCAAACTGTTGTCATTCTTTCTAAGATCAGATATTATGTACCGCGCCCTGCCCTGGTGACTCTCTATTACTCCCTTATCTATCCATATCTCAACTATGGTATTTGTGCTTGGGGTTCTACTACCCAAAATCATTTACGTCCTCTAATTACTCAACACAAAGCTGCTATTAGGACAATATCCAACTCTGGCCCCAGACATCACTCGGTACCCCTACTCAAATCTCTGAATATGTTAGACATTAAGTCACTGCACATTCTCTCATGTGTATTATACATATATAAAACGCTAAACTGTAATGCCAATCCTGACCTCAAAAGCTTCATAGAAGGTTGTAACAGAACCCATGTGCACCACACTAGAAATAAATAGTTTTGATATTCCTAGAGTACGACTTAATCAAACTAGAAATGCTCTACAAATCAAGGGACCCAGATTATGGAATGACCTTCACAACCATGTTAAAGACTGTACCTCTCTCAACCAGTTTAAGATAAAAACGAAGCTATACCTAATAAATTCCCTGTAACCTACCTTACCCCTCTAATGTCATCCAATGTCTGTTTTTTTAAAGAGCGCTGTTTGTCGACAGAATTGTATTTGTGCTGCTTTTTCAGCTATGTTTTCATTCCATGTTTTCATTTTACTCTTTATGCTCAATTAGTATTAAGCTTTAGTCATTTAAGTTTTTTATGCCCGAAACGCTTTGCGTAATAGTGGCTTTAGGCATTGTATGTACTAGCCCTAACAATAAATCCATCACTCTTTGTAAAATCTCTTTTATGTATGTACCTTACCTAAATAAACATTTTTATTTTTTATTTTTTTTATTTTTTATCCACCGCTGCCCACTGGATGGGGGGTGGTGTGCAGGACAAACATATCAATTGTGACACTAGCTCTCCACATGTCAGTTGCTTAATTTAGAAACTGTACTTGTGGTCGATCTCGAACCCATTGTTGATGTGACGACTTATACTGAATTTTGTAACTAGCTCATCAAGATTATAACTTGCTTAGCTAAATGAATTGTGGGGTTCAGTCCCTGAGCCCATTATGTGCCTCTTTAACCCTTTCCACTACTGCCCACAGGATGGGTATGGGGTGCATAATAAATGAACTAAACTAACTGCTTGATAACAGGATAAATCTCCACCTTCAACCATTTGTCATATTTACTCCTGTAGTTTTATATAAGTTTTGTACACAGCTGCATCTGCAGTGTTACTGTCATCCATAGAATTTTAGTTTAGCTTATTTATTATTCACCCCCCCATACCCCCATAATTAACTCCATGTAACTTAGCTTACCCCTAAATGTCAACCCATGTCTTACTATTTTTAAAAAATAGTAATATAATAGTAAAATAATAGTAGTTTGTTGACCAACTTGTATATTGGCTATTTTCTACCATGTTTGCCTCTTTTTTTTATCTTTTATTTTTTTTTTTTTTTTAACGCAATTTATACTTTAAGCTCATTTACTATTAACACTATCGGTCACCGGACAGGCGCGCGGTCAACTTAGGGGTCATGCACCCGACGTGCGGGCAAGCGCGCGGTGACACCTAAATGTGTATACTCGTTTCAGCTTTCTCACCTTAATTCTCGTGCTACGTCGCTCGTTTTGGTATCATTGTGTTCGCAATTAAATTCCCTACAGCTGTGTATAAATATAATGCCAAAAGCCTGGCGTGACTCCCAACAGCAAAGCCTAAAGTCGGCAAAAGTTACCCGTGAGTGCACAAAATCAGTAAAATGTGCATACTCGTTCCATTTTTCTCACCTTAATTCTCGTGCTACGTTGCTCGTTTTGGTATCATTGTGTTCGCAATTAAATTCCCTACATATGTGTATGAATATAATGTACACAAGTTTGGAGTGCCTCCCCGTAGAAAAGCCTAAAGTTATCCGTTAACGAACACCAATTTGTACACTGCAACCTAATGTGTATACTCGTTCAGTTTGATAACATCAATTTTCGTGTTACGTCTTTCATTTTGGTATCAAATTGTTCACAATAAAAAGGCGTGTATTTTAAAACTAGTCCCATAATAATAGAGCAATAACTGGAATTTTAACAAATATTTTAATTCTGGAAGCTCATCATCACAAAATTATTTATATCTTTCTAGTGTTTTGACATAAATTTTTGTGTACATCTTTCATTTTGGTATCAAATGGTTCGTGACGTAAAGGTGCGCATTTTAAAACTAGTCCCAACATAATAGCATAATAAATAGAATTTTAACAAATATTTTTAAATTTTGACCAAAAGCCTATTTATAATCATATAAGTGTTCGGACATCAAGTTTCATGTTACATCTTTCATTTTGGTATCAAATTGTGCACATTCGAAAGGTGCTTATTTTGATACTATCGCGAGGTCGATTGGATAAAAAATGAATTTTATACAAATATTTTTTGTAGTGGACGCAAGTCCGGTCCAAAGTTAGGACTCGGGAGAAAAATAATGGACGCGAGTCTGGTCCAAAGTTACTAATAGTGTTAAGTTTTAGTTAGTGTGTTTCCCCCCCCCTTCACCTAACCTTGCCCAAAACGCTATGCGTACTAGTGGCTTTATGTATTGTATGTACTAGGTCAATCTATAAATCCAACGTTATGTTTGTAAATCAACTATGCATGTACTTTCCTGAATAAAATTTACTTCACTACTTTACTTACCCATCTTGTGGGCGGTAGTGGAAAGGGTTACATAGGCACATAATGGGCTCAGGGACTGAACCCCCACAATTCATTTAGCTAAGCAAATTACTATCTTGATGAGCTAGTTATAAAATTCAATACACAGCATCATTGGGTTCGAGACTGACCACAAGCACAGTTTCTAAATTATGCAACTGCCATGTGGAGAGCTTGTGTCACAATTGATATGTTTGTCCTGCACACCGCCCCCCATCCAGTGGGCAGCGGTGAATAGGTTACAATCATTTAGTTACTCCCTACAGTTAACAAACTGGGGATATTTGGCTAAAATTTCTGGTAGCAAATCATTTTTTTTATTTCTGGTAGCAAATCAAAACACAAAATGATGTGTACATTTACACATCTCTGGAACATTTGTTATAGAATTCTCTGAATTCACGTATATTTTCGCACTCCATCACATAGTGACGGAGGGTGTGCGAATAATTTTGTTGACACAGTTTACATATTGGAAACTGTGCTGATTGTCTTGGATGATTCATAGGTGTATGGCTCCTCCTGTATGACGATAGATGGAATTACTGGTGTTGATTTCACCTTGCCTCAGAGCTACAAGATTTTGTTGAAGTTCTTGGTGTACTATTGCTCTCAGACTATAGTACTTATTAACAATCTTATTGACAATCTTATACTCAACTTCTCCTTTAAAGGCAGATTCTTTGGCTAACTTATCAGCTCTATCATGCATTCGGAGGCCAACATGAGATTGAGTTCACATGAAATGAACTCTGTTACCATCATTAATAATTTTGCTGTATTTTTGTCTAGCTTCAGACACAAGCATATTACAGTTATGTCTTAAAGAGTTGAAAGCATTTAAGGATGATAAAGAGTCACTTACAATTAATGTATCAAGTTTGGAGACTTGTACACATTTCAGTGCAAGAAGCAAGGCAAATAGTTCTGTCTGAAGGGTAGAGGCCCAGTTGTTTATACGGACTCCCCTTTCAAAATATAAGCCCATTGTCAGGACAACTGCACCTCCAGCTGCACCCATGGGGCAGTGTAGGGAACCATCAGTGTATATGGGTTGAGAGAGAGAGAGAGAGAGAATACTTTGTGGACAGAGTATCAATATGGCTTAAGGTTTTGAGCTTTGCCTCAAGACAAAGCTTGGGCTGATCTCTAATTTGATTCATGAGTGGAAATGGAGGGATTAAAATTGGAAAGGGTGTAATCTCCCACTGTGCAGGAAAGTGCCGTTGTTGTCTCTCTTTGTACAAATTATAAATCTTATACATTCTGAGTTGAGTTCCAGTTTTATTTATCCATTTGGAACAATGTTGACCTTCAATAAAGAAATTTTGGAAGACTTCTGTGCAAGGGCTAGGAAGAACTACCCTAAACATTTTTATAACAATTTGACAGTTAATTGCAGTAACATGATCAAAGACGCTCGGAATATTAAGTTCCTTTCTCATGTTAAGTACCTTTGTTGCATGAGGCCACCCAAGGATTATCCTCAAGGTTTTGTTCTGCAATTTTTCAAGCTCTCCATGCCTTCTTTTCAGCATCAAAGCAAGCAGAGGTGCAGCATAATCCACTAAAGATCTAATGCATTCAAGGTACATCATTTTGACAATTCTGACATTGGCACCATAGCCTGAGTGATAACCTGCAACAGCCTTGAGAGCTCTGAGTCTATCTTTACACTGACGACAGAGTCTGAATTCAACAGGACCATATAGTGGCACCTCAAGGCCAAGGTATTTGAATCTGTTAATATAGTCAAACTGGGATCCATCATACAATTGCATCTTGCGAACAGCTCCTCCCTGCCTGGGTGGGCGCCGATTTAGAATCTTTTTTATTCTCTGCTGAGATGACTAAACCTAGGTCCTGACATGAGTAATGCAGAGTTAAGAGTGTTGTGCGTGTTAGCATACCCAGTGCTGTGTATCATTATATCATTAGCATAGCTAATGATGTGCACATTGGGTTTGCTCCGTACAGAGTGTAACAATGTGTTTATTAAGAAATTAATAAGGTAGTAGTGACGACATCTCCCTGTGGGTTGCCTAGTTTGAAGTCTCTTGTTACACTCCTATGCCCTGGGAAGAATACAGATGTCTTCCTGTTGGATAAGAAACCTCTGATCCATCTAAGATCCCGACCACCACATATTCATTCTTGCAAGCTCACTCAAGATAACATGTCGATTTTCAATATCAAAGGTAGACTTGAGATCTAGGAAGGTAGTACAGTATATGACTTTTCCGTGTCCTGGGTAAGAAAGGTAGTGATGCAATGATGTACACTCCTTCCATGCATGAAGCCATATATCTGCAGTGATAGCATGATTCTTATTCTATGGAGGAGACCGTTTAGGACCATTCTCTCGAATGTTTTGCAAATGCAGCTAGTGAGGGAAATTGGGCTTAACCCTTAAACTGCGCATGGCGTATATATACGCCCTGAGTAACATGTCCCACGGTGCGCATGGCGTATATATACACCACAGGGTGCCAGGCCTAATTCAAATGGCCTGCGGCTACACGGGGTTCACATTAGCTTCCTCAGGGCTCTTGTAAACAGATGCCATTTTTAAAAAAAATCGTGGGCAATATTCTCAGGTGTGAGAGGCACAGTACTGTTGGAGCAACCAAGGCTGGCGCACGCAGCATGAGCGAACAGCATTGCTGTTCAGCTTGTGACCACAGCATCGCCGAAAAATGTCAAAATAAATATATAATTGTTATTATTTAGCGATGACAATATTACAGATGACCCCTGACTGCGATATAAATAACCAGGGTTGTGATAATAGCAGGATTGTTGTAATAATTAGCGCTGTGGGAGGAGTGATGCTGAGAGACGGAGGGAGATAGCATTGTTTACTGACTGTGTAATTACCTAAGTGTAATTACCTAAGTGTAGTTACAGGATGAGAGCTACGCTCGTGGTGTCCCGTCTTCCCAGCACTCTTTGTCATATAACACTTTGAAACTACTGACGGTCTTGGCCTCCACCACTTTCTCACTTAACTTGTTCCAACCGTCTACCACTCTATTTGCGAAGGTGAATTTTCTTATATTTCTTCGGCATCTGTGTTTAGCTAGTTTACATCTATAACCTCTTGTTCTTGAAGTGCCAGGTCTCAGGAAATCTTCCCTGTCGATTTTATCAATTCCTGTTACTATTTTGTATGTAGTGATCATATCACCTTTTTTCTTCTGTCTTCTAGTTTTGGCATGTTTAATGCTTCTAACCTCTCCTCGTAGCTCTTACCCTTCAGTTCTGGGAGCCACTTAGTAGCATGTCTTTGCACCTTTTCCAGTTTGTTGATGTGCTTCTTAAGATATGGGCACCACACAATAGCTGCATATTCTAGCTTTGGCCTAAAAAAAGTCAAAAACAATTTCTTTAGTATATTGCCATCCATGTATTTAAATGCAATTCTGAAGTTAGAAAGCATAGCATAGGCTCCTTGCACAATATTCTTTATGTGGTCCTCAGGTGATAGTTTTCTATCTAGAACCACCCCTAGATCTCTTTCTTTATCAGAATTCTTTAAAGATTTCTCACATAATATATAGGTTGTGTGGGGTCTATGTTCTCCTATTCCACATTCCATAACATGACATTTATTAACATTAAATTCCATTTGCCAAGTGGTGCTCCATCTACTTATTTTGTCCAGGTCTTCTTGAAGGGCATGACAATCATCTAAATTTCTTATCCTTCCTATTATCTTAGCATCATCAGCAAACATGTTCATATAATTCTGTATACCAACTGGTAGATCATTTATGTACACAATAAACATCACTGGTGCAAGAACTGAACCCTATGGTACTCCACTTGTGACATTTCTCCATTCCGATACATTGCCTCTGATTACTGCCCTCATTTTTCTATCAGTCAGAAAATTTTTCATCCATGATAGAAGCTTACCTGTCACCCCTCCAATATTTTCCAGTTTCCAGAACAACCTCTTATGTGGAACTCTGTCGAAAGCCTTTTTTAGGTCCAGATAGATGCAGTCAACCCAACCATCTCTTTCCTGTAATATCTCTGTGGCTCGATTATAGAAACTGAGTAAATTCGATACACAGGATCTTCCAGATCGAAAACCATACTGTCTGTCTGATATTATATCATTTCTCTCTAGGTGTTCTACCCATTTAGTTTTGATTAGTTTTTCCAATACTTTCACTATTACACTTGTCAATGATACAGGTCTATAATTGAGGGGGTCTTCCCTGCTGCCACTTTTGTAGATTGGAACTATGTAAGCCTGTTTCCACACGTCTGCTACGATTCCTGTACACAGGGATGCCTGAAAGATCAGGTGAAGTGGAATGCTGAGCTCAGATGCACATTCTCTCAGAACCCATTTTGAAACGCCATCTGGGCCAGCTGCTTTGTTCTTACCGAGCTCCTTGAGCATTTTTTCCTCTTCGTCTCTATAGTCACCTCTATGTGCTCTATGTTGTTCTCTGGAATTCTTATTGTATCTGGTTCCCTAAAGATTTCATTTTGTACAAACACACTTTGGAACTTTTCGTTTAGTGTTTCACACATTTCCTTTTCATCGTCCGTGAATCTATTTCCCGTTTTCAACCTCTGAATATTATCCTTTACCTGCAATTTGTTGTTTATGAATTTATAGAATAGACCTGGTTCTGTTTTACATTTGTCTGCAATCCCTTTTTCAAAATTTCTTTCTGCCTCTCTCCTCACTGCCGTGTAGTTGTTTCTTGCATCTTTGTATCGCTGGTATGTATGTATGATTTGTATCGCCTTTATGTACCACTTTACTGGTTTGCCTACCCCTATCACTTTGTAGAAAAAAAGAATTTATTTCTTCTTCATTCCTGCTCTCATTTAAATGTTTTGCCTCGGCGAGGTTCAGTTTCAGTTTCTCTCTATCTTCTTTTGAAAGATCTCGTCTTAACGACCACCCTTTCCCATCCTCATCACTTTGCAATTTTCTAGCATTCCTTAGTACTTCTTCCATCTGTTTGGCACCGTTTAGGGTGATTCTCAAAGGTCGATCTTTCCCTTTTACGTACCTGCCTATTCTCCTGTAGTCGCACACATTCTCTATGGTTGTAAGACCTTCCACGAGGCCAACAATTTTATCTACTACTTTTTCTTCTTCTACAGGTCTTTCAGTAACAGGTGTGGCCACCTGCTATTGTCTGCATTCACCATACCAGCTCATTGGTTCTCTATGGTAAACACAATTGTAGATACTTATATATAATGTGTGTATTAGTGTAATAATAGCAAAAGGATTATGCTGGGAGGAGCCATTTGGGTGACGGAGGTAACGTCGTCTGCATGATTTGTCTACCTGTTTAGAGGG
>NC_091186.1:5147561-5407561 GCF_040958095.1 Procambarus clarkii
CTAGGAAACCTGGACTGTTATAAAACCTCTCCAACTTCTGCAATATTACTCTACCCAATCTTGCAACCCTGGATATAGACAAGGATAGGCGTATCTGACTGTACGGGCGGAGAAAACCCCTCAAATAGCAGGAACGGTCGGCAGCGATACACCTCCCCCTTCAGTCAACATGGCGTCCACCTTTCTTGCCTCATCGCCCCTTAATACTCTACTCTTTACATAGGCTATCAAACACATTAATGATTTTATTTACTATATTCCCCCATGCATACTTTTTTATAGAGTTCATTTTTCCCTTACATAGTAAAGCTATTCAAGTTCACATTATTTCTGATGATCTCCAGCTGAGAAGGCACTACTTTACTGGGCGGAGTAATAATGATGACTCGCGGCCTCTCTGATCTCAGCTGGGGATTTATATTAATATACACTCTCCCTGTGTCCACCAACATTTTACAACCGAAACCAACCTCCACAGGGGGTAAGGTTTGTAACACCCCTCCTAAGCCATGGAGAAAAAAAAAAGGAAATTCTTAAAGGAATTTCACTTCTTTTTTTCCACATAAAATTAACACCTCAAACAGATTTCATAGTAATTGTAAGGAAACAGTAAATGATATATAATAAACACTAAATACACAATAATATATACATCTCTGAGCAATAGTACAACCCTAAGTCACCCCAGGTTTTGGCAATCTAGAAAGTGCATCTGCTACTACATTTAATTTTCCTGGAATATGTTTGATGACCAGATTGTACTCTTGCAGCAATAAAGACCACCTTAATATTCTCTGGTTGGAATTCTTCATGCTAGCAATAAATGTTAAGGGGTTGTGGTCAGTAAACACTTCAACAGTATTGGCTGATAAATAAATGTCAAATTTTTTAACAGCTAGTAATAATGATAAAGCCTCCTTCTCCACTGTGGAGTAATTCTGTTGACATTTAGTAAATTTTTTAGAGCAGTAATGTATTGGATGATTAATACCCTCATCATCTTCTTGCATTAGTACAGAACCAGCACCCCAGTCCGAAGCATCTATATATAGTTTGAATGGCTTAGAGTAGTCAGGAGTAGCTAACACTGGACCAGATGACAACATTTCTTTTAGTTTAGTAAATGCATCCTGACATTCCTGAGACCATCTAAACTTTACATTTTTACATAGCAAGTTTGTCAAAGGAGCTGCAATTGCTGCAAAATTTTTACAGAACTTCCTATAATAAGCACACATTCCTAGATATCTTTGTACCTCCTTCTTGCTAGTCAACACTGGATACTCTTAATATATCATTTACTTTATTTTTGAGTGGTAACACCTTCCCATTTCCCACTTCATATCCTAAGTAAGAAATACTAGCTCTAGCAAAATTACATTTATGTAAGTTTACAGTTAAATTAGCCTCCTTTAAGCATTTTAATAGTTTAGCCAAACCTTTCATATGGTCCTCCCAATTATTGTGAAAAATTACAATAACATCCAAGTAAGCTCTACATTGTGGTATGTCTTTTAACACTAAGTTCATAAGACGCTGGAAAGTTGCTGGGGCATTTTTCAGCCCAAAAGGCATTACAGTGAATTCATACAACCCATCTGCAGTTATAAATGCACTCATCTCCCGAGCTCTTGGTGTTAAAGGAATTTGCCAGTACCCTTTTGACTAATCTAGTTTGGTTACAAACTTGGCTTTACCAACACTGTCAATACAATCATCTAATCTAGGTATTGGAAAGTTATCATCAACAGTCATTACATTTAGCTTACGGTAGTCAATGACCAACCTGTGAGATCCATCCTTCTTTGGAACCAAAATACAAGGACTACTCCAACTGCTGCTGCTAGGTCTCACCAATCCATGTTGAAGCATGTAGTCGACTTCTTTCCGGATGAGATTTAACTTGGTAGGGTTGACTCTATATGGGTGTGACTTGACTGGTTGGTTGTCGGTCACCTCGATGTCGTGGTGAATAACTGTAGTCTGAGTGGGAATATCGCCAAAGATGTCTGTATGAGAAGTCAGCAACTGCTCCAAGTCCTGCTTCTGCTCTGATGACAAATGTTCCACCATTTTCTGGACATTAGCCAACCACTCCCCATTGCTAAAATAAGGTACATGAGCATTAGGTACACTATTAAAATCACATTCCCCATTATTCTCATCTACATGGGCCACACTAAGCACCTGGTTGGTATTGGTAGTTCCCTTCTGTGTTAGCGTCATCCTATTCACATGCACTACTATTTCCTTTCTCTTGAGATCAGGTGATTGGATTACATAATTGGTGGGACTGAGTTTCATTATCACTGTATAAGGACCTTGGAACCTATGCAACAATGTTGGTCCCTGTCGTGCCATTAGTACCACCACTTTATCGCCTGCCTCAAAATGTCGTTGCTTTGTCTTTTTATCGTACTGTGCCTTCATTTTTCCTTGAGCTTCTTTAAGATGAATTAAGGCTTTAGCCCTGTTTTTATTTAACTTATCTGGTAAGTTATGAATATAGTTTACCTGCACAACACTCTTTGGATTTCCGACCAACTTATCTCTTAAGATGGTTAGTGGACTTCTCACCTCATGGCCAAAAACTAATGAGTTGGGTGAACACCCCAGGGACTCCTGATAAGTATCCCTCAGTGCCATGAGCATCAGTGGAAGACCATCATCCCAGTCTCTGCCAGTTTCCATGCAACTGGTTCTCAGCATTTGCTTAAGGGTTTGGTGCATCCTTTCCAAAGCACCTTGGCTCTCCGGATGGTAAGTAGTGGATGTCTTATGGAGGATGCCAAACTCCTCACAAAACTGCTGAAAACGTTTGGAAGTGAAATTTGCCCCATTATCTGTCTGTATTACTTTTGGTAAACCAAAAATAGTACAAAATTTCATTATGTGCCTTACTACCACTTTCGTTGTAGCATTTCTCACAGGGAATGCCTCAGGAAAGCGTGTAGTCTGACACATCATGGTGATGATATACATATTACCACTCTTGGTTCTAGTCAATGGGCCTCCTACATCAACAATAATATTGGTAAAGGGTTCCTCGGCTACCACAATTGGCTGTAAAGGAGCTTTTGGTATTACCTGGTTTGGTTTGCCAGTTTTTATACATACTGTACTGGACATTCATTACAATACTGGATGACATCTTTCTTTAATCCAGGCCAGGTAAAGTACTTGCTTATTTTATTATATGTTTTTGCAATACCCTGATGACCGCCTATTGGTGAATCATGGGCTACACTTAGCACTTTTTCTCTATAACCCCTCGGTAGGACTACTTGATTAACTACCTCCCAAGTGTGTGACACAGGTGAGCTCCTAGGTCTCCACTTCCGTATCAACACCTCTTTAGTGTAGTAATAAGTCATAGCCTCCGATTCTGCTTCTAGTTCAGTTACTGCCTTATTATGCAAGTCAGTCAACGTAGGATCAGTTCTTTGCTGATGAATAAAATTTGATTTTGATCTCAAGTCTGAAGAGCCAGAAGTGGTAACTGGACTACACTCTTCCCCTACCCCTTTTCCTAGGTGGTTTGGTGGAGGTGCTCCCCATCCTGTTCCCATCTGCTTCTTCCAACTTGGCCATAAAAGTGTCGCAAAGATCCACTTCACTATTTGATTTGTTAACATCTAATTTTGTCTCCTGACTTACATTAGTGGGAGTTTGTGATATTTGAGACTCTGATTTTGACTGGGTCACGGCACATGCTGGGTACATTACCTTGTCCTCAGGATCTGCCCATGCCCTAATCACCTCTGGCTTAGTTAGCATTATTGGGTGGTCATCTCTTTTAACTCTATTACCAGCAAGATCATTCCCCACAATTAGATCAATGCCAGCAACTGGTAATTTAGGACTAACACCTACTAAACTTTTGCCTTTAATAAAATCACAGTCTAGGTTTACTTCTCTCAAGTGTACAGTCTGGAAATCTCCTGTGATTCCCTGTATAATCATTACCTCCCCAGTCTCTGTAGACTGTATATATTGTAACACACTCTCTAATAATAAAGATTGGGATGCTCCTGTATCCCTCAAAATTTTAACATCATGCCACAAACCATTTGCACACTGTAATTTTCCATTTGATATAAACTCTCCAAAATGATTTATAGCAAGTGCTTTTTTCCCCATTATTTTTGTTACACCTTTGGTTTTCCTCCCATCACACACTGAGTGCCATAGGCCTCTTTTCTGGGTGGAGAAACCAACAACTCTTAACAACATGACCCTTCCTATGGCAGTAGGAAAACTGTTTCAACTTTGGGTGAGGCTTATTACTGGTGTGATCCTCTTTGGGTTTCATATTACTCTCTTTACCATCCTGGCACCTTTGAAAAAGTGTTTCCTTGACCTGCTGTTGAGTACATGTGGGACCCAAATCTGACTGAGGAGTTTACTGCTCGACCAGATCCTTGTCTATTTGATTGAATTTTATTTGTAAAAGTTACTTTATGCATCAACTCATATTCATCTGCTAATTTAGCCAACTCATAGATATCTCTGGGTAATTTCTCTGCCAAATACAAAGCCACATTAGAAGGTATGCAAGATAAAAATTCTTCTACTAGGAGTAAATTTTTAAGAGAGTCCAGATCCCTAATTTTTTCTGCATCTAACCATTTATTAAACATGTGATATTTCTCTTGTGCAAATTCTACCAAGGTTTGACTTGGGTCTCGTCTCAGTTGTCTAAACTTCTGCCTATAAACCTCAGGAACAAGTTGATAAGCAGTAAGGATGGCTGCTTTTACCTTATCATAGTCAAAACTGTTACTCAAAGGCATAGCTACAAATATCTTCTGTGCCTTTCCCACCAACTGACCTTGAAGAAGAGATACCCATTGTGTTTCAGGCCACTCCATACTCTGTGCCAACTTTTCAAAATGTATGAAGAATTGGTCTGAGTCAGACTCACAGAATAGAGGAAACTTGACATTTTTCTGAATCTTTAACTGCCCAGGTGTTCCTAAATCATCAACACCGGTATTTTCTGATCTAATTCCCAAATCTGCTAGCTTAATCTGTAACTCTATCTTTTTCTGAGCTAACTCCACTTCTAACCTCTTCATAGCTAGTTCTTGAGCTTGCTCTGCCTCTAACTGCAACTTCTTTAGTTCCAATTCTGCCTGCCACTGCAACTGAGTCTCTACCTTTCCTGTAGTTACAACATTTGCACCACTGGTGGACGGGGACTGCTCTAATATTTCCTGTGGGAGAATTTGCTCATCTACCCAGTGTATCATTATTTCTCTTAGCAGTTCCATCTTCACCATTCCCATGTGCAATAATAGTCCATAGTGCTTGCCAACAGCCACTAGGATAGACACTTTTGCCGCTTTCAAACCCTCAACACTAGGATTGTCGACAATTTGTTGTGCTACCAAATCCATTTTTTAGTGTGCTAAGATACAGCAGACTCCAACACAATTTATAATTCTGCACCCACCTTTCTCTTTTTAGGCTGAGAATTTGTTTTGAAAACTGATAAGGACAGTGCTTAGTTTACTTGACTACCCTGTCAACTGGTAAATTTTTTGCACTCGAGAACACGCACAAAAATTCTTAAAACACTTTTCATAAAGATTAATAAAATGTACATAAATAAGTTATGAAGTACATATTCATATTATACCAATATTAAAAATATTCTAAATTTCTACACAAGTTAAAGTAAAAAAAAAAATAAGCTACACAATTTTTATATCAGGTTACATCTACAGGCTATCCACTTTTATTAGGCTTTTGATCAGGCTGCTCAATATGTAGGGTGCTCTCGGACAGGCTACCCAATTTTATCACGGGGGGTGTGTTACTGATGTTATCAGCCGTGATACGTTTTTGTTGTCATAGAGAGCTAGTGAGAATTTGGTGGTGGTGGTCCTTACAAGGTTGTCTAGGGAGTACGAGGGGTAAGGGAAACAGCCTAGTACACAAGTCACAAATTTATACGTACAAGTCACAGGATTACATTTAACAAGGCGTTTTCCTTACAACATAAGATCACTATGTATTATAACTCAAGTGGCTCTGACCACCCCACGGCTCACTGTCCCATTCCTGGTGTCATGCGCCCAGCCACAAACCACTATCATCCAACAACACATATATTTTTGCCTCTAGGAAACCTGGACTCTTATAAAACCTCTCCAACTTTGCAATATTACTCTACCCAATCTTGCAACCCTGGATATAGACAAGGATAGGCTTATCTGACTGTACGGCCGGAGAAAACCCCTCAAATAGCAGGAACGGTCGGCAGCGATACACCTCCCCCTTCAGTCAAGATGGCGTCCACCTCTCTTGCCTCATCGCCCCTTAATACTCTACTCTTTACATATGCTATCAAACACATTAATGATTTTATTTACTATATTCCCCCATGCATACTTTTTTATAGAGTCCATTTTTCCCTTACTTAGTAATGCTATTCAAGTTCACATTATTTCTGATGATCTCCAGCTGAGAAGGCACTACTTTACTGGGCGGAGTAATAATGATGACTGGCGGCCTCTCTGATCTCAGCTGGGGATTTATATTAATATACACTCTCCCTGTGTCGACCAACATTTTACAACCGAAACCAACCTCCACAGGAGGTAAGGTTTGTAACACTAGCATCTCTTCCTCCCTTTCTGACTAATTCTCCCCCTCTCTCACTGATTCTCCCCCTCTCGTTCATACTGCCTCCCATCTAAGCTCCCCCATCCATCCATCCACCGGTCAGCCATCACTGACGCAGTGCGTGCATTTGGAGCCGACATGGTGCACAGATGTTTCTTGATTGTGCAGATATGTAAAACAAAAGCACAGAATGAACATTCCAGCCTTATGACGATTCAAAATAATTGGAATAATAGGCTGTGAATCTGTGAAGTCACAGTGGGCAAACTGGACCATCTCCCACCACCACAGGCCGGCGTGATGCTTGGCAGACTCCTTCCTACCCAAACTTTGTTCGGGTAGCATGACTCCTCAACCCCAATCGGGAAACTGGAAGTTTCGGATAACTAAAGTTCGGAAACCAAGTGGTGCTCTGTTTCTAAATAAATTGGAGATAGCACAAGTGGGCCAGGGGTGATGCTCAGAGCTACAATTGGATACACTCGCTATATCGTCCTCATAGGTGCTGTATCACTTGCATCTGACCTTTGTGTTAGGTCCTTATTGCACCTAACTTCACCAATATTATGACCCTTATGTTCTTCAAACAATAAAGTTTGAATTTCACCGACAGTGTGTTATCTTTCGACACCACGTTAGACAGGTGTTTGGGAGCCAGAGGCGCATGCACCACTCATGGTTGCTCACTCGATACTAATCCAGCCAGCAGCCCTAGGGCATTCTGGGAATTTTTTGCAAGATGGCTGCCTCTCACTGGGGGTCCTAAGAGTCCATTTCGTACACAACCAACCTCGCACACATTTAGAATGGGTACGAAAAAATCAAAGAGAGTTTTCTCAGTTGCGCAGTTTCCCACCGACCGAGAATACTAGATTGGCGCAGTTAAGTGGTTAATACACAAAACAAAAGTAAAAATAAATAAATATATATATATATACTGAATATATATATATATATATATATATATATATATATATATATATATATATATATATATATATATATATATATATATATATATATATATATATATATATATATGTCGTACCTAGTAGCCAGAACGCACTTCTCAGCCTACTATGCAAGGCCCGATTTGCCTAATAAGCCAAGTTTTCCTTAACCCTTGCACTGCTCACCTATTTTCGGCAAAAACGTCTTGGTGGAATTGTCAAGGACATATTTTTGTTATTTTTACAAATGTTCAGGTAAATTTAATGTCAAAATGTTTCCAAAGTCAACTATTTCCATTTCAAAACACAAATAGTAATGAAAATATTAAAAAACATTAAAATATAGTCAAATTAAAAAACAAAAAGAACAACTCTCTGAGCGCCTAAAGGCGCTTTGCGCAGTGCAGTGGTTAATTATTATATTTTCTCTAATTTTTTTCTTATGAAATGATAAAGCTACCCATTTCATTATGTATGAGGTCAATTTTTTTTTATTGGAGTTAAAATTAACGTAGATATATGACCGAACCTAACCAACCCTACCTAACCTAACCTAACCTATTTTTATAGGTTAGGTTAGGTTAGGTAGCTGAAAAAGTTAGGTTAGGTTAGGTAGGTTAGGTAGTCGAAAAAACATTAATTCATGAAAACTTGGCTTATTAGGCAAATCGGGCCTTGCATAGTAGGCTGAGAAGTGCGTTCTGGCTACTAGGTACGACATATATATATATATATATATATATATATATATATATATATATATATATATATATATATATATATATAGTGGAACCTCTATATATATATATATATATATATATATATATATATATATATATATATATATATATATATATATATATATATATATATATATATATAGTGGAACCTCTATTAACGAGTTTAATCCGTTCTGGCACCGAGCTCGTTACCTGGAAAACTCGTCTTTGGAAACAAATTTCCCCATTTAAAATAAAGGAAATAAATTTAATCCGTTCCACTCCCAAAAACATCCATACTTGTATGACTTTTTTTTTATGTAAATATAATATTGCACATGTAAATATAAATGTTTTGTTGTAGTGTTTTAATATTTACTTTACCTTATGAAGAGTAGTTGCTGGCTTGAGGGAGACGATGGAGAGGTGGGAAGGAGGAGAGGGGTTATGGTGTGGAAGGGGAATCCATCTCTGAGTCAGGCGGACTCTCTCTTCTTGGGAATTTCACCCAAATTTCATTTCAAATGTCACACAAGGATGCGTTAGACCAGCACCAAATAAAAAACTACGTTGATTACACTCGTTGTGTCAACAATATAATAGTCTTACCACGAAGATACAATACAATGCCGTTTTCTCAAATAGGCAATGTGGTTATTAAAGAAAACGGAAATTTCATGGCAAACATGTATACAATCCCCAAGTCGATCGGATAAGAATTGGATTTTATAGAAATATTTGCTCAAATGACGCTTGAGCGCGGTGTTTGGGTGCATTCAAGAGAAAAAAAGTGTGTCACGTTCAAGTGACATATACCTGCGAAAGTGATAACACTTTCATAAAGTGTTATCACAAAGTGATAAATTAATTAAACATTTTCACACACCTGGTTGTCACTGCTTTATCAGGGCAGCTTTTCCACGAATGAGTTCACCTTTTCAAACATTCCAAACACTTCCCTGATTTCAGTGGAAGAGGCAGCATCCTCCCTTACCTCCTCATTCCCTTACTAATGGTGTAAATTGTTGATGAGGACCTGCCATACTCCCTTGCGAGATCAATCACACAGACACCACTCTCATGCTTTGCTATAATTTCCTTCTTTAAATCCACAGTAATTGTGTCTTTCTTCCTCTTGACAACACTATCTTTAGCAAGCAGCTTCTTTGGAGACATCGTGTGTTACAAATTGTAGTCGCAAAACCACTAAAAACTCAAAGAAAAGCTCAAATAAATCCAGAGGGATGCTTGTCGTGTGAGATACAACAACAACACTGGCGTCGGAGGCGTCCGAGAATTTGCGAGAACCCGCGAGACACTAGGAAGCGCCATGTGGTTTCACTCGTTAATAGAGGCGAGCTCGTCAATAGAGACAAATTTGCTGAGAGTGGCTTGCTCGTTACTGGAAAAACTCGTTAATAGAGCCACTCGTTAATAGAGGTTCCACTGTATATATATATATATATATATATATATATATATATATATATATATATATATATATATATATATATATATATATATATATATATTATATATATATATATATATATATATATATATATATATATATATATATATATATATACTGTATATATATTTATTTATTTATTTATTTTTAGGGGTACCACCACTGGTTTAATTAAAGGGACCCACATCCTCGAAGAAGAAAATAAATAGTGTTCAGAGAAGACTTTGTGGATTCTCACTGAATACTTTAATCTTTTCCTCTCCTACCACCCCTATTATTTTTTTTTTATTTGATTTTATTGCAATGCTACAGTTTACAGAAAACACAAACTTATATAACAATATACCAATCAGTGTTCGAAGACCTCGTCCAGCTCCTCGGGGGTCGGGTGCGTACCCAAGATACAGCAGGCATTTCCCCTCTGAACAGCGACACTGAGGCGCTGGAACATAAAACTGGCTGCTCTTGGGTCTGTAGTCTTCCCAATGAGTTCCTCGCCCAGCTCCTTCAGGAACTTCAGTGCACATTTACCCCAGGCGCCCAGAGTCTCAGAGCCTATTGGCACGAACCTGTAACAACGTTCTAGGTCCCTGTACTTGTTAGTTTTCTGGGTCTCCCTGAAGGTGGCCGCCCCGCCTCCCTCAGCTGCACTGTTAAGGTGTGTACTCACCTAGTTCTCACCTAGTTGTGTTTGCGGGGGTTGAGCTCTGGCTCTTTGGTCCCGCCTCTCAACCGTCAATCAACAGGTGTACAGATTCCTGAGCCTATCGGGCTCTGTCATATCTACACTTGAAACTGTGTATGGAGTCAGCCTCCACCACATCACCCCCTAATGCATTCCATTTGTCAACCACTCTGACACTAAAAAAGTTCTTTCTAATATCTCTGTGGCTCATTTGGGCACTCAGTTTCCACCTGTGTCCCCTTGTGCGTGTTCCCCCTGTGTTAAATAGACTGTCTTTATCTACCCTATCTATTCCCTTCAGAATCTTGAATGTGGTGATCATGTCCCCCCTAACTCTTCTGTCTTCCAGCGAAGTGAGGTTTAATTCCCGTAGTCTCTCCTCGTAGCTCATACCTCTCAGCTCGGGTACTAGTCTGGTGGCAAACCTTTGAACCTTTTCCAGTTTAGTCTTATCCTTGATTAGATATGGACTCCATGCTGGGGCTGCATACTCCAGGATTGGCCTGACATATGTGGTATACAAAGTTCTGAATGATTCTTTACACAAGTTTCTGAATGCCGTTCGTATGTTGGCCAGCCTGGCATATGCCGCTGATGTTATCCGCTTGATATGTGCTGCAGGAGACAGGTCTGGCGTGATATCAACCCCCAAGTCTTTTTCCTTCTCTGACTCCTGAAGAATTTCCTCTCCCAGATGATACCTTGTATCTGGCCTCCTGCTCCCTACACCTATCTTCATTACATTACATTTGGTTGGGTTAAACTCTAACAACCATTTGTTCGACCATTCCTTCAGCTTGTCTAGGTCTTCTTGAAGCCTCAAACAGTCCTCTTCTGTTTTAATCCTTCTCATAATTTTAGCATCGTCCGCAAACATTGAGAGAAATGAATCGATACCCTCCGGGAGATCATTTACATATATCAGAAACAAGATAGGACCGAGTACAGAGCCCTGTGGGACTCCACTGGTGACTTCACGCCAATCGGAGGTCTCACCCCTCACCGTAACTCTCTGCTTTCTATTGCTTAGATACTCCCTTATCCACTGGAGCACCTTACCAGCTACACCTGCCTGTCTCTCCAGCTTATGTACCAGCCTCTTATGCGGTACTGTGTCAAAGGCTTTCCGACAATCCAAGAAAATGCAGTCCGCCCAGCCCTCTCTTTCTTGCTTAATCTTTGTCACCTGATCGTAGAATTCTATCAAGCCTGTAAGGCAAGATTTACCCTCCCTGAACCCATGTTGGCGATTTGTCACGATGTCCCTTCTCTCCAGATGTGTTACCAGGTTTTTTCTCACGATCTTCTCCATCACCTTGCATAGTATACAAGTCAAGGACACTGGCCTGTAGTTCAGTGCCTCTTGTCTGTCGCCCTTTTTGTATATTGGGACCACATTCGCCGTCCTCCATATTTCTGGTCGTCTCCCGTCTCTAGTGACTTACTATACACTAAGGAGAGTGGCAAGCAAAGTGCCTCTGCACACTCTTTCAGTACCCATGGTGAGATCCCATCTGGACCAACAGCCTTTCTAACATCCAGATCCAGCAGGTGTCTCTTGACCTCCTCTCTCGTAATTTCGAACTCCTCCAAGGCCGCCTGGTTTACCTCCCTTTCTCCTAGCACAGTGACCTCACCCTGTTCTATTGTGAAGACCTCCTGGAACCTCTTGTTGAGTTCCTCACACACCTCTCTGTCATTCTCTGTATACCTGTCCTCGCCTGTTCTAAGTTTCAATACCTGTTCTTTCACTGTTGTTTTCCTTCTGATGTGACTGTGGAGTAGCTTTGGTTCGGTCTTGGCTTTGTTTGCTATATCATTTGCAAAATTTTTCTCTGCTTCTCTTCTCACCCTGACGTACTCATTCCTGGTTCTCTGGTATCTCTCTCTGCTTTCTGGTGTTCTGTTATTCCGGAAGTTCCTCCACGCCTTTTTGTTCAGTTTCTTCGCTTTCATACATGCCCTATTATACCATGGATTCTTCTGTTGCTTCTCGGATTTTTCCCTTTGGGCTGGGATGAACCTGTTTACTGCCTCCTGACACTTTTGGGTAACATAGTCCATCATACCCTGTACAGACTTGTCTCTGAGGTCTGTGTCCCAAGGTATTTCACTTAGGAAACTTCTCATCTGTTCATAATTCCCCTTTTGGTATGCCAGCCTTTTGATTCCTAGTTCTTTTTGGGGGGAGATAAGTCCTAGCTCAACCAGGTACTCAAAGTTCAATACACTGTGGTCACTCATTCCCAAGGGTGCTTCCATCTTAACTTCCCTTATATCCCATTCATTTAGGGTAAATATCAAATCAAGTATTGCTGGTTCATCTTCTCCTCTCATTCTTGTTGGTTCTTTGGTGTGCTGGCTTAGAAAGTTTCTTGTTGCCACGTCCAGCAGCTTAGCTCTCCATGTTTCTGGTCCTCCATGCGGGTCTCTGTTCTTCCAATCTATCTTCCCATGGTTGAAGTCTCCCATAATTAGTAGTCCAGATCCATTCCTGCTAGTCACAGAAGCTGCTCTTTCTATTATGTTAACACTTTCGCGCTTTAGATTAGAGATAACTCGTCGCCGTTTTTTCTTACGATTCCGCATAACAAACTACTTTTCTCGTCCATCGAAAAAATATTTCTATAAATTCCATTTTTTAACCGAAATGGATGGGGATACTCTCAGATTATATACGTTTTATTTGCGAATTTTTTGGTACCAGAATGAATATTATATCACATAAACTTCTATGAGTAAAAAAAAAAATACACAAAGTATGTTTGGGGGTGTGGCGAGCGTGTGGCAGTGGGTTCCCTTTAGCCGTTGATATATCCAACACGTGGGAAATATTTGTATGTGTTATGTATATGTCTGTGTAGGGAATTTTACTGCGATCACTGTCATACAAATTATAAAATGTTTCAACAAGTATAAACATGACAAACATCAAACGAATGGAAACAATGCGTTCGTTTCTGCCGCGAACGCATACTGAGCGACGTGGTTCTATAATTGGCGCTTCTTTTACATATGCTTTGTACAAATGTTATACATTTCATCTTATAGACAATTTTATTGCGAACACATTGGTATAAAAAAGAAATACGTACATAGAAAAGTAGGGTCAGGAAACGTATAAACTTTCCAAGCATGATTTCCCCCCTGTGTTTTCGCCAGTGCGCTCGCGGCTAACTACTCTCCACTTCACACACTCTTGCGGGTGGGCAATTATCTATATTAAACATTCATATGCATATGTCCGTGTAGAGAATTTTATTGCGATTCCAATGATACCAAAATTAGCGATGTAGGACAACTGTAGGCTTCGCAACCATTAAGAGAGTGGAAACATTTTGTTGCTGTTTGGCGCTCTCGGCGAGTGATCTGCATAGTTTTTTATTTGGTGTTGATACTCCTTATGCTTGGGCGGCATTTTATAGGTATGCTCTTATAGACAATTTCATTGCGAACACAGTGATACCAAATTGATATACATGCGCCTTCAATTATTGTCAGGACAGTCAAAAGAGTGTACACTTTTTTGGTCTTACCGCGTAGGCGCGCGAAGTGCCGAAAGCATCTGGGGTATTGTTTTTTTTTGAGCGCCGAGAGCGCGAAAGTGTCAATGGTGGCCATGTTGTTTCTATCATATTCCTGTCTAGGTCTTCTGTCATTTGGTGGTGGATTATATATGACTGCGACTATAATTTTTTTCCCTCCATTTGTTACAGTACCTGCTATGTAGTCACTGAAACCTTCACAGCCCTGAATATCCATCTCCTCAAAATCCCAGCCTTTTCTTACCAGCAGAGCTACACCACCCCCGCCTCTTCCTTCCCTCTCTTTCCTCATAACATAATAGTCCTGTGGGAACACTGCATTTGTTATCGTTTTCGTGATCTTTGTTTCTGTGAGGGCTATTATGTCTGGGTTTTCCTCTAGTACCAGTTCTCCAAGCTCATTTGCTTTATTTGTAATTCCATCTATGTTAGTGTACATCGCTTTGAGGCTCACTTTCTTCTGTCCCTTCTCAAATCGCCTCCTTGGTGAGTGTTCTGCTGGTGGGAGAGGCTGTTCCATGGGTGTGAGGACCTGTGAGGTGGATAACAGGGTCTCAGAGGATACTGGGATGAGGGGCGGGGGATCCAGTGAAGGGGGAGGGACAGGGAGGGTATGGGGTGAAAGGGGAGGGAGGACGGGAAGGAAAGGGGGGGAGGGAGGACTCGGGAGGAGGGGAGGGGTAGAAGGGTGGGGATTGGGTGTGGGGGAGGGAGATTTGACTGAACATTTGAGTGGGGGCAGGGAGGGTTTGGGGTAGGGGGGTTTTCTATGCAGAGGAGGGAGGTTGGGTTGTCCTCCCTTCTGGTGTTACTGGGTAGCTGGTTGTGGGTTCCCCCCTCGCCTCTGGGGGTGTTGTGTTGGGAGCTGTGACTTCCTGGTTTTCCCCTCTCGCCCTGCGCCTCTTCCTTGCTTCTGCCGCCACGGCTCTCTCCTCCCTTGTCATGTCTCTCTGGAGGAATACATTTTTGAATTTTCCCACGTTTTTCAGGGAGCTCTTCCTTGATAGGATCTTCTCCTTTGTGTTCTCGTTTGCAAACACTATCTTTATCATTCGGTCTCGGTCTTTGTTGTACCAGCCTAGCCTGAAAACCTTCTCTATGCTATTCTCAGCCCCTTCCATGTCTAGTGCCTTTAGTACTTCATTCACTGCTGCTTTGTCCTTGTCATTCCACTCTGTCCTATTAGATCCTTCCTGCTCTTTAATACCCACAGCAACCACTGATCTGTTCCTTTCCAGCAGTTGGCTAGTGGAGCGTGCCGCCTCCTGCGAGGTGGCTGCTTTCATGGCCACCTCCATCACTGCAGTCATTACTTCAGAGTTATTTTTTTTAGTATTTCCGCAAATGTTGCTTTTATTGTGTGTGTGTGTGTGTGTGTGTGTGTGTGTGTGTGTGTGTGTGTGTGTGTGTGTGTGTGTGTGTGTGTGTGTGTAATTACCTAAGTGTAATTACCTAATTGTAGTTACAGGATGAGAGCTACGCTCGTGGTGTCCCGTCTTCCCAGCACTCTTTGTCATATAACGCTTTGAAACTACTGACGGTCTTGGCCTCCACCACCTTCTCACTTAACTTGTTCCAACCGTCTACCACTCTATTTGCGAAGGTGAATTTTCTTATATTTCTTCGGCATCTGTGTTTAGCTAGTTTAAATCTATGACCTCTTGTTCTTGAAATTCCAGGTCTCAGGAAGTCTTCCCTGTCGATTTTATCAATTCCTGTTACTATTTTGTATGTAGTGATCATATCACCTCTTTTTCTTCTGTCTTCTAGTTTTGGCATATTTAATGCTTCTAACCTCTCCTCGTAGCTCTTGCCCTTCAGTTCTGGGAGCCACTTAGTAGCATGTCTTTGCACCTTTTCCAGTTTGTTGATGTGCTTCTTAAGATATGGGCACCACACAACAGCTGCATATTCTAGCTTTGGCCTAACAAAAGTCATGAACAATTTCTTTAGTATATCGCCATCCATGTATTTAAATGCAATTCTGAAGTTAGAAAGCATAGCATAGGCTCCTTGCACAATATTCTTTATGTGGTCCTCAGGTGATAGTTTTCTATCTAGAACCACTCCTAGATCTCTTTCTTTATCAGAATTCTTTAAAGATTTCTCACATAATATATAGGTTGTGTGGGGTCTATGTTCTCCTATTCCACATTCCATAACATGACATTTATTAACATTAAATTCCATTTGCCAAGTGGTGCTCCATATACTTATTTTGTCAAGGTCTTCTTGAAGGGCATGACAGTCATCTAAATTTCTTATCCTTCCTATTATCTTAGCATCATCAGCAAACATGTTCATATAATTCTGTATACCAACTGGTAGATCATTTATGTACACAATAAACATCACTGGTGCAAGAACTGAACCCTGTGGTACTCCACTTGTGACATTTCTCCATTCTGATACATTGCCTCTGATTACTGCCCTCATTTTTCTATCAGTCAGAAAATTTTTCATCCATGATAGAAGCTTACCTGTCACCCCTCCAATATTTTCCAGTTTCCAGAACAACCTCTTATGTGGAACTCTGTCGAAAGCCTTTTTTAGGTCCAGATAGATGCAGTCAACCCAACCATCTCTTTCCTGTAATATCTCTGTGGCTCGATCATAGAAACTTAGTAAATTCGATACACAGGATCTTCCAGATCGAAAACCATACTGTCTGTCTGATATTATATCATTTCTCTCTAGGTGTTCTACCCATTTAGTTTTGATTAGTTTTTCCAATACTTTCACTATTACACTTGTCAATGATACAGGTCTATAATTGAGGGGGTCTTCCCTGCTGCCACTTTTGTAGATTGGAACTATGTTAGCCTGTTTCCACCCGTCTGCTACGATTCCTGTACACAGGGATGCCTGAAAGATCAGGTGAAGTGGAATGCTGAGCTCAGATGCACATTCTCTCAGAACCCATGGTGAAACGCCATCTGGGCCAGCTGCTTTGTTCTTACCGAGCTCTTTGAGCATTTTTTCCACTTCGTCTCTAGACACCTCTATGTGTTCTATGTTGTTCTCTGGAATTGTTATTGTATCTGGTTCCCTAAAGATTTCATTTTGTACAAACACACTTTGGAACTTTTCGTTTAGTGTTTCACACATTTCCTTTTCATCTTCCGTGAATCTATTTCCCATTTTCAACCTCTGAATATTATCCTTTACCTGCAATTTGTTGTTTATGAATTTATAGAATAGACCTGGTTCTGTTTTACATTTGTCCGCAATCCCTTTTTCAAAATTTCTTTCTGCCTCTCTCCTCACTGCCGTGTAGTTGTTTCTCGCATCTTTGTATCGCTGGTATGTTTGGGGGTTCGGCCTCTTCCTGTATTGATTCCATTTTTGTGTCTTTCGGTCTCTAGCCCTCTCGCAATTTCTATTGAACCAATCCTGTTTCCTAGTTCTGCATCTCTGTTTTGGTATAAATTTTTTTGTGCCTTTATCATATATTTCACAAAACTTGCCATACATCTCATTCACTTCCTTGCCTAGCATCAAGTCTGTCCAATTATACTCATTAAAAAAATTTCTAAGGTCACCATAATGTCCTCTCCTGAAGTCTGGTTTTTCAACTGCTTCAACCTCCTTATTTTCTTCCAGCTTATAACGCATTGCATACTTTATTCCCAAAAAGACATGGTCACTTTTACCCAAGGGAGGAAGGTACTGAATGTCAAATATCTCTTCCTCCTTCCTGGTAAATATCAAATCTAGCATGGAGGGAACGTCCCCTTCCCTCATCCTCGTAGCTTGTTTAACATGTTGATACAAGAATGTTTCCAGGATGAGGTCTACAAATTTACAGGTCCAAAAATCTTCTGTTTTAGCTTCATATGCTTCCCAGTCTATGGATTTCAAGTTGAAGTCACCGACTATCAACAGTCGTGATCTATCGTTATCCGCTCTCGCTATAATCTCTCTCATTATTGTTATAAGACCTTCACGTTTACTATCTAGCTCCTCCTTTGACCATGTGCTGCTTGGCGGTGGACTATATGCATTTATCATCATTAGTTTATCATCCTCATAGCAGATCTCTAGTGCTATTATGTCAACTTCTTGTGGATTGGCAGTCATTATTTCCTTCACCTTTAGGTGTTCTTTTACCAGCACAGCAACGCTACCGCCTTTCCTAATTTTTCTGTCCCGTCTCCAAATTGAGTAGCCCCTTGGGAATATGACCTCATTTAAAATTACATCTTCAAGTTTTGTCTTCGTGAGTGCAACAATGTCTGGTGTCTGCAGCTGTATTACATCACTTAACTCCAGTATCTTCGATCTCACTCCATCTATGTTGGTGTATGCAATCTTCAGGAACTTGTTCCCCCTCTCCTTATTCTTCACTCCCCCTCTCTCTATTGATTTTGTTGGTTTGCCTTTATGTACCACTTTACTGGTTTGCCTACCCCTATCACTTTGTAGAAAAAAGAATTTATTTCTTCTTCATTCCTGCTCTCATTTAAATGTTTTGCCTCGGCGAGGTTCAGTTTCAGCTTCTCTCTATCTTCTTTTGAAAGATCTCGTCTTAACGACCACCCTTTCCCATCCTCATCCCTTTGCAATTTTCTAGCATTCCTTAGTACTTCTTCCATCTGTTTGGCACCGTTTAGGGTGATCCTCAAAGGTCGATCTTTCCCTTTTACGTACCTGCCTATTCTCCTGTAGTCGCACACATTCTCTCTGTTTGTAAGACCTTCCACGAGGCCAACAATTTTATCTACTACTTTAGCTTCTTCTACAGCTCTTTCTGACCTAGATGTTATCGCCTTTTCTTTGCAGCCAAAAATGATCAGGGACTTACTCCGATCAACTGTGTTTTGCACCAACTTCGGGTTAGATGCCAATTCTTTCCTCACTTCTAGCCTAATGTTTGTTTTATCTTGGTTGCTGCAGTGTTTGACTTCCTTTACTGCTTCTTCTATTTTTTCCTTCTCCTTGGCCACTTGTGCATAAGTAAGTTGCATATCTTTCTTGCACTGTTCTATTCCCTGTGTAACTTCCTCCATCTGTGCTGACAAAAGCTGTTTCTCCTGTTGAATTTCCTTGCCTAACCTATTGTAGTCATTTATGTTTAAATTTACTTTAACTTCTTCCAAAGCCAAGTGTGTGTGTGTGTGTGTGTGTAATTACCTAAGTGTAATTACCTAAGTGTAGTTACAGGATGAGAGCTACGCTCGTGGTGTCCCGTCTTCCCAGCACTCTTTGTCATATAACGCTTTGAAACTACTGACGGTCTTGGCCTCCACCACCTTCTCACTTAACTTGTTCCATCCGTCTACCACTCTATTTGCGAAGGTGAATTTTCTTATATTTCTTCGGCATCTGCGTTTAGCTAGTTTAAATCTATGACCTCTTGTTCTTGAAGTTCCAGGTCTTAGGAAGTCTTCCCTGTCGATTTTATCAATTCCTGTTACTATTTTGTACGTAGTGATCATATCACCTCTTTTTCTTCTGTCTTCTAGTTTTGGCATATTTAATGCTTCTAACCTCTCCTCGTAGCTCTTGCCCTTCAGTTCTGGGAGCCATTTAGTAGCATGTCTTTGCACCTTTTCCAGTTTGTTGATGTGCTTCTTAAGATATGGGCACCACACAACAGCTGCATATTCTAGCTTTGGCCTAACAAAAGTCATGAACAATTTCTTTAGTATATCGCCATCCATGTATTTAAATGCAATTCTGAAGTTAGAAATCATTGCATGGGCTCCTTGCACAATATTCTTTATGTGGTCCTCAGGTGATAGTTTTCTATCTAGAACCACTCCTAGATCTCTTTCTTTATCAGAATTCTTTAAAGATTTCTCACATAATATATAGGTTGTGTGGGGTCTATGTTCTCCTATTCCACATTCCATAACATGACATTTATTAACATTAAATTCCATTTGCCAAGTGGTACTCCATATACTTATTTTGTCCAGGTCTTCTTGAAGGGCATGACAATCATCTAAATTTCTTATCCTTCCTATTATCTTAGCATCATCAGCAAACATGTTCATATAATTCTGTATACCAACTGGTAGATCATTTATGTACACAATAAACATCACTGGTGCAAGAACTGAACCCTGTGGTACTCCACTTGTGACATTTCTCCATTCCGATACATTGCCTCTGATTACTGCCCTCATTTTTCTATCAGTCAGAAAATTTTTCATCCATGATAGAAGCTTACCTGTCACCCCTCCAATATTTTCCAGTTTCCAGAACAACCTCTTATGTGGAACTCTGTCGAAAGCCTTTTTTAGGTCCAGATAGATGCAGTCAACCCAACCATCTCTTTCCTGTAATATCTCTGTGGCTCGATCATAGAAACTGAGTAAATTCGATACACAGGATCTTCCAGATCGAAAACCATACTGTCTGTCTGATATTGTATCATTTCTCTCCAGGTGTTCTACCCATTTAGTTTTGATTAGCTTTTCCAATACTTTCACTATTACACTTGTCAATGATACAGGTCTATAATTGAGGGGGTCTTCCCTGCTGCCACTTTTGTAGATTGGAACTATGTTAGCCTGTTTCCACACGTCTGCTACGATTCCTGTACACAGGGATGCCTGAAAGATCAGGTGAAGTGGAATGCTGAGTTCAGATGCACATTCTCTCAGAACCCATGGTGAAACGCCATCTGGGCCAGCTGCTTTATTCTTCCCGAGCTCCTTTAGTATATTTTCCACTTCATCTCTAGACACCTTTATCGGCTCTATGTTGTTCTCTGGAATTCTTATTGTGTCTGGTTCTCTGAAGATTTCATTTTGTACAAACACACTTTGGAACTTTTCATTTAATGTTTCACACATTTCCTTTTCATTTTCCGTGAATCTGTTTCCCATTTTCATTCTCTGGATATTATCCTTTACCTGCAATTTGTTGTTTATGAATTTGTAGAATAGGCCAGGTTCTGTTTTACATTTATCTGCTATCCCTTTTTCAAAATTTCTTTCTGCCTCTCTCCTTACTGCTGTATAGTTGTTTCTCGCATCTTTGTATCGCTGGTATGTTTGGAGGTTTGGCCTCTTCCTATACTGATTCCATTTTTGTGTGTTTTGGTCTCTTGCCCTCTCACAATTTCTGTCGAACCAATCCTGTTTTCTGGCCCTGCATCTCTGTTTTGGTATGAATGTTTGTGTGCCTTCCTCGTATAGTTTTAAAAATTTGGCATACATTTCATTTACTTCCCTGCCTAGCAACAATTCTGTCCAATTACACTCATTAAAAAAATTTCGAAGTTCCCCATAGTTGCCTCTCCTTAAATCGAGTTTATCAACTGTTTCAATGTCCCCATTTTCTTCTAGATGATATCTTAAAGCATATTTAATGTCTAACAGGACGTGATCACTCTTTCCCAAGGGAGGAAGGTACTGGATGTCAAAAATCTCTTCTTCTTTCCTGGTGAATACTAGATCCAGTACTGACGGTACATCTCCTTCCCTCATTCTTGTGGCTTGCTTTATGTGTTGATACAAGAATGTCTCCAGAATGAGGTTCACAAATCTGCATGTCCAAAAGTCCTCCGTTCTTGCTTCATAGGCCTCCCAGTCTATTGCTCTAAAGTTGAAGTCCCCTAGTATCAACAGTCGTGATTTATCTTTATCTGCTTGTACAATAATATCTCTCATGACCATTATGAGGCCCTTTCGTTTGTCATCCAGTTCTTCCTTTGTCCATGTGTTGCTTGCTGGTGGGCTGTAGGTATTTACAATTATCAGCTTATCATGATTCCAGACCTGCAATGCCATTATGTCAATATCTCGAGGGTTTTCAAATATTAACTCTTTTACCTTCAGGTGTTTTTTCACCAGTACAGCCACTCCTCCTCCCTTCCTAGTTTTCCTGTCACGTCTCCAAACTGAGTAGCCTCTTGGGAATATGACTTCATTTATTATATTTCCTTCAAGTTTCGTTTCTGATAATGCAACAATATCTGGGACCCTAAGCTGGATTATATCTTGCAACTCCAAAGTTTTTGACCTCACTCCATCTATGTTGGTATATACAATTTTCAGGAACATGTTCCCTTTTCCTTTGCTCTTTACTCCCCCTTCCACTACTGATCTTGTTGCTTTGTTTTTATGTACCATTTCACAAGCTTTCCAGTCCCTGTCACTTTGTAAAAAAAAAAGAATTTCTGTCTTCTTCATTTCTATCCCCATTTAGACGTTTTGCCTCAATTAGGTTCATTTTCAGCTTTTCTCTGTCTTCCTTGGAGACAGAGTGTGTGTGTGTGTGTGTGTGTGTGTGTGTGTGTGTGTGTGTGTGTGTGTGTGTGTGTGTGTGTGTGTGTGTGTGTGTGTGTAATTACCTAAGTGTAGTTACAGGATGAGAGCTACGCTCGTGGTGTCCCGTCTTCCCAGCACTCTTTGTCATATAACGCTTTGAAACTACTGACGGTCTTGGCCTCCACCACCTTCTCACTTAACTTGTTCCAACCGTCTACCACTCTATTTGCGAAGGTGAATTTTCTTATATTTCTTCGGCATCTGTGTTTAGCTAGTTTAAATCTATGGCCTCTTGTTCTTGAAGTTCCAGGTCTCAGGAAGTCTTCCCTGTCGATTTTATCAATTCCTGTTACTATTTTGTACGTAGTGATCATATCACCTCTTTTTCTTCTGTCTTCTAGTTTTGGCATATTTAATGCTTCTAACCTCTCCTCGTAGCTCTTGCCCTTCAGTTCTGGGAGCCACTTAGTAGCATGTCTTTGCACCTTTTCCAGTTTGTTGATGTGCTTCTTAAGATATGGGCACCACACAACAGCTGCATATTCTAGCTTTGGCCTAACAAAAGTCATGAACAATTTCTTTAGTATATCGCCATCCATGTATTTAAATGCAATTCTGAAGTTAGAAAGCATTGCATAGGCTCCTTGCACAATATTCTTAATGTGGTCCTCAGGTGATAGTTTTCTATCTAGAACCACTCCTAGATCTCTTTATCAGAATTCTTTAAAGATTTCTCACATAATATATAGGTTGTGTGGGGTCTATGTTCTCCTATTCCACATTCCATAACATGACATTTATTAACATTAAATTCCATTTGCCAAGTGGTACTCCATATACTTATTTTGTCCAGGTCTTCTTGAAGGGCATGACAATCATCTAAATTTCTTATCCTTCCTATTATCTTAGCATCATCAGCAAACATGTTCATATAATTCTGTATACCAACTGGTAGATCATTTATGTACACAATAAACATCACTGGTGCAAGAACTGAACCCTGTGGTACTCCACTTGTGACATTTCTCCATTCCGATACATTGCCTCTGATTACTGCCCTCATTTTTCTATCAGTCAGAAAATTTTTCATCCATGATAGAAGCTTACCTGTCACCCCTCCAATATTTTCCAGTTTCCAGAACAACCTCTTATGTGGAACTCTGTCGAAAGCCTTTTTTAGGTCCAGATAGATGCAGTCAACCCAGCCATCTCTTTCCTGTAATATCTCTGTGGCCCGATCATTGTGTGTGTGTGTGTGTGTGTGTGTGTGTGTGTGTGTGTGTGTGTGTGTGTGTGTGTGTGTGTGTGTGTGTGTGTGTGTATATATATATATATATATATATATATATATATATATATATATATATATATATATATATATATATATATATATATATATATATATATATATGTCATACCTAGTAGCCAGAACGCACTTTTCAGCCTATTATGCAAGGCCCGATTTGCCTAATAAGCCAAGTTTTCATGAATTAATATATTTTCTCTATTTTTTTTCTTATGAAATGATAAAGCTACCATTTCATTATGTATGAGGTCAATTTTTTTTTTATTGGAGTTAAAATTAACGTAGATATATGACCGAACCTAACCAACCCTACCTAACCTAACCTAACCTATCTTTATAGGTTAGGTTAGGTTAGGTAGCCGAAAAAGTTAGGTTAAGTTTGGTTAGGTAGGTTAGGTAGTCGAAAAACAATTAATTCATGAAAACTTGGCTTATTAGGCAAATTGGGCCTTGCATAGTAGGCTGAGAAGTGCGTTCTGGCTACTAGGTACGACATATATATATATATATATATATATATATATATATATATATATATATATATATATATATATATATATATATATATATATATTAATTATGACACAGGATTGTTCCTAAGAACTTAATTATAAACCATAATTAAATTATAATTAATTCTTTCTGTTGGGAAAGCCAGAGTACATGTATTCATACATGTTAGGCCAATCTTGAGGTTATCTTGAGTTGATTTTGGGGCTTTTTTTTAGTGTCCCCACGGCCCGGTCCTCGACCAGGCCTCCACCTCCAGGAAGCAGCCCATGACAGCTGACTAACTCCTAAGTACCTATTTACTGCTTGGTAACAGGGGCACAGAGTGAAAGAAACTCTGCCCATCGTTTCCTCGCCCAGCCCGCCGTTTCTCGCTGGCACCCGGGATCGAACCCGGGACCACAGGATCACATTTCCAGTGTGCTGTCCGCTCGGCCGGCTGGCCCCCCATGCCAAGGTCGAATTACTGACCCCCAGGATGCAACCCCACAACAAGCTGACTAGCTCCTGAGTAGCCTAACTACTTATGGCTAGGTGAACAGATGCATTAAGTGAAAGGAACTGTGCCCAACCATTTGTTATGCTTGGGATTCGAATTTGGAATACTCTGTTGTATTGAGAACGAACCCGACTGTACTACCGAGACCGCTATACTGTACATATATGATATGTTTTATATCATCAGAAATTCAGACACATCCATTATATTTATCATTAAAGTATTTATTTTGGAAACAGATGTATATTGGTTACCCTAATATAGAGCATGAATATCATAGACTCATCATGCGAGTCGTAGTTTATTATGCACCCCCATACTCCTCCTGTTTGTGATAGTTTGTTATGCACCCCCATACTCCTCCTGTTTGTGATAGTTTGTTATGCACCCCCATACTCCTCCTGTTTGTGATAGTTTATTATGCACCCCCATACTCCTCCTGTTTGTGATAGTTTGTTATGCACCCCCATACTCCTCCTCTTTGTGATAGTTTGTTATGCACCCCCCATACTCCTCCTGTTTGTGATAGTTTGTTATGCACCCCCATACTCCTCCTGTTTGTGATAGTTTGTTATGCACCCCCATACTCCTCCTGTTTGTGATAGTTTGTTATGCACCCCCATACTCCTCCTCTTTGTGATAGTTTGTTATGCACCCCCCATACTTCTCCTGTTTGTGATAGTTTGTTATGCACCCCCATACTCCTCCTGTGACCAGTTTATTGTGCACAACATACTCATCCTGTAAGTGTTACTTAATTGTACAACATACTCATTCTTTGGGTTTAAATTTGTTGTGCACCCTGTACTCATCCTGTGAGTGGTAGTTCATTGTGTACCCCATATGCATCCTGAGAGTTGTGGGGTACTAACCACGCATATGATGGTGATGATGTAATGAAAGGGTTCATTGTGCACTCTATACTCATCCTGTGTGTGGTAGTTAATTTTGCACCCCATATTCATCCTGTGAGTGGTAGTTCATTGTGTATCCCATATGCATCCTGTGAGTGGTAGTTCATTGTGTATCCCATATGCATCCTGTGAGTGGTAGTTCATTGTGTACCCCCATACTCCTTCACAAGAAGTGTATTTTACTAGCATATTAATATAAATTAAGAATAAAGGCTCAATTGGATTACAGACCTCCTTATCAAAATAAGAGCCATCACTAATTATCATGACAAATGGCTTAGGTTCCATTTCTGCCTCTGACAGGCGGAGGCGATTTGATTGTTGCCGCCGGAGGTTGGTAGTTTATTGTGCACACCCCCCAGCCCTGGTCAGTGGGAATTGGAATGTGCACATATGACCCCATCCCCAGTTTTGGGCAGTGGGCACTGGTATGTGGACATATGATCCCATTCACCTCCTCTGTTAATAATAATAATAATAATAATATACTAATAATAATTATTGAGAAACTTAACACTTTCGCGTTCCGTGGAAACGCGTGGTTGACAGGGGGGTCGTGGCCTCTGCGTGCGGGTAAGCGTGCGGTGACACCCAAATGTGTATACTCGTTCCAGCTTTCTCACCTTAATTCTCGTGCTACGTCGCTCGTTTTGGTATCATTGTGTTCGCAATTAAATTCTCTACAGGTGTGTATAAATATAATGTCCAAAAGCCTAGCGTGACTCCCAACAGAAAAGCGTAAAGTCGGCAAAAACGCACAAAATCAGTAACATGTGCATTCTCGTTCCATTTTTTTACCTTAATTCTCGTGCTACGTCGCTCGTTTTGGTATCATTGTGTTCGCAATTAAATTCTCTACAGATGTGTATGAATAAAATGTACAAAAGGCTGGAGTGCCTCCCCGCAGAAAAGCCTAAAGTTACCCGTGAATGAGCACCATTTTGTACATTGCAACCTAATGTTCAACTCGTTCAATTTGATAACATCAAATTTCGTGCTACGTCGCTCGTTTTGGTATCAAATTGTTCGCAATAAAAAGGCGAGTATTTTAAAACTAGTCCCAGAATAATAGAGCAATAACTGGATTTTTAACATATTTTAATTCTGGACGCTCATCATCACAAATTTATTTATATCTTTCCAGTGTTCTGACATAAATATTTGTGTTCCATCTTTCATTTTGGTATCAAATTGTTTGCAATAAAAAGGCGCGCATTTTAAAACTAGTCCCAAGATAATAGGACAATAAATAGAATTTTAACAAATATTTTAATATTCGGACCATAGGCCTATTTATAATATTTCAAGTGTTTGGACATCAAGTTTCATGTTATATCTTTGATTTTGGTATCAAATTGTGTGCAATCTAAAGGTGCTTATTTTAAAACCACTACCAGATTGATCTGATAAAATTTAAATTTTTAAAAAATATTTTAATGAGTGACTCAGTACTGCGTCGTTGGAACACATTCAGTAGAAAAATGAGTGATGAGATAGTCAGTCTGTGGAACGCGAAAGTGTGTTAATACAATGGCATAGTGCTTGAATAAAGGTGAAGGAAAGTCCCAATAAATGCTTAAGTATTAAAAACCAAATTTTTAAATGTAACCAACATCCTTTCTCAAGGTGCTGTATATAGTGTTCTAATTGTACATTGTTCTGTTCTGAACATTGCATATAGTGCCTCAGGATGCATCACCACAACAGTTAACTAACTCCCGGGCACCTACTTACTGCTAGGTGAACAGAGACATTAGATAAAAGGAAATGTGCCCAACAATTTATAACATGTTTAGGATAATGTTGTCATTGATACTAATGCATAATGTACACAAATTCTTTGGATTATCATGGTTAAATATATTTATGGATAATAACATATAAATATGTTTATGGATGATAACATATAAATATGTTTATGGATGATAACATAAATATACATATGTTTATTACAAATACAGGAAGGAATGGGAGAAGGGAAAGGGGATGGGAAAGAGGGTAAGATGGGATGGGAAGAAGAAGGGAGAATGTGAGAGGGCAATAAATGATGGGAAGAGAAGCCATGGGAGGGGAAGTTATGTGGGAAGCAAAGGAGCGATGGAGATGGCAAAGTGGGATAAGGAGGTCATTAAGATGTCTGGAAGGAGATTGCAAGGCAGATGCTCTGAAGGGTTTAACAGTGCTGCATGTACTTAATAGGCCAACCCATCCTCCGAATTGACAGTACGATTTAATACTAAGTGTAATAAGTACATTTTCTTACTGTCATAAACAGTGCATAATTACACTTATGGGGCTGTTACATTTACCCAACTCCCTCCCCCGATTTAATTCTCCTCGTTTTCTGTTAAGACACTCAGAATTTTAGGATGACGTTTTCAATTTCAATTTGCAATACAGAAGTTTTAAATATCAGAAATTTCTTTTTTAGGTTTATTAAACAATATAGATTTTATTCAAAATTTTAAAATATCATGAGTTTCTTTACAATTTATTGATATATTTTAGTTTTGTTTTATTAGTTTTATAAAACTGTAATATCAATATAGCTATAGGTTAAGTACTAATTGTAATTAAGAAGCAATAAAATTATTATCTTCAAAAACTAAGACGGTTAGGTGAGGTTGTGGTTTTCTATTCAGTTTTTCAGGTAAACTCAAATATTCACAATATATTTGACAGTACGATTTAATACTAAGTGAAAATAAGTACAATTCCTAACTGCTATGAATAGTACATAATTGCACTTATTTGTCTCCTTACATTTACCACCCCATTTTTGGAGGACGGGCTGTAATAGGCATAGTGACTTAATTATTCCTTGTAAACCATTCCTTGGACAACATTGGCTAGGTGGTCTTGATTTATTTTACTGTATAGTCAAGTTTTCCAATCATAAGATAACATGGGTATTTTATGGTAAATGCTTTCATTCAATTGGTGTAAATACAAGAATAATTATGAATATGTTTAGTTATAATATATTGTATTACAAATTGTCAACCACATTTACTTGGATGCGATTTGGATTTACATTTCGTTCTTCTGGGCACTAAGAGTCTCGAACCACTGACCCCAAGAGCAGGAGATAGTAGCTCTATCAACTGTTTTACATACAGCCTTAGTAAGGAAGGATTCCAGAAGCAACTAATTGCAGTTGTTAATTGCTTCTGGAATCCTTCCTCGAATGTAAATGTTATAAGTTTCATTTAATATGCAAGTAAACAATAGTTCATAAATAATAAACTCAAATTCATAAACAATAAACAATAATTTCTTTGACATCACTCATCATATATCTTTCTGCTCTCGTATTGACAATCTGAATAATATCTAGAATCTTTTGAATATCCTCTGGCATAGATGGTTCTGTAAAGCCATCTGGGCTTCTTTCTTTCTACTGATAATACCTTGTCTCTCCACAAACATACGAGCTTGGGTGATAAGATGACTATGGGATGCACAGTACACTATGACTCACAGGATGAGTATGGCATGCAAAATAAACTATCACTCACAGGATGAGTATGGTTGCACAGTAAACTTCCACTCACAGTATGGGAGTAGAAGAACCCCCAGAACCCCATCAAGCAGATATGAGTATGGGGGGTGCATAATAGAGTAAGACTCACAGGATGAGTGTATGGCACAATAAACTACCACTCACAGGATGAGTATGTGGTGCTTAATAAGCTAAGACTCACAGAATAATATGAGTGCGCAACATACTAAAACTCAGAGAATGAGTATGGGAGTGCACAATAAACTACAACTCACATGATGAGTCTATGATATTCATGCTCTATACTAGGGTAAATAAAATAAATCTCTGTTTTCAACATCCTGTATTTTATCTCTGGTGTTTACAGGTTCAGCAGGTAGGCGGTTCCTACCCGCCGAAGCCATAATTGCCAAAGATAAAATGTTAAACTGGAGAAGCTCATCAGGACAAATGGGGGGACCTTAGACAAACTGCCGGCTTCCTGTCCTCGTCGAGTCCACTAGTGTTAGAGGCCCCTCAGGTAAATTAGGTAAATATACAGTATACTTTAATGACAACAATTTGAAAATATATACTGTAGTATGTTTCTGAATTTCTGATATAGAACATATTAAGGTGTATAATTAAGTTAAGAACTCTACTTGTGGCTGACCTTCCCCGGCTTGAGATATTCTTTTCACAATTACTAGTCTGTGGCTGATATATATAATCTGACTATTTCAGTCATAATTCACCTAGACATCGATCCTGCATCATAATTACCTTATGTACTCTATATCTTTACTTCTGCTGCACCGTGTAGTGTACGCACCTGCTGCACCGTGTAGTGTACGCATCTGCTGCACCGTGTAGTGTACGCATCTGCTGCACCGTGTAGTGTACGCATATGCTGCACCGTGTAGTGTACGCATCTGCTGCACCGTGTAGTGTACGCATCTGCTGCACCGTGTAGTGTACGCATCTGCTGCACCGTGTAGTGTACACATCTGCTGCACCGTGTAGTGTACACATCTGCTGCACCGTGTAGTGTACACATCTGCTGCACCGTGTAGTGTACGCACCTGCTGCACCGTGTAGTGTACGCACCTGCTGCACCGTGTAGTGTACACATTCAAAATTCAAAAGGTGACACCCCTAGGGTCAACACTTGCAGCAGAGGAGCTCCAGCATATTTCAACAATCCTAAGTATTGTAGTACAGGTTGATGGTAGTGAGTGGTGTCCCAGAGAACATAAAGGTATAGTGCTCTTGAAAAATAGGTGAGATAACAGGAAAGTGCTAAGGGAAGTGAAAAATCGGATGAGAAAAAGTTGCCCTAGTGTTTACAGTGCAGAGAAGAACATTCAAGATGGCCACTGGCAAGGGGAAAAACAAAACAGAGCTTGATTTTGAGGGATTCAATGAAGAAAGCATTGATATTAGTAGTCTACATAACAAGTTGGTAAATTTAGATACTATAGTGAACTCTCATGTAGAAATAATTAGTAAATTGAAAGAAAGTAATGACCATTTGAATAGCAAAGTTTTATGTCTTGAGGGTTTAGTGAAAGACTTGTGCAAGGATAAGAATCAATTGGAAACAAATTGCAAAGCCATGGAAGAAGAAAATAAACTCTTAAAAATAGCTTTGGAAGAAGTTAAAGTAAATTTAAACATAAATGACTACAATAGGTTAGGCAAGGAAATTCAACAGGAGAAACAGCTTTTGTCAGCACACATGGAGGAAGTTACACAGGGAATAGAACAGTGCAAGAAAGATATGCAACTTACTTATGCACAAGTGGCCAAGGAGAAGGAAAAAATAGAAGAAGCAGTAAAGGAAGTCAAACACTGCAGCAACCAAGATAAAACAAACATTAGGCTAGAAGTGAGGAAAGAATTGGCATCTAACCCGAAGTTGGTGCAAAACACAGTTGATCGGAGTAAGTCCCTGATCATTTTTGGCTGCAAAGAAAAGGCGATAACATCTAGGTCAGAAAGAGCTGTAGAAGAAGCTAAAGTAGTAGATAAAATTGTTGGCCTCGTGGAAGGTCTTACAAACAGAGAGAATGTGTGCGACTACAGGAGAATAGGCAGGTACGTAAAAGGGAAAGATCGACCTTTGAGGATCACCCTAAACGGTGCCAAACAGATGGAAGAAGTACTAAGGAATGCTAGAAAATTGCAAAGGGATGAGGATGGGAAAGGGTGGTCGTTAAGACGAGATCTTTCAAAAGAAGATAGAGAGAAGCTGAAACTGAACCTCGCCGAGGCAAAACATTTAAATGAGAGCAGGAATGAAGAAGAAATAAATTCTTTTTTCTACAAAGTGATAGGGGTAGGCAAACCAGTAAAGTGGTACATAAAGGCAAACCAACAAAATCAATAGAGAGAGGGGGAGTGAAGAATAAGGAGAGGGGGAACAAGTTCCTGAAGATTGCATACACCAACATAGATGGAGTGAGATCGAAGATACTGGAGTTAAGTGATGTAATACAGCTGCAGACACCAGACATTGTTGCACTCACGAAGACAAAACTTGAAGATGTAATTTTAAATGAGGTCATATTCCCAAGGGGCTACTCAATTTGGAGACGGGACAGAAAAATTAGGAAAGGCGGTAGCGTTGCTGTGCTGGTAAAAGAACACCTAAAGGTGAAGGAAATAATGACTGCCAATCCACAAGAAGTTGACATAATAGCACTAGAGATCTGCTATGAGGATGATAAACTAATGATGATAAATGCATATAGTCCACCGCCAAGCAGCACATGGTCAAAGGAGGAGCTAGATAGTAAACGTGAAGGTCTTATAACAATAATGAGAGAGATTATAGCGAGAGCGGATAACGATAGATCACGACTGTTGATAGTCGGTGACTTCAACTTGAAATCCATAGACTGGGAAGCATATGAAGCTAAAACAGAAGATTTTTGGACCTGTAAATTTGTAGACCTCATCCTGGAAACATTCTTGTATCAACATGTTAAACAAGCTACGAGGATGAGGGAAGGGGACGTTCCCTCCATGCTAGATTTGATATTTACCAGGAAGGAGGAAGAGATATTTGACATTCAGTACCTTCCTCCCTTGGGTAAAAGTGACCATGTCTTTTTGGGAATAAAGTATGCAATGCGTTATAAGCTGGAAGAAAATAAGGAGGTTGAAGCAGTTGAAAAACCAGACTTCAGGAGAGGACATTATGGTGACCTTAGAAATTTTTTTAATGAGTATAATTGGACAGACTTGATGCTAGGCAAGGAAGTGAATGAGATGTATGGCAAGTTTTGTGAAATATATGATAAAGGCACAAAAAAATTTATACCAAAACAGAGATGCAGAACTAGGAAACAGGATTGGTTCAATAGAAATTGCGAGAGGGCTAGAGACCGAAAGACACAAAAATGGAATCAATACAGGAAGAGGCCGAACCCCCAAACATACCAGCGATACAAAGATGCGAGAAACAACTACACGGCAGTGAGGAGAGAGGCAGAAAGAAATTTTGAAAAAGGGATTGCGGACAAATGTAAAACAGAACCAGGTCTATTCTATAAATTCATAAACAACAAATTGCAGGTAAAGGATAATATTCAGAGGTTGAAAATGGGAAATAGATTCACGGAAGATGAAAAGGAAATGTGTGAAACACTAAACGAAAAGTTCCAAAGTGTGTTTGTACAAAATGAAATCTTTAGGGAACCAGATACAATAAGAATTCCAGAGAACAACATAGAACACATAGAGGTGTCTAGAGACGAAGTGGAAAAAATGCTCAAAGAGCTCGGTAAGAACAAAGCAGCTGGCCCAGATGGCGTTTCACCATGGGTTCTGAGAGAATGTGCATCTGAGCTCAGCATTCCACTTCACCTGATCTTTCAGGCATCCCTGTGTACAGGAATCGTAGCAGACGGGTGGAAACAGGCTAACATAGTTCCAATCTACAAAAGTGGCAGCAGGGAAGACCCCCTCAATTATAGACCTGTATCATTGACAAGTGTAATAGTGAAAGTATTGGAAAAACTAATCAAAACTAAATGGGTAGAACACCTAGAGAGAAATGATATAATATCAGACAGACAGTATGGTTTTCGATCTGGAAGATCCTGTGTATCGAATTTACTAAGTTTCTATGATCGAGCCACAGAGATATTACAGGAAAGAGATGGTTGGGTTGACTGCATCTATCTGGACCTAAAAAAGGCTTTCGACAGAGTTCCACATAAGAGGTTGTTCTGGAAACTGGAAAATATTGGAGGGGTGACAGGTAAGCTTCTATCATGGATGAAAAATTTTCTGACTGATAGAAAAATGAGGGCAGTAATCAGAGGCAATGTATCAGAATGGAGAAATGTCACAAGTGGAGTACCACAGGGTTCAGTTCTTGCACCAGTGATGTTTATTGTGTACATAAATGATCTACCAGTTGGTATACAGAATTATATGAACATGTTTGCTGATGATGCTAAGATAATAGGAAGGATAAGAAATTTAGATGACTGTCATGCCCTTCAAGAAGACCTGGACAAAATAAGTATATGGAGCACCACTTGGCAAATGGAATTTAATGTTAATAAATGTCATGTTATGGAATGTGGAATAGGAGAACATAGACCCCACACAACCTATATATTATGTGAGAAATCTTTAAAGAATTCTGATAAAGAAAGAGATCTAGGAGTGGTTCTAGATAGAAAACTATCACCTGAGGACCACATAAAGAATATTGTGCAAGGAGCCAATGCTATGCTTTCTAACTTCAGAATTGCATTTAAATACATGGATGGCGATATACTAAAGAAATTGTTCATGACTTTTGTTAGGCCAAAGCTAGAATATGCAGCTGTTGTGTGGTGCCCATATCTTAAGAAGCACATCAACAAACTGGAAAAGGTGCAAAGACATGCTACTAAGTGGCTCCCAGAACTGAAGGGCAAGAGCTACGAGGAGAGGTTAGAAGCATTAAATATGCCAAAACTAGAAGACAGAAGAAAAAGAGGTGATATGATCACTACATACAAAATAGTAACAGGAATTGATAAAATCGACAGGGAAGACTTCCTGAGACCTGGAATTTCAAGAACAAGAGGTCATAGATTTAAACTAGCTAAACACAGATGCCGAAGAAATATAAGAAAATTCACCTTTGCAAATAGAGTGGTAGACGGTTGGAACAAGTTAAGTGAGAAGGTGGTGGAGGCCAAGACCGTCAGTAGTTTCAAAGCGTTATATGACAAAGAGTGCTGGGAAGACGGGACACCACGAGCGTAGCTCTCATCCTGTAACTACACTTAGGTAATTACACTTAGGTAATTACATCTGCTGCACCGTGTAGTATACGCACCTGCTGCACCGTGTAGTGTACACACCTGCTGCACCGTGTAGTGTACACACCTGCTGCACCGTGTAGTGTACGCATCTGCTGCACCGTGTAGTGTACGCATCTGCTGCACCGTGTAGTGTACACACCTGCTGCACCGTGTAGTGTACGCATCTGCTGCACCGTGTAGTGTACGCATCTGCTGCACCGTGTAGTGTACGCATCTGCTGCACCGTGTAGTGTACGCATCTGCTGCACCGTGTAGTGTACGCATCTGCTGCACCGTGTAGTGTACGCATCTGCTGCACCGTGTAGTGTACGCATCTGCTGCACCGTGTAGTGTACGCATCTGCTGCACCGTGTAGTGTACGCATCTGCTGCACCGTGTAGTGTACGCATCTGCTGCACCGTGTAGTGTACGCATCTGCTGCACCGTGTAGTGTACGCATCTGCTGCACCGTGTAGTGTACGCATCTGCTGCACCGTGTAGTGTACGCATCTGCTGCACCGTGTAGTGTACGCATCTGCTGCACCGTGTAGTGTACGCATCTGCTGCACCGTGTAGTGTACGCATCTGCTGCACCGTGTAGTGTACGCATCTGCTGCACCGTGTAGTGTACGCATCTGCTGCACCGTGTAGTGTACGCATCTGCTGCACCGTGTAGTGTACGCATCTGCTGCACCGTGTAGTGTACGCATCTGCTGCACCGTGTAGTGTACGCATCTGCTGCACCGTGTAGTGTACGCATCTGCTGCACCGTGTAGTGTACGCATCTGCTGCACCGTGTAGTGTACGCATCTGCTGCACCGTGTAGTGTACGCATCTGCTGCACCGTGTAGTGTACGCATCTGCTGCACCGTGTAGTGTACGCATCTGCTGCACCGTGTAGTGTACGCATCTGCTGCACCGTGTAGTGTACGCATCTGCTGCACCGTGTAGTGTACGCATCTGCTGCACCGTGTAGTGTACGCATCTGCTGCACCGTGTAGTGTACGCATCTGCTGCACCGTGTAGTGTACGCATCTGCTGCACCGTGTAGTGTACGCATCTGCTGCACCGTGTAGTGTACGCATCTGCTGCACCGTGTAGTGTACGCATCTGCTGCACCGTGTAGTGTACGCATCTGCTGCACCGTGTAGTGTACGCATCTGCTGCACCGTGTAGTGTACGCATCTGCTGCACCGTGTAGTGTACGCATCTGCTGCACCGTGTAGTGTACGCATCTGCTGCACCGTGTAGTGTACGCATCTGCTGCACCGTGTAGTGTACGCATCTGCTGCACCGTGTAGTGTACGCATCTGCTGCACCGTGTAGTGTACGCATCTGCTGCACCGTGTAGTGTACGCATCTGCTGCACCGTGTAGTGTACGCATCTGCTGCACCGTGTAGTGTACGCATCTGCTGCACCGTGTAGTGTACGCATCTGCTGCACCGTGTAGTGTACGCATCTGCTGCACCGTGTAGTGTACGCATCTGCTGCACCGTGTAGTGTACGCATCTGCTGCACCGTGTAGTGTACGCATCTGCTGCACCGTGTAGTGTACGCATCTGCTGCACCGTGTAGTGTACGCATCTGCTGCACCGTGTAGTGTACGCATCTGCTGCACCGTGTAGTGTACGCATCTGCTGCACCGTGTAGTGTACGCATCTGCTGCACCGTGTAGTGTACGCATCTGCTGCACCGTGTAGTGTACGCATCTGCTGCACCGTGTAGTGTACGCATCTGCTGCACCGTGTAGTGTACGCATCTGCTGCACCGTGTAGTGTACGCATCTGCTGCACCGTGTAGTGTACGCATCTGCTGCACCGTGTAGTGTACGCATCTGCTGCACCGTGTAGTGTACGCATCTGCTGCACCGTGTAGTGTACGCATCTGCTGCACCGTGTAGTGTACGCATCTGCTGCACCGTGTAGTGTACGCATCTGCTGCACCGTGTAGTGTACGCATCTGCTGCACCGTGTAGTGTACGCATCTGCTGCACCGTGTAGTGTACGCATCTGCTGCACCGTGTAGTGTACGCATCTGCTGCACCGTGTAGTGTACGCATCTGCTGCACCGTGTAGTGTACGCATCTGCTGCACCGTGTAGTGTACGCATCTGCTGCACCGTGTAGTGTACGCATCTGCTGCACCGTGTAGTGTACGCATCTGCTGCACCGTGTAGTGTACGCATCTGCTGCACCGTGTAGTGTACGCATCTGCTGCACCGTGTAGTGTACGCATCTGCTGCACCGTGTAGTGTACGCATCTGCTGCACCGTGTAGTGTACGCATCTGCTGCACCGTGTAGTGTACGCATCTGCTGCACCGTGTAGTGTACGCATCTGCTGCACCGTGTAGTGTACGCATCTGCTGCACCGTGTAGTGTACGCATCTGCTGCACCGTGTAGTGTACGCATCTGCTGCACCGTGTAGTGTACGCATCTGCTGCACCGTGTAGTGTACGCATCTGCTGCACCGTGTAGTGTACGCATCTGCTGCACCGTGTAGTGTACGCATCTGCTGCACCGTGTAGTGTACGCATCTGCTGCACCGTGTAGTGTACGCATCTGCTGCACCGTGTAGTGTACGCATCTGCTGCACCGTGTAGTGTACGCATCTGCTGCACCGTGTAGTGTACGCATCTGCTGCACCGTGTAGTGTACGCATCTGCTGCACCGTGTAGTGTACGCATCTGCTGCACCGTGTAGTGTACGCATCTGCTGCACCGTGTAGTGTACGCATCTGCTGCACCGTGTAGTGTACGCATCTGCTGCACCGTGTAGTGTACGCACCTGCTGCACCGTGTAGTGTACGCATCTGCTGCACCGTGTAGTGTACGCATCTGCTGCACCGTGTAGTGTACGCATCTGCTGCAACCGTGTAGTGTACGCATCTGCTGCACCGTGTAGTGTACGCATCTGCTGCAACCGTGTAGTGTACGCATCTGCTGCACCGTGTAGTGTACGCATCTGCTGCACCGTGTAGTGTACGCATCTGCTGCACCGTGTAGTGTACGCATCTGCTGCACCGTGTAGTGTACGCATCTGCTGCACACCGTGTAGTGTACGCATCTGCTGCACCGTGTAGTGTACGCATCTGCTGCACCGTGTAGTGTACGCATCTGCTGCACCGTGTAGTGTACGCATCTGCTGCACCGTGTAGTGTACGCATCTGCTGCACCGTGTAGTGTACGCATCTGCTGCCACCGTGTAGTGTACGCCCCTGCTGCACCGCTGTAGTGTACGCAATCTGCTGCACCGTGTAGTGTACGCATCTGCTGCACCGCTGTAGTGTACGCATCTGCTGCACCGTGTAGTGTACGCACCTGCTGCACCGTGTAGTGTACGCATCTGCTGCACCGTGTAGTGTACGCATCTGCTGCACCGTGTAGTGTACGCATCTGCTGCACCGTGTAGTGTACGCATCTGCTGCACCGTGTAGTGTACGCATCTGCTGCACCGCGTAGTGTACGCATCTGCTTCACCGCGTAGTGTACGCATCTGCTGCACCGCGTAGTGTACGCATCTGCTTCACCGCGTAGTGTACGCACCTGCTGCACCGCGTAGTGTACGCATCTGCTTCACCGCGTAGTGTACGCACCTGCTGCACCGCGTAGTGTACGCATCTGCTTCACCGCGTAGTGTACGCACCTGCTGCACCGCGTAGTGTACGCACCTGCTGCACCGCGTAGTGTACGCACCTGCTGCACCGCGTAGTGTACGCACCTGCTGCACCGCGTAGTGTACGCACCTGCTGCACCGTGTAGTGTACGCACCTGCTGCACCGGGTAGTGTACGCACCTGCTGCACCGTGTAGTGTACGCACCTGCTGCTCCGTGTAGTGTACGCACCTGCTGCATTGTGTAGTGTACGCACCTGCTGCACCGGGTAGTGTACGCACCTGCTGCTCCGTGTAGAGGTGCTGCACCGTGTAGTGTACGCACCTGCTGCACCCTGTAGTGTACGCATCTGCTGCACCCTGTAGTGTACGCATCTGCTGCACCGTGTAGTGTACGAACCTGCTGCACCGTGTAGTGTACGCACCTGCTGCACCGTGTAGTGTACGCACCTGCTGCACCGTGTAGTGTACGCACCTGCTGCACAGCATAGTGTGCGCATCTGCTGCACCGTGTAGTGTATGCATCTGCTATACCCTGTTGTGTACGCACCCTGCAAGGTACCTATCTCAAAGTTATTAAACTAATTTGGCCAGTTGTGTTTGATGATAATCTGACTATTAACCCTTAACATGCTAGGGGTATAATATCCTTTCTTCCCCACAGGCGCATGTAATTTTGAAAAAAAAAATTATTTTTTCTTCCTAACCTGTTAATTTGTGTTCACTGATCACGGGAAAAATAATAAACAAATCGTAAGTGGCATATATTGCCCGCTATAGGGCAAGGAAGTCTGGCAAATTATAGGCGCTGACTCAGCGTGCGTCCCAGGTGGTCTGTTGCTCGCCACCTGTCAGGCCGGAGTTGCCACAGAGAGATAATTACCTAATTATTTCAATGTCTCTGATTGATTTTTCATAGTTTTTTTTTTGCTGTAATATTATTCAATAGTGTGTAGTTTGATATATTTATATAATAAAATGAGTGAATCATTGCTGTATTCAAAAATATGGTGTGCATATTGTTGATTCAATTATGTTCATCAATCAGTGGACAAATACTGTCGGTTATTACACTATAAGCACAGGTTATATATAAGTATCTGCATGCTTTGTTCACTATAACGAACCACTAAGTAGCTATTATGAGTCAAAAAGTAACGAGGAGTGACCGCCGTGTACCAGCCAGCCACTCCCGCCCTCCCTCAAGTCATCTGACTCGCCCACATTCTCCTCCCACAATACTGTTTTTGCTATAATTCACTATATACAGACGTTATATATAAGTATCTACATGTTTTGTTCACCATAACTGTACATCTAAGCTTGTATGGTGAGTAAAGGCACAAAGACGTAGGACCTCACACAGTCAGCTGATGGCTGCCGCCCTCAAGGCCAGACGCACTAATATTTCTCCTCCAACAATACTGTGTGGTGTTATTACGCTATATACACACATTATATATAAATATCTACCTGTTTTATTCACCATACTTGTACAAATAAACTGGTATGGTGCCCAAAGACCATCGTGGTAACCAGTAAACAACACCGTTGTCTTGCAGACAACGTCGCGGGCGGTGGCGTCGTCTGCACGACGCCACCGCCCTCACCAAAATGGCGGCTCCAAACCTTCTGCCCGAACCTTCTGCCCAACCTTCTGCCCAAACCTTCTGCCCGAAACGCTTTGCGTAATAGTGGCTTTAGGCATTGTATGTACTAGCTCTATCTATAAAGCCAACAAACTTTGTAAAATCTCTTTATGTATGTACCTTTACCTAAATAAAAATTATTATTATTATTATTATTATTATTATTCTCTTGCTGTTTATACCCTCTATACACACTTTATATATAAGTATCTACATTTGTGTTCACCATAGCGAACCACTAAGCTGGTATGGTGAGTGCAGTCAATAAAAGGTGGCCACACACAGTCAGAAGACATCGCCACCACCCTCACTCCCACAGCATTACTCCTCCCTCCATGGTGCACAGCGCGAAATATCACCACAGTCCTGCTATTATCAGAACCCTGGTCAGTTTTATCACAGTCAGGGGTCTTCTGTAACAATATCATCGCTACATAATAGCATGAACAAGTATATTTTTGCATTTTTAGGCTATGCTGTGGTCACAAGCTGAACAGCAGTGCTGTTAGCTCATGCTGCGTGCGTCAGGCTTGGTTACTCACTCAATACTGAGGCCAATAACACCCGGGAGTTTGGCCCACGATTTTTTTTTTAAATGGCGACTGTTTACAAGAGCCCTGATGAAGGTGTGGTGAACCCCGTGTATCTGCGGGCCGTTTAAATCTTGCGTAGTACCCCAACACGTCATATGACGTGATGTGCAGTTGACTGGAACAACGTCCAACATGTCATATGACGTGATGCGCACTTTAAGGGTTAAATACTGAAAATATCCTCTTGTAATATTCACCACTAAGGCTATAAAATCTAAAATAATCTACTGTCTTTAGCACTGAGTATCACTTCAAAACTACCTTGAGGTTACCTAGAGGTGATTCCGGGGCTTAGCGACCCTGCGGCCCAGTCGTCGACCAGGCCTCCTGGTTGCTGGACTGGTCGACCAGGCTGTTGGACGCGGCTGCTCGCAGCCTGATGTATGAGTCACAGCCTGGTGTGACTATACACTAATATACACTAATTTAATTAATTTTTTAAATTTGTCTAAATTATACAATAAATATGCACTGTAATATGAATGACCCTAAATTGTGATGGTAAAATATTTACAGTACAATATATGATACATGCACATGCTGTACCTAATGATGCAAGCAATTTAGATTTTTTATAGCATTGATCTGTGGATATTGGCAAAGGACTGGAGACAGACGACTTTACTCTTAGGATAATTTATATCCCTAGGTATGTGGGCTTCCAAGGTTGATGCATTCAGACAAATAATTCCTACCCACTGGCATGTTTCTTGGTTATTGATATTTTCCCCAGTTTTTTGTGGTGGGCATGTCTACAGTGCCTGCCCCGGTGTTGTGGTCATATCTTGCTTTGTGTATTTTGTTTTTTTGGTGTGGTTTCCCGTTCCAGGTTTTCCAGATTCCTTACTCCTGTCCACCCTCCTTACTCCTGCCTACCCCTCCTTACTCTGGCATGCCCTCTGTACTCCTGCCCGCCCTCCTTACTCCTGCCCGCCCTCCTTACTCCTGCCAGGCCTCCTTACTCCTGCCCGCCCTCCTTACTCCTGCCCGCCCTCCTTACTCCTGCCCGCCCTCCTTACTCTGGCATGCCCTCTGTACTCCTGCCCACCCTCCTTACTCCTGCCCGCCCTCCTTACTCCCACCTGCCCTTCCTAACTCCTGCCCGCCTTCCTAACTCCTGCCCGCCTTCCTAGCTCCTGCCCGCCTTCCTTACTCCTGCCTACCCTCCTTACTCCTGCCCACCCTCCTTACTCCTGCCCACCCTCCTTACTCCTGCCTACCCCTCCTTACTCTGGCATGCCCTCTGTACTCCTGCCCACCCTACTTACTCCTGCCCGCCCTCCTTACTCCTGCCAGCCCTCCTTACTCTGGCATGCCCTCTGTACTCCTGCCCACCCTACTTACTCCTGCCCACCCTACTTACTCCTGCCAGCCCTCCTTACTCTGGCATGCCCTCTGTACTCCTGCCCACCCTACTTACTCCTGCCCGCCCTCCTTACTCCTGCCAGCCCTCCTTACTCTGGCATGCCCTCTGTACTCCTGCCCACCCTACTTACTCCTGCCCGCCCTCCTTACTCCTGCCAGCCCTCCTTACTCTGGCATGCCCTCTGTACTCCTGCCCACCCTACTTACTCCTGCCCACCCTACTTACTCCTGCCCGCCCTCCTTACTCCTGCCAGCCCTCCTTACTCTGGCATGCCCTCTGTACTCCTGCCTGCCCTCCTTACTCCTGCCCGCCCTTCTTACTCCTGCCCACCCTTCTTACTTCCTGCCCACCCTCATTACTCCTGCCCACCCTCCTTACTCCTCCCCACCCTCATTACTCCTGCCCACCCTCCTTACTCCTGCCCACCCTCCTTACTCTGGCCCACTCTCCTTACTCCTGCCCACCCTCCTTACTCCTGCCCACCCTCCTTACTCTTGCCCACCCTCCTTACTCCTGCCCACCCTCCTTACTCTTGCCCACCCTCCTTACTCCTGCCCACTCTCCTTACTCCTGCCCACCCTCATTACTCCTGCCCACCCTCATTACTCCTGCCCACCCTCCTTACTCTTGCCCACCCTCCTTACTCCTGCCCACCCTCCTTACTCCTGCCCACCCTCCTTACTCTGGCCCACTCTCCTTACTCCTGCCCACCCTCCTTACTCCTGCCCACCCTCATTACTCCTGCCCGCCCTCCTTACTCCTGCCCGCCCTCCTTACTCCTGCCCACCCTCCTTACTCCTGCCCACCCTCCTTACTCCTGCCCACCCTCCTTACTCCTGCCCACCCTCATTACTCCTGCCTGCCCTCCTTACTCCTGCCCGCCCTCCTTACTCCTGCCCACCCTCCTTACTCCTGCCCACCCTCTTTACTCCTGCCCACCTTCCTTACTCCTGCCCGCCCTCCTTACTCCTGCCCACCCTCCTTACTCCTGCCCACCCTCCTTACTCCGGCCCACCCTCCTTACTCTTGCCCTCCTTTCTTCTGTTCAATCTCATTACGACTTTTTCCCTTGCCTAAATCACAACACGAGGCTACCATGTCTAAAATTTGTATTTACCTTTCTTTCTCCTCCAAAAATTGGGGATGGCAGAAAACATTTGGTTGTCTGTTCCCTAAATGTTCATATTTTTTGTACCCCCTTGTAGGTAATACTGCTTCCAGTCTCTGCTCGACTACCAAGGACACTAGTGAACTCAACTGCTGCCAATTGGTGATGGTAAGGCTAGTTTTGTTGTTACAGCCAAGTGAAGGTAAGGGTATTAACCCTTAAACGGCGCAATACATAGATATACGATGGGAGTAACTGTCACAGAATGGCGCACATCGTACATATACGAATGAGAGTCTAGCCCACGATTTTAAATGCTCCGCGAAGGATAGGGGCAGCCATCAACAGACCAGGATTCCAAGATGGGTGGCAACAGACGCCATCTTGGAAAAAATCATGGGTAACATTACTGGGTGTGAGAGCCTCCGTAATGAGTGAGCAACCAAGGCTGGTGCAGGTGGGCGTCAATGTTACTGCTTTCGTTGTCTCCCGTTCGTGTTGAACCTGGCACCTCGCGTGTTCACGCACTTTACGCGGGTCATGGTGGCCTTGTCTGCGTTTCTTAGGTGTTCGGGTGTTGACCTACCTCAACGACTGGCTGGTTTGGGCTCCCAGCCGGTCGGCTTGCTTGCTAGTCAGGGATTTGGTTCTTTCCCCAGCTTGCTGGGTTTGGGTTCTTGGTGAACTGGAGGAAGTCCTGTCTGGTTCCCTCAGGTTCGAAGTTGGCTGGGTCTTGTTTGGGACTCTCGGACCACTTCCTTGTCTCTCCTCCCGTCTTCGTCTGTTTCTGGTGGGTTCTCGGGTCACCTGGCGGTTGCTCAAGGGGCTGTGTGGGAGCTTGAACTTGTCTCTCCCTCCGGAGTCTCTCCTGCGGCTGCGGTCCCGCCATCGTCTGTTTCTGGTGGGCCCTCGGGTCACCCGGCGGTTGCTCGAAGGGCTGTGCGGGAGCCTGAACTTCGCGATGGTGGTCTACCCGCCGGGTCGGGTTTGGCTTCGTCGGCTGTTCTGGTTCCTTCGGGGTCGTGCCTTCCGCCTCTCTCGCGATCGCTGAGTTCAACCCCCGGGGGCCTTACGTCGGCTGCTGCGTCGCCGGCTTCCTCTTCGGGTTTTTCGGGGTTTAGTGCCTTGGCGCCTACCCTAGCCCTCGCTCGATGTGTTCACGGACATTTCGTTTCTCGGCTGGGGTTTTGTGACCAGTGCTCACCAGGCCGGCCAGGGGTGTTCGGGTCCGTCCTTCTGTCGAGCCCACAGCATAGTGTGGGAGTTTGCGATGGTGTGGTTTGCTCTTTGGAGGATTCGGGTCGCCCGCAGATCAATGATTCGACTCCATTCGGACTGCTTTACGGTGGTTCATTGCCTGAATCGCGGGGGTTGGATGCAGTCCTTGGCTCTTTGGGGTGGGTTGCTTCGGGTGACTCGTCTGCTGAGTTCTCGGGGTTTGGCTCTCCTGGTGTGTCACGTGCAAGGAGTGTCCAACGTCTTGGCCGACGGCCTGTCCCGTTTCGTTCCCCTTTCCACGGAGTTGACAGTCGACGACGCTTCCTTCTGTTGGCTTTGCCAGATGTTCAGGCTTCCCAAGGTGGATCTCTTTGCGTCGGCGTGGTTGAGGCGCCTTCCTGTGTATGTGGTGCCCTTCCCCGATCGCGAGGTCGTCGGGGTCGATGCCTTTCGGTGGGACTGGTTGAGGTGGTGGTTCCTGTACCTCTTTTTCCCGGTTCAGCTGTTGCTCCAGGTCATGACTCACTTGGAGGCTTACCAGGGAAGAGTTGTCCTTCTGGCCCCTTGGTGGCCGGCCCAGCCTTGGTTTCAGGCGCTACTTGCTCGGTGTCCACACCCAAGAGTTTTCCCGCAGCACCGCCTCTTTCAGCAGATCGGTCCGGTACGTCACGTGGCTGGTTTGATCTTCTCGAATCTTTGCATATGGTTTTTTGACTTGAGTCTATCATCATTTCTATGGTGGTCAGGTGGCTTCTTTGTTGGTGTCCCACCTGCGGGCTTCTTCTTGGCAGCAGTATGACGTTTCTTGGCAGTCCTTCTGTTTCTCTTTGCGTCTTCGTCGTTTTGGTTTGTTGTGGTTGGGTGGTTTTGTCCTTTCTCTCTTGGTTTTTTCATTTACGTCATCTTATGCCTAGCATTGTTGCCTCGTGTCGTGCAGCGCTGGCGGAACTGCTTCAGCTTGCCTTCGGTATCCATGTTACGTCTGTGCCGTTTTGCAAACTGTCTCGTGCTATGTTTCATCTCCGGCCTGCTCATGCGCCGCCTGAGCCGTCCTGGTTTTTGGACAGGGTGCTCACTTATCTCTCATCTCCTCATTTCGTCGTGGCTCCTTTAGTCTAGGATTGTTTCTCCAAGGCTCTTTTTCCTGTTGGCCTTGGCCTCTGGGGGTCGGGTTGAGGAGCTTCATGCTCTCCTCCAGCACAGGGGTTTCTGCTCTTTCGGTTTTGGCGATTGTTTTCTTCACCTGCAGCTGTCTCCTTTTCTGGAGAAGAATGAGACTGCTGCTTTCCGGAGGGGTCCGTGGGTGGTTGATGTTTGGTTGGTCAGGCTGGGGGTGCATCATGCTTTGTGTCCGGGGACACGCTTTGGGTTGATCCGGTTTCTCTTCTTCCCTGTTCGCGGGTTCGAGTCTCCCAGGTCGTCCGCAGGGTAATCAAATCCAGCCAGTCTGCGGTCTATCCCCGTGCCCATGACGTCCGTAAGTTCGCGGTTCTTACTGCCGTCTTTGGGAACATGTCTTGGTCTGATATTCAGGAGCAGGGTTTTTGGCAGTCGAACAGGGTCCTGGCTGCTAGTTACCTTGTGAATGTCCCTGGGCCTCGTCGGGCCTGTGTTGCTTTGGGTCGGTGGTTGCAGCCAGTTGTCTCAACTTCGGGTTAAGGAGTGAGCGACGACCGCCTCCCGGATAAGTCCCTCTTTTTCCGTCTGTGGGTAGTTAGCTCCGGGGAGCCGACGGGGCTCCCCCAGAAAACCAGTGTTGAATGTAATGAAATGCTATTTTCTGGGTGAGTCCCGGAAGCTCCCAGGCATCCCTCCTTCCCTCTGGTCGGCGTATTTTTTTTTTTTTTTTTTTTTACATCCAGCCTCAAGAACTGAGGTGTGGGTAGCCGGCGTGAGGGGTCTGGGGCTCCCCCTTCTCCTTCCCGGGTGGGGGGGGGGGGGGGAGCTGCACAGACAGCGGGGCGGCGACGTGTGACGTCATACTAGTTAGCTCGTTTTCTGTTTGGGAGTTCTATCCACTAGTTTGGCTTTTGGTAGCATTTTTAACCAGAATAGGGGTTTGTTTTGGGGCACTTACCTTTCTGGGTTCCTGACCTGGTCGATGGCAGACATAGAATGCTTCCAACCACACGAGGTTTTCTATAGGCCATTGCTCCCCTTGCCTCTCTGAGGGGGCCAGGTTTCTGGCCGTGGTCCCCGGTAGGTCTAAGAACTCCATACACATGACTGATGCCAAAGTCTTGACATTAGCATATCAGCCTGGGATAGCTCCGGGGAGCCTCCGGGACTCGCCCAGAAAATGGCATTTCATTACATTCAAGGCTGGATTTTTGCCAGACTTCCCTGACCTATTGGGGCCAAAATATGCCACTTACGATTTTTTTATTATTTTTCCTGTGATCAGGGAACACAAATTAACAGGTTAAGAGGATTTTTTTTTATTTTTTTTTTTTATGCGCCTGTGGGTGATAAAGTCCAAACAGCCTTTAGCAACACAAGGGTTAAGGCCCAGAGCAGCACAAGGGTTAATGTTGTCACTACCCAAAGGATACCTGATCAACCAGGCTGTGATTCATATGTCAGGCTGCGAGCAGGTGTGTCCAACAGCCTGGTTGACCCGACCAGCAACCAGGAGGCCTGGTCAATGACCTGGACGCGGGGATGTTGAGCCTCGAAAACATAGCAAGGTAACCGCAATATAAGGTAACCCAGTGATGGTGAGGGGTATTAATGATGTCACTACTCGGTGACAGTAGTGTCACAACCATCACTTAGTTATGGTGTGACACTACTAGTGACACTACTAGTGACACTACTGGTGTGACACTACTAGTGTCACACCATAACTAAAGTACCCTCTAATACCATACTAGTCATAATCTAGTACCATCACTATATTATGACTACCTAGTGATGGTGCTAGTAATTACCTGATGTAATTAGCTAAATGTAATGTAACCACTCGATTATCCGGGATGCGAACATCCGGAAAACGCCCTTATACGGCCAAAATCATGACCGGATAAAGTTATCTCAATATCCATGCCATGGGAGCCAGATAAAAGCTGGTTTAGCCGGATATAAAATTGGAGCTGGTTAACTTACTGCCAATGTTGCACTATCCAGACAGTCAGCTGGATAATCATTGAATTGTCCAGATATGAAAGCCAAGGGATGAGCCGTACCGTATTAATCCCGTCTGGCTGTGGCTGGCTGGCTCAAGGCGCATGGTGGAGGAGGGATTGGGGTGGGTGGGGTGGTGTCAGGAGGGTGAGAGGGGAGCGTTGGGAGGGACCACCTGGGTACAGGAATTACCATTAATTTTAGAACAATTCATCAGAGCCAAAAACAAAAGAAATGCAGTGGAACCTCGATTAACGAGCGGCTCTATTAACGAGCATTTCCAGTAATGAGCGAGCCACTCGCAGCAAATTTGTCTCTATTGACGAGCTTCACCTCTATTAACGAGCAAAACCACATGGTGGTTCCTAGCGTCTCGCGGGTTCTTGCAAATTCTCGGACGCCTCCGACGTCAGTGTTGTTGTTGTATTGCACACGACAAGCATCCCTCTTGATTTATTTGTGGTTTTCTTTGGGTTTTAGTGGTTTTGTGACAACAATTTGTAACGCACGATGTCGCCAAAGAAGCTGCTTGCTAAAGATAGTGTTGTCAAGAGGAAGAAAGACACAATTACTGTGGATTTGAAGAAGGAAATTATAGCAAAGCATGAGTGTGGTGTCTGCGTGACTGATCTCACAAGAGAGTATGGCAGGTCCTCATCAACAATTTACACCATTAGTAAGGGAATGAGGAGGTAAGGGAGGATGCTGCCTCTTCCACTGAGATCAGGGAAGTGTTGGGAATGTTTGAAAAAGTGAACGCATTCTTGGAAAAGCTGCTCTGATAAAGCAGTGACAACCTGGGGTGTGAAAATGTTTAATTAATTTATCACTTTGTGATAACACTTTGTGAAAGTGTTATCACTTTCGCAGGTATATGTCGCTTGAACGTTACACACTTTTTTCTCTTGAATGCACCCAAACACCGCACTCAAGCGTCATTTGAGCAAATATTTCTATAAAATCCAATTCTTATCCGATCGACTTGGGGATAGTATAAACATGTTTGCCTTGAAATTTCTGTTTTCTCTAATAGCCACATAGCCTATTTGGGAGAACGGCATTGTTTTGTATCTTCGTAGTAAGACCATTGTATTGTTGACACGACGAGTGTAATCGACATAGTTTTTTATTTGGTGCTGGTCTAACGCATCCTTGTGTAACATTTGAAATGAAATTTGGGTGAAATTCCCAAGAAGAGAGAGTCCGCCTGACTCAGAGGTGGATTCTCCTTCCACACCATAACCCCTCTCCTCCTTCCCACCTCCCCATCGTCTCCCTCAAGCCAGCAACTACTCTTCATAAGGTAAAGTAAACATTAAAACAGTATAACAAAACATTTATAATTACATGTGCAGTATTATACAGTGGCACCTCGATTAACGAGCAGCTCTATTTACGAGCATTTCCACTAACGAGCAAGCCACTCGCAGCAAATTTGTCTCTATTGACGAGCTTCACCTCTATTAACGAGCAAAACCACATGGTGCTTGCTAGTGTCTCGCGGGTTCTCGCAAATTCTCGGACGCCTCCGACCCCAGTGTTGTTGTTGTATCGTGCACGGCAAGCATCCCTCTGCATTTATTTCTGCTTTTCTTTGTATTTTTGTGGTTTTGTGACTACAATTTGTAACGCACGATGTCACCAAAGAAGTTGCTTGCTAAAGATAGTGTTGTCAAGATGAAGAAAGGCACAATTACTGTGGATTTGAAGAAGGAAATGAAAACAAAGCACGAGCGTGGTGTCTGTGTGACTGATCTCAGAAAAGAGTATGGCAGGGCCTCATCAACAATTTGCATCATTAGTAAGGGGATGAGGAGGCAAGGGAGGATGCTGCCTCTTCCAGTGAAATCAGGGAAGTGTTGGGAATGTTTGAAAAGGTGACCGCATTCTTGGAAAAACTGCCCTGATAAAGCAGTAACAACCCGGTGTCTGAACATGTTTAATGACAATTTGCTGTCTTGTTTTAGGAACATCCTAAAACAAAGACAAAAGCAATTGTCAATAGATAGGTTCTTTGCAAAAGTAGAGAAAAGAAGAGCCAGTGATAGTGAACCACAACCCGGTCCCAGTGGGGTGAAATTCCCAAGAAGAGAGAGCCCGCCTGACTCAGAGGTGGATTCTCCTTCCACACCATAACCCTTCTCCTCCTTTCCACCTCCCCATCGTCTCCCTCAAGCCAGCAACAACTCTTCATAAGGTAAAGTAAGCATGAAAACACTACAACAAAACATTTATAATTACATGTGCAGTATTATATTTACATAAAAAAATGTCATACAAGTATGGATGTTTTTGGAAGTGGAACGGATTCAATTTATTTCCTTTATTTTAAATGGGGAAATTTGTTTCTTAACCCTTAAAGTGCGCATCACTTCATATGAAGTGTAAATCGTTTTACCAGTCAACTGCGCTTCACTTCATATGAAGTGTATGGGTACCGCGCACGATTTGAATGGCCCGCGGTGTAGCTGGGGGTCCCATACGCTGCCCAGGGGCTCTAGTAAACAGCGGCCATTTTGAAAAAAAATCCAGCTCACGATCCGATGGCATGGGAGGCCTCAGTTTAGCGAGAGTCACCATGGCGAGCGCACGGTCAAACGCCTCACGGGCACGCATCACTCAGTCCCTCACCCCAGAGCAAATAGCCCACGAATTATTCTCTGAAGGTGAAGAAAGTGTGTTTGACGATTCAGACAACGATGAGGATTATACACAGTTGTCGGGAGATAGTAGCAGCAGCAGTGAAAGTGAGAATGACCGCCATGCCATGGCGAGGCCTATACGCTCTCCCATGCCTCCTCGCCCATTTTCTACCACAATTCTACCACGACCTCACAGTTCCTGTGGATATTTTCTGTTTGAGGGTGACGAGTCAGAGGGAGGTGACTCCTTTTCTGGGTTTAGTGACTCAGATCAAAGTTTTATTGAGCCTGTGGCTGGTACCAGTGGTGTAACTGGGCGAGAAATTGTCGCGTCAGCAGCATCTCGCCCAGCCAAGCGCCACCGCATGGCACCACATGAGGGACCAAGACCCTCGTGTTCACGTGCACCCACCTCACGTACACGTAGCCGCCGTGCTTCTCGCAGACGGTATTCAGCTCCTGGTCGCCGGTATGCATCGCTTCCTCGCCGTCTTTCCTCTGCATCTCGCAGGACGCCTGGTGTACTTGAGTGGAGTGATGGTGACGATTTTATTCCTAATATTCCTCACTTTGACGATAAAGATGTAGGGATTACAAACCTTTTCCCTAATCAAGGTGAGGACATGGCTGAGATGGAATATTTTACAGCATTCTATGATGAACCACTCATGGAATACATTGTACACCAAACGAACCTGCATGCTGCTTACCTGATTGAGAGGGAAATCACAGAATTTTCACGACTGCAGCGTTGGAAAAATACCACAGTGGCGGAAATGTATGTGTTTTTGGCACTCTGTTTGTTGATGAAGCACTGTCACAAACATGCAATAAATGACTATTGGAGCAAGGACAAGACAATACCAACACCTTTATTCGGGAAATATATGTCACGAGACAGGTTTCAGATACTCCTCAGGTGTCTACATTTTGGAAGTGTTCAGGACCGAGCACCTGATGATAGACTGTGGCGAGTGAGGCACTACATGAACGATGTTATTGGAAAATTCAGAGATTTTTACGTACCAGCACAGAAGCTGGTGGTTGATGAATCTCTCATACTTTTCAAGGGACGTGTTCCATTCAAACAGTACATTCCCTCAAAACGAAACCGATTTGGCCTGAAATTTTTTGTTCTTTGTGATTGTGAGACAGGATACGTGTTACACATGATTCTGTACTCGGCTAGTGATGTAGACATTCCCGGTAACGACGAACATGGATTCTCGGGGAGTGTAGTGAAGACCATCATGGCTCCGTGGATGAACAAGGGACACATTTTATACACAGATAATTACTATACAAGTCCCTTGCTAGCTCGGTTCTTGCTAGAAAATAGAACCGGATTGGTTGGTACAGTAAAGCCACAACGAAGGGAAATGCCTGTGTTTGACAACGACATTGCAGTTGGTGAGTGTCAGAGAAGGAAAAGTGATAACATTCTGTCAGTTCGGTGGAAAGACAAAAGAGAGGTGAACTTGTTGACAACAATTCATGATGGAACAATGGTGAACAGTGGGAAAGTGAGCCATAAAACAAACGCACCACTATATAAGCCAGACTGTGTTTTAGACTATAATATCAACATGCGGTTGATTGATAAATCAGACATGATGATTGGCACTGCAGAGTGTGTGCGGAAGACATGTAGGTGGACGAAAAAAGTGTTCTTCCATCTTGTGGACATGAGCATGCTGAACTGTTTCAACATGTACCTTGTGAGAACTGGACGTAAGCCCACTTTCCGTGACTTTGTATTTGATGCTGCAATACAGTTATTAGGAAAGTTTGCAAAAGATGTCCCAGGTATTCAGCGGCCCATCATAAACCCACTGTTGCAGCATGCTGGTACTCCACGCCTCGCTCACACTGAAGGCTTCCTAGCACACAAACTTAAGTATTTGCCACCTGGTGTGAAGCGTGCAATAGCCCAACGTGATTGCTTGGTGTGTAAAACAACGACACGTAGAGACAAGAAACGGAAGCTTGTGCAAACATGGTGTGAAACGTGTGGTATCCCATTATGTGCTGTCGACTGCTTCAATGACTACCACAGTCTAGAAATCTTCTAAGTGTGCTTCAAAGTGTGTATAGCGTGTGCGAGTGTGTAAATATGTAAACATATAAGCAGAACATATAATATAATAGACTGTAATGACATATTATATTGCCGTAATTGAAAACATTTGTGTGCGCCTGTGTATACTCAAATATGCAACAATTATTGATACAAAATATGTTCAAACAGTATTTGAAACACAATTAGTGAAAAAAAATTAGATAAAATGCGCTTAGACATTGTAAATAAATAGCGCGAAAATATATTTGTGGCAACTCTGGCTGTTTGAGGACCGCGCACAACATCTCCCGGGCGTGTACTGCATGAGCGAACATGCAGATTGTGACGTCATCGCAGAGCTTCTCGGCTCTATTGCAACAAAAGTAAGTACAATAGGATTTTTTTTTATTTTTCCCGTGATCAGTGAACAGAACTTAACAGATTAGCAAAAAAAAAAAATTTTTTTTTTTTTCAAAATGACATGCGCTTGTGTGGATAGCAGGATATTAGACCCCGAGCATGTTAAGGGTTAAGACAAGTTTTCCACATAACGAGCTCTGTGCCAGAACGAATTAAACTCGTTAATAGAGATGCCACTGTATTTACATAAAAAAATGTCATGCAAGTATGGATGTTTTTGGGTGTGGAACGGATTAAATTTATTTCCTTTATTTTAAATGGGGAAATTTGTTTCTTAAGACGAGTTTTCCAGATAACGAGCTTGGTGCCAGAACGGATTAAACTCAATAATAGAGGTTCCACTGTACTAGTAATTATGTAATAACAAATATATAAATTATCTAAAAACAATGTGCACAGGCTGAAGTTTCCTTAAAAAATATTGTGAGTTTTTTCCTCCAGGCGGCCTACGTAATGTGCTATAGCTGCCCCAAGTGGACCCGTCCAACACTGGTCAACCCATGTGCTCCCGTCCCTTGTGTTACACCAGTGTCGCGCCATTAGTGAAATATTTTTTTAAATAAGTTTTTTATTTTCATAGTAACTTTGAACATTTTTGGCCAAGACTATGTCTGGTAGCAGCATCAGTCATTCTGGAGGTGTTAAGAGGAAGAAGGTTGTCCTAATTATTAAAGAAAAGTTACGTGTTATGCACCTTAACCAGTGAGGCGTCACAGGCAAGCCAAATGCCTTCAACAAGTGAGGCATCACAGGCAAGCCAAATGCCTTCAACAAGTGAGGCGTCACAGGCAAGCCAAGCGCCTTCAACAAGTGAGGCGCAAGCAAGCGCCTTCAACAAGTGAGGCGTCACAGGCAAGCCAAATGCCTTCAACCAGTGAGGCTTCAGCAGCTGGCAGTCAAAACTAACTTTGCTTAATGAACTGTACAGTAATTTTAAGTGTTAATTTTAGTGTTGTGTTAGTATAGGTTACGTAAATTCTTAAGAATTCTTAACATCAAGATGTGTGGCACCAATCAAGATGACGAACACCAACGAGATGAGTTGAGGTTTCTAGTTGAATATTTAATAATTATATGTGGCAAGGCAATTCAAATTATGTTGTTTGTAGTATAAAAATAGTTGAAAATGGTCACTTTGGGACTCAGAGGTGAAAAAGTACCATTATCCGGAACACGTGAATATCCGCCTGGGGGTCCTTCCCATATTGTCCGGATAATCGAGTGGAGACAGTAGTTACAGGATTAGATCTAAGCTCATGGCGTCCCCTCCTCTGAGTACTCTTTGTTTTATAACGCTTTAAAACAAGTGACGGTTTTGGCCTCCTCCACCTTCACACTTAGCTTCTTCCAATCCTCTACCACTGTTTGCAAAAGAAAACTTTCTAATATTTTTTTGGCTTCTCTCTTTCCTTAGCTTGAATCTGTGACATGTTCGTGAAGTTGCTGGTTTCAGGAATTCCTCTTTGTTAATTTGGTTGATTCCTGTTAGTATTATGTAAGTGGGTGATCATATCACCTCTTTTTCTTCTATCTTCTAATTTTGGCATGTTTAACCTCTGTGATACACCGCATTTATTGGGAAATTTCCTGTGCGCCAAAATTCAAGTGTTCGCAAAAAATTTTTCTCTGTAAAATTATAAATTCCCTTTCCTGAATAGGTACATGTAAAAAATAATATCAAATTCCACTTATTTTGGCTGTGAGAACGTGGACAAAGTTGTGCGTGATGTCGTCATGGGCTGGTCGCCTTTGTGTGAAGCTCCCAGACGCGGTCTTGCGAGCCATTTAAGCTTTGCGAGTTGCTATAAATATATTTACAAACAATATTTCTTATGTATTTTCAATACTTTATAATTATTTTTTTGTATTGTATCTGATGCATATATGTGTCCTTTACAATATTTATACAGTAGAACATTCATAATGTTCCATGGAACTGTGATATATGTATTGGTATGTGTCCACAATAAATGTTTATTGCCACAATATTACTTGTTCAGAATTCACTCAAATTACAATATGTACAGTTTCACACTACACAGTTACACACTGTATTACACACTCAGTACTTCAAAAGTGACTAATAATCAACGAAGCACTCCATAGGGGGGAGTCACAGCCGAGTGGACAGCACTCAGGATTCGTAGGCCTAAGGTTCTGGGTTTGATCCCTGGTGAAGGCAGAAACAAATGGGCTGAGTTTCTTTCCACCCTGATGCCAATGTCCACCTAGCAGTAAATAGGTACCTGGGAGTTGGACAGCTGCTACGGGCTGCTTCCTGGCGGTGTTTAACAAAAAGGAGGCCTGGTTGCAGACTAGACCGTGGGGATACTAAGCCCCGAAATCATCTCAGGATAACCTGAAGAAGACGGTACACAGCGCAATTTCGCTCTCTATGCACCAGGTACAAACAGATTTTCGCTTCCTGTTTCTTCGTTCTGTGCACTTGCAAATAATGCACTCAAGTACACCCTTGGATTTAGTACCTGTAGGTGGTATGTAGCCAAGCTTGTGAAGTGTAAGGTAGTCTTGAAAAGATTATAGGAAAAGATAAATTTGTAAGGTAGTCTTGAAAATATCACTTTGTAAGGTATTCTGGAAGAAGTTAAGCTATTCAGTAAGAGATTCAGCTATTGAAAAGATATATGGAAAGCACCACCATGGAAGCCACTAACACAGTTTATCTTTGCTACTTGCATCAGAATCATCATCATTGAACCCAGAAAACGATTCATCTATGTATCATCTATAAAAATTGAAGATAACACCGGTGAGCATGGGTGGCGCTCGGCTACAGCTGGATGTGCTCGCTGTATCGTCCTCCTCGGTGTTGTATCACTTGCATCCTACCCTTGTGTTAGGTCTTTATTGTGCCTAGTTTCTTCAATACCATGACCCTTATGTTCTTCAAACACTAAGATCTGAATTTCGCCGACAGAGAGTAATCTTTCAACACCTCATCGGACAGATGTTTGGGAGCGAGAGGCGCGTACGCCACCCATGGTTGCTCACTCGAAACTGAGCCAGCCAGCAGCCCTAGGGCATTCTGGGAATTTTTTCCAAGATGGCTGCCTCTCACTGGAAGCCCTAGAGTTCATTTCGTACACAACCTACCACGTACGTGCGCTTTGAATGGATACAAAATATTAAAAAGGTGTTTTCTCAGCTCGCTTAGTTCCCACCCCTTTCGGCTGGCGCAATCCAGTAGTTAATGCCTCTAGTGTCTCCTTGTAACTCTTGTTTTTAAATTCCGGAAGCATTTTTGTAGCATGCTGTTGCAACTTTTCCAGTTTATTTATGTGCTTCTTGAGATTTTGGCACCATACAAATCCTGCATTTTAAAAAACAAAATTGTGGGTAACATTCCCTGGTGTGGGAGCCTCAGTACTGAGTGAGCAACTAAAGCTGGCAAATGCGACATGAGCTAATAGAACTGCTGTTCAGCTTTTGACCACAACATCACCAAAAAATGTCAAACTATATATGTAACTACTACTATTTAGCAATGATAGTACTGTAGAAGCTCGCTAATCTGGACTACAGTCGTACCTTTGTTTAGGATCATAATCCATTCCCAGTGATCCATCATCAACCCAAAATTTGTCAACCAAACTAATTTTCCCGTAAGTAATAATGTAAATTGTATTAATCTGTTCCACACCCCCAAAAATATTAACTTAAAAATACATTTTATACCGAATAACTCATTTCGTACTACAGTGGTACCTCGGTTTAAGAGTTTAATCCGTTCCTGGAGACAGCTCGTATTCCGAAGCTAATGGTAAGAAACTACAACAAAAACCGAACAGAGAGGTAGAAAACTCCCTACAATCCCAAGGAAACTAGCAAACAAGCAAACATCACACTTTAATGCCGCGCCGATCGTCCGCGCAGCCCTCCCCGCCCGGGAGGGGGAGGGGAGAGCCCCGGACCTACTGCGCCGGCTGCCAAGCTCCAGTTCGTTCGCTAATGTCATCCGGGATTGACGCTTCTCTGGCCTCAGTTTCCTAGGCAGTGTTTGCCTTGTGTGGCGTTCACTGCCGTGTGTTGTGTTGTGCGGTGGCCAGGAGTGCTTCATCAGTGCCAGGGCTGCATGTGCTTAGTGGCTGACTTCCCTAAGCGCCCTGTGAGTACTGCCCTTGCGTAACAGGGTTATCTTCCCTGGGGCGTTCGGGAACCATTCCCGTAGAGGTTCTTGCTGCTCGGCATTTGCCTCGCCCTTGGGGCCAGCTGGGGCTTGGGGCCCTTGTTTGGCCCTGGGTAGGGATTGGTATTGTGCTGGTTAGGGCGTCAAGGTGTTGCGCAGCCTGCCACCTAAGCGGCGGCCGGTTTCTGTTGCCTCTGGAGACGGTGTACTTTTGCGGGGTTTTTCTTTTGTTTTTAATTTTTCATGCCTGGTGGGGGTCTGCCTAAGGTGGTTATAGTTCCACTGGTAGTGTTTGGCGGTCCTCTGCTAGGCCCCCGTGATTGTACACGTCTCAGGGGTTTTCAGTGCTATAATCTACCCTCTTGTTATGTTTGGGTTTCTTAACCGGTTAGCAACACCTTGCCCGGGCTTCCCGTAGTTGTTACCCTACGGGCCCTGGAAACCCCTGTCTGGGCTCGGGGGACCATTGAATGTGTCTTCCGGGTTCCAACCCGTCTTGTACGGGATCATTGGTTGCTGTTCCCTTGTCTCCGGGTGACAGTCGCCATTTTTACCTCCGTCATGCTGCCTGTTGGGTCACTGACATCTTGACCCGGAGTCTTGCGAGAGATTCTCTGCTTGTTCTCCAGTACTCTCCTGATGTTATTACTGTTCAGAGTACAGGCGGCATCCGTGTTGCAAGCTAGGTTGCTGCAACATGCTAGGTTGGTTTCCCACTCGAATGCCCCATGGCCGCCTCGTTTGGTTAGGTGCTGCTCCATGTTCCCGGCTCCGGACCGTCTGCGGGTTTCGGGGTCGGGGCGGGGTTTAGTTGCGGCAGAGACTCGGGCGGTTTTCGGGGGCTGCCCCGTTCGGGTTGGGGACGGAGGTTTGAGCCTGTGCCTCCTGCCAAGGCTTCTAGGTCTTACCAGCGGCCTTTTCTTGTTGCCTTTCCCATGGACTCTTGCTTTTCTTTAACCCTTAAAGTGCGCATCACGTCATATGACGTGCTGGACGTTGTTCCAGTCAACTGCGCATCACATCATATGATGTGTTGGAGTACTATGCAAGATTTAAACAGCCCGCGGATACACGGGGTTCACCACACCTTCATCAGGGCTCTTGTAAACAGACGCCATTTTAAAAAAAAATCGTGGGCCAAACTCCCGGGTGTTATTAGCCTCAGTATTGAGTGAGCAACCAAGCCTGATGCACGCAGCATGAGCTAACAGCACTGCTGTTCAGCTTGTGACCACAGCATCGCCTAAAAATGCCAAATTATACTTGTTCATGCTATTATGTAGCGATGATATTATTACAGAAGACCCCTGACTGTGATAAAACTGACCAGGGTTCTGATAATAGCAGGATTGTGGTGATATTTAGCGCTGTGCGCCATGGAAGGAGGAGTAATGCTGTGGGAGGGAGGGTGGTGGCGATGTCTTTTGACTGTGTGTGGCCACCTTTTATTGACTGCACTCAGCATACCAGCTTAGTGGTTCGCTATGGTGAACACAAATGTAGATACTTATATATAACGTGTGTATAGAGGGTATAAACAGCAAGAGAAGGTTTGGAGCCGCCATTTTGGTGAGGGCGGTGGCGGCGTCTGCACGACGCCACCGTGCAGACGACGGTGTTGTTTACTGGTTACCACGATGGTCTTTGGGCACCATACCAGTTTATTTGTACAAGTATGGTGAATAAAACAGGTAGATATTTATATATAATGTGTGTATATAGCGTAATAACACCACACAGTATTGTTGGAGGAGAAATATTAGTGCGTCTGGCCTTGAGGGCGGCCGCCGATCAGCTGTGTGAGTAGCCACATCTTTGTGCCTTTACTCATCATACAAGCTTAGATGTACAGTTATGGTGAACAAAACATGTAGATACTTATATATAACGTCTGTATATAAGATATATAGCGTAATAACACCACACAGTATTGTTGGAGGAGAAATATTAGTGCGTCTGGCCTTGAGGGCGGCCGCCGATCAGCTGACTGTGTGAGTAGCCACATCTTTGTGCCTTTACTCATCATACAAGCTTAGATGTACAGTTATGGTGAACAAAACATGTAGATACTTATATATAACGTCTGTATATAAGATATATAGCGTAATAACACCACACAGTATTGTTGGAGGAGAAATATTAGTGCGTCTGGCCTTGAGGGCGGCCGCCGATCAGCTGTGTGAGTAGCCACATCTTTGTGCCTTTACTCATCATACAAGCTTAGATGTACAGTTATGGTGAACAAAACATGTAGATACTTATATATAACGTCTGTATATAAGATATATAGCGTAATAACACCACACAGTATTGTTGGAGGAGAAATATTAGTGCGTCTGGCCTTGAGGGCGGCCGCCGATCAGCTGACTGTGTGAGTAGCCACATCTTTGTGCCTTTACTCATCATACAAGCTTAGATGTACAGTTATGGTGAACAAAACATGTAGATACTTATATATAACGTCTGTATATAAGATATATAGCGTAATAACACCACACAGTATTGTTGGAGGAGAAATATTAGTGCGTCTGGCCTTGAGGGCGGCCGCCGATCAGCTGACTGTGTGAGTAGCCACATCTTTGTGCCTTTACTCATCATACAAGCTTAGATGTACAGTTATGGTGAACAAAACATGTAGATACTTATATATAACGTCTGTATATAGTGAATTATAGCAAAAACATTATTGTGGGAGGAGAATGTGAGTGAGTCAGATGACTGGAGGGAGGGCGGGAGTGGCTGGCTGGTAAACGGCGGTCACTCCTCGTTACTTTTTGACTCATAATAGCTACTTAGTGGTTCGTTATAGTGAACAAAACATGCAGATACTTATATATAACCTGTGCTTATAATGTAATAACCGACAAAGTATTTGTCCCACACCTTGTCCCTCGGTTTTCGGTCTGATGGGACCGTTTTCCCAGGGGGTTCTGCTGGGGGCTGTGCTTTGCCTTTCAGTGGTGTTCTCCGCCGGCAAATGTGGTGGTTTGGGCTCCCCCTGGTTCGATTCTGGGTTCCTTTGGGTTCCTTGGTTTCGTTCTGGAGGTTTCTTCCTCTTGGGCCCCCTTTTGTGGGTTCAGGGGACTTTGTTTCCTCGTGTGACCCGGTTCTGCCTTTTGGGGTTCCGGGGTCTTCCTGGCTTGCAAACTGATCTTTTTGGGTCTTGGCACATGTTGTGGTTGTGCTGGGACTTTGCGGTTTTGCTGTCAAGGTGGGCCTTTTGATGCAGTTTTGTGCCTTCTTTGCCTGGCTGGCGTAGTGCTCTCTGCCCACTAGTCGGCGACTTGTACTTTTACAATATATGTCCTCACCTAGTTGTGCTTGCGGGGGTTGAGCTCTGGCTCTTTGGTCCCGCCTCTCAACCGTCTATCAACAGGTACTCACCTATTTGTGCTTGCGGGGGTTGAGCTTTGGCTCTTTGGTCCCGCCTAAAGGTGTATAGGTTCCTGTGCCTCTTGGGCTCTATCATGTCTACATGTGACATTGTATGGGGGTCAGCCTCGTTACTTGTGTGTGGAGTCACCACATTACTTCTTGGTGCTTTCCCGTTACCATTCTGACACTAAAAAAAAAAAAAAAAAAAAAAAAAAAATCTATCTGTGGCTCTTTTGGGTACTCAGTTTCCATCTGTGTCCCCTAGTGCGTGTGCCCCTTGTGTTACATAGCCTGTCCTTATCATCCCTTTCGATTCCCTTGGGTGTCTTGAATGTGGTGATCAGGTCTCCCCTCACTTCATCTTCCAGTGAAGTGTGGTTTAATTCCCATAGTCTCTCCTCATGACTTAGGTAGTGTACTTTTTCTTTCGGAAGGGTTCTGTTCCCTTCTATGTTGACTGGGCGCTGGGGGAGCAGCTTGCTCTGTTGCCTCTCGCTTGGTCCCGCTGTTGGTGGGCTTTGGGTTGTCTTCCGATCTCTGCTGGCGTCGGAGGACGGCTTCTCCCCTTTGGGGGGTTCAGAGCTGGCGGGGTGGGCTTCTTCCCCTGCGCTTCGTCATTTCCTCTTTGTGGGTGCGTGGGGCGTGGTCGATCCGCCCCATCCTTCTGGGCTTCCCGTTTGCTCTTTGCAGTCATGAGCTTTTCCCGTCTGCAGTTCTTCTGGACTTCTTCAGTCTGCGCCCTGGTTCCTCTGCCCTCCTCGGAGGACTGTTGTCTCCTGTTCGGATTCTGTTGGGGTCGGGTGCATGGATGGTGGCCCTGGACCTCCAGGTCACTTCTTGGCACGTTCCTCTCCAGTTTTTCTGGGGCTAGCACGGTTGGTGGTGGGGCTTCAGGTTTGCTGTTTTTATTGCCTTCCCTATTTTGTAATGGGCACTTCGTATACTCTTTGCATCTTTACCGGATCTTAGTGCCCTGTCTGAGTCTGAGATTCGGTGTCTGGCCTACCTCGACGACTGGCTGGTGTGGGCTCCCAGTCAGTCCGCTTGTCTGCTCGCCAGGGGATGGTTCTTTCCAGATCGCCGGGTTTGGTTTCCTGGTGATCTGGAGGTTTTTCCATCTGTTTCCGTCCCGGGTTCGGACCTGGGCCTTGTTTAAGGCTCTTGGGCCCCTCATTGTCTTCCCTCCCGAAGTGTTACTGCAGCTGTGGTCCCGCCTTTGGCTGTTCAGGAGGGGGTCCCGGGTTGCTCAGCGGTTGCTTAGGCGGTTGTGCAGGAGTCTGTACTTCGGCATACTTGTCTGCCTGCGGAGTTGGGTTTGGCTATGGCGTCTGTTGGTTCCTGCGGAGACTCCCCTTCCGCCTCTTGCATTCATTTTGTTCCTCCGGGGATCTTGTGTTGGTGCTGCGTCACCAGCTTCCTCTTTGGGGTTTTCGGGGTTCCGTGCCTTGGCACCTCCCCGAGCCTTCGCTCGATGTGTACACGGACGGGTCGTCTCTCGGCTGGGGCTTTGTGACCAGTGCTCACCAGGTCGGCCGAGGTTGATGGAGTCTGTCTGTCCGTCGGGCTCACAGCACGGTTCGGGTGCTCATGGCTGTCTGGTTTGCGCTTCGGAGGGTTTGGGTCACTGGGTACTCTACCATTCAGCTCTGTTTGGACTGTTCTCTGGTGGTTCTTGCCGGAACCACAGGGGTTTGGCTAACCGTGTGGTTTGTGTCTGGGGTGTGTCCTGCGTCCTGGCGGACAGCTGTCTCGGTTCATTCCTCTTCGTGGGTTGGCCAGTCGTCGCCGATTCGTTTTGTTGGCTCTGTCGGGCATATGGACTCCTGGCCATGGACGTCTTCGGGTCAGTGTGGTCTGGGCGTCGCCCATTTTGTGGCGCCCTTCCCACCTGCGAGTACTTCACGGTGGATGCTTTCGGCAGGACTGGTCGAGGTGGGGGGTACCTGTTCCTCTTCTCCCGGTCCAGCTGTTGCTTCGGATTCTGGCTCGGTTGCAGCCCATTCCCACGAGAACAGTCCTTATGGTTCCCTGGTGGCCGGCCCGGCCTTCTTTTCAGACGCTGCTTGATAGGTGTCCATACCCGGGGCGTTTTTCCTGAGGTTTTGCCTCTTTCAGCAGGCCGAATCGGTCCTGTCCGTGACTGGTTCGGCCTTCTCCTTGGCTCTTCACGTCTGGTATTTTGACGCGGGTATCACCATGTTACGGCCCTCTCGGGACGCAACGGGGTCCTTACTCTGATGTTGTTAGAGGAAGATATAATGTATCCGTTCCCGAGCCAGTAGTGGCTATCAAGGGATGAGATCCGTGACGCAAGTAACTAAAAGGGAGTAGGGAAAGAAATCTAAGAACTTAATATTATACTTGACACCATCACCGATTAAATATATAAAATCAAAAAGTGCACAGGGGGAGGGGTATTAACACTATACAAGGGGAATATGCACAATATAGTCTTCTGCAGAAGACTCTGGATCAAGAAGCTAGGTGCTGAGTCCGCGGTGCTTTCTTCGTGGCCTCAAGACGTGTCCTCTGAGAATGCCGAGCCTACCCTGGCCACAGGTCAGCCACAACACAGGTCCACTGGGGGCACCGTCGTGGAGGCCGTCAACCACACGTCCAGCTGGTCTGCTGGCAGGTACTGAGCCACCAAGGCTGGTACGGCCACTCCACGAACGATATAAGGGGTACACCCTAGACAGGAGTCTCGTGTGATATCACCAATCACCCTCCTGTCCTCAATACCCCAGTGGATTATCGTCTCCAACAGTCGGTCCCGGGTAAATCCTTTCACTGCCACTCCACTGGCAGGCTAACACACCACAGTGTTCTTCCGGTGGGACGACGTCACAACAGCTGCAGCAAACTTCACAGTATGGAGACTGGCTGCCTCTACCCATGACTCCACTTCCATCACAGTGGTCCCAGGTCGGCTCTGTAAGCAGACACGTCATCAATAACAGGGACACTAAAACACCACACCTTACAGGCTCAGACACAAACGCCCGACATATCCACTCCATAGATGGCGTTGTAGTCTGAGCACCACCTCACCAGAGGTCAGCGGCGGCGGTGTTGAGCGCTGAACGGGGCTGGAAACTGGCCCTCGTAGCTAGTACACGTCGTCGGTTTGGAGGGGGTTTCGGGAGCTGACCCACAGATGGCGCGGCCGTCACTGTTTCGAGATTGGACGCTGGATCAGGGTCCGTAACACCTCCCCACCAAAAGAATTTGGTTTGGGTTCCTATAAAAAAGAGAAGACAAACCAAATTAGCACGTGGATCTAGATACGAGATAATGCGTCAGCTACCACGTTGTCTACCCATTTTATGTGTTCAATCTGGAGGGGATATTGCTGCAAATGTAGACTCCATCTGGTGAGCCTGAGGTTCTTATGCTTAAACTGAGCCAGGAACTTCAGAGGGTTATGGTCGGTCCGTACTAATATAGGATGGCCATTGCTTGTTAAATATACCTCGAAGTGCTGGACGGAATTAATTAAGGCCAACGTTTCCTTTTCTATGACCGAGTAATTAAGCTGGCTGGGGGTGAACTTCTTAGAATGATAGGCCACCGGGTGTTCCACCCCCTTCTTGTCCGTCTGGGATAAAACGGACCCCAAGCCATAATCAGAAGCGTCGACCGTCAGGATAAATCTATCCTCAAAGCTCGGGGACCTGAGGATCGGAGAAGAGATTGGAATTGCTTTGAGACTCTCAAATGCCTTCTGGCAATTCTCATCCCATATTAATTTCACCCCCTTCTTCAACAGATTGGTCAGGGGGCGGCGATGGAGGAAAAATTAGGGACAAACTTACGATAAAAACCAGCCATACCAAGGAAACGCAAGATGTCCTTCCTGGTAGCTGGCGTAGGATACTGGATTATTGCCTCTATCTTGCTGGCCTTCGGCGCAATCCATCCTCCTCCAACCTTATGACCCAAAAAGATGACAGAGGTCCGGGCAAACTCTGATTTATGCAGGTTGACCACTAATCCTGACTGGAGCATAGCCTTGAAGAAATCCTCTATGTGACGCAGATGATCCTGCCAATCTACATCATATATTAATACATCATCGATGTAGACTAAGGTGTTTTCTACGTCACGCAACACAGTACCCATCAGTCTCTGGAAAGTGGAGGCCGCATTTTTCATCCCGAATGGCATCACCTGACATTCAAACAGCCCGTCGGGTGTCACAAATGCTGATATGGGTTTGGCCTTTTCCGTGAGGGGAACTTGCCAATAGCCTTTGAACAGGTCAAACTTCGTCAGGTAACAGGCTTTACCTATGGCATCCAGACATTCCTCTATTCTGGGGAGAGGGTAGGTATCTGCTACTGTGACCTTATTCACCTGGCGATAATCAATACAAAGACGGTATTTCTTACCAGGTTTGGGCACTAGTAGTATCGGGGATGACCATGGGCTCGAGCTCGGGGCTATCAGATGGTGTTCCAGCATGTAATCTACCTCCTCTTTCACCACCCGTTTCTTCAGTGGGTTGAGACGGTACGGGTGTTGCTTTATAGGTCGGATGCCTTCCTCCAGCTCGACATCATGCCTCAAGACAGATGTTAATCCTGGAACATCGTCGAAGATAGGCTTGTATTGCCGGATCATCTGCAGCAATGATGATTGATGTCCTTCGGCCACGTGTGTCAACTTTGCCTGCAAGTTTAACAGAATGTCTGAGTTAGTCAACACCTCCTCTTCCTCCTCAATGTCGTCATTAGTGGTCACTAAGGTTACGGGGAGTGTATCCCGACCCTCGTACTTCTTGATCATATTAACATGAACCAGAGTTTCTTTCTTACGGCGGTCTGGAGTACTAAGAAGGTAATTGAGGTTAGTAACCTTCTTTACAACCGGGTAGGGACCTACGAATCTGGCACTCAAGCTCCCAGTTATTGTAGGAGTACATACTAAAACCAGATCTCCTACTTTGAACTCCCTCTGCTTGGTCCTCCTATCATACCTGCTCTTGATAGTTCTTTGTGTACTTTCTAAGGTCCTTGTAGCCATCTCCCAGGCTGAGAACAGCTGTCCTTTATTGGTAGACAACCAGTCCACAATATCCTCGTTGGTTTCTGCGTCCAGCCAATGGTCTCGTGCTACCTCTAAGGGACCTCTTACTGAGTGACCAAAGATCATCTCGAATGGGGAGATTCCTAGGGATTCATTGGGCACTGATCTTACCGCAAATAGGAGGTAGGGCAGTTCTTCAACCCACTTACTCTGCCTGTCGTAGCAAAACTTCCGAAGCATGCCCTTCAACGTCTGGTGAAAACGTTCCAAAGCTCCTTGAGACTCGGGATGGTAGGCACTAGAGGTAACCTGTCGGATTCCCAGGTCGGCGATCTGTTGGCAAAACAAATGGGACATGAAATTAGACCCCTGGTCCGTCTGAATGGTCTTGGGAAGACCGTATCGTGAGATGAACCAGAGCAGTTGTTTCACCAAAACCTTAGCTGTGATGGTTTTAAGGGGGATCGCTTCTGGGTACCTACTAACCTGATCTAGTATTGTTAGCAAATACTTCACCCCTGAGGTAGCAGGTGGAAGAGGGCCTACTATATCCAAGATGAGGTGTTCGAAGGGCTCACCTATTGATGGAATGGGGTATAAAGGGGCTTTGGGGACAGGCTGGTTTGCTTTTCCGGCCACTTGGCAGGCATGGCAGGTCTTGCAGAAATGACGTACGTCCTCCTTCATATGCGGCCAGTAGAAACCTTTGGCTAGGCGGTGGAAAGTCTTAGAGATCCCACCATGTCCAGCAAATCTATTAGCATGGGCCGTTTCTAACAGCTTAGATCTGAACACGGCTGGGACGACTATCTGATCACCTACCGCACTTGACTGGGGGTATTTCGGAGGATGCCGGCGACACAGTACACCACTTGACCACACATATAGATCCCCTCCTTTCGCAGGAGAGTCTACGGTGTCGGCCAACTTCCGTACCTGAGGGTCCTTCTTCTGTTCCTCTATCAGATGGGCTCGAGTCCAGTGTTCAGGAACCGGCATCTGGACGGGCGGGACTGGTGTATGGCTACTTGTAACCTGTGGGATAGGAGGAGAGTCAAACAAAGTGTTTAGATCTAGTGGTGCATGGAGGTGCGCCTGAGACCTGGTTTGCACTGCTGCGATGGGACTGGTCTCTTCACGTCCTGGATTATCCATTACCAGGGGACAGTTGGGTAACAATCCTAGGCTAAGTCATTGGCTAATATCACGTCAATCCCCTTTATGGGAAGACTATCCACCACGGCCAACCGACACTCACCTTTGAAGTGCTGAGAGTCCAGATGCACTTGTACCAATGGGGCAACGTACAAGGTGGAAGGGAATCCACCCAGGATTACCTTCTGCATCTCATCCGCCGATATACCTTCGGGTAATGATGTTTCCAGAATTAGAGACTGGGCCGCTCCACTGTCTCTAAGTATTACCACAGGCGTACTTGCAAGGCCACTGGCTACATATCCTTGGGAGGTATATGGGGCGAACCATCCTTTCCTCTTCTCTAGGGTGGATGTCGGTGGTACTATACTGTTCATCAGCATGACTTCCCTACGGGGATTATTACCTGAACTGCTACGACACTTCGCAGCAATATGTCCTCTCTTACCGCAGGTCCAACACAATACATCCCTCTTCGGACTAAACCTCCGAGGACTATCCGAGGTTGACTTGGCGGCACTACGAGGGGCAGTTCTATCTTCCGGTTTATGTTTGGCTGGATATCTTGAATAGGTCTTCGGGACGTACCTAGCAGATGGCCTATGAGTCAGGATGTATTCCTCAGCCATTGTGGCTGCTGCACTCAAGGTCTCTACCTGCTGTTCCTCTAGGTACGTCTTCAAGTCTCCAGTCAAACAATCCTTGAAGTCCTCCAGCAGAATCAGCTGCTCGAGGTCTTCCTTGGTCTCCACCTTCCGAGAGGCACACCATTCCTGGAAAAGTCGCTCCTTGATCGTGGCGAATTCGGTAAAAGTGTGCTCTGAGGTCTTCTTCAGGTTTCTAAACTTCTGCCTGTAAGCCTCGGGTACCAATTGGTACGCCATGAGCACCACTTTCTTCACCATATCGTAATCGCCGGAGTCGTCAAGGGATAACGTAGAGTAGGCGATTTGGGCCTTCCCAGTCAGGACTGACTGTATCATGATGGCCCAATTCTCCCTTGGCCACTCCAAAGAGGCAGCGACTTTCTCGAAGGCTGCGAAGAACTTCGAAACTTCTCTCTCGTTGAATTTGGGGACCATTTTGATATTCCTTACCGGATCGAAACCGCTTACTCCAGTTTGTCTCTGTCCAGCGCCTAATCTTAATACTTCTAGTTCATGTTGTCTCTGTCTTTCTTTTCTTCTCTCTCTCGCTGTTTCTCTTCTCTTTCTCGTTCTTCTCTTCTTTCTTCTCTTTCTCTCTCTTCTCTCTCTCGTTTCTCTTCTCTTTCTAATTCTAAACGCCTCATCGCCAATTCTTTTTCTTTCATCTCCATTTCTTTATTTTTCATCTCTACTTCTTTATCTTTTAATTCTCGTTCTAATTCTAACTTCTTCCATTCAATTTCCCGATTAATTTCTAGGGCACGCATCTTGACTGTTAGGAAGCTGATATTAAGCTCACCTGCATCACTGTCAACGTCACTGCCCTTATCTTCCTTTTCCGTGGAAGCTATTTCCTCACCTTCCCTTGTACTAGGAGTCTCGCCTTCCTGTTTCTCTTCTGCCTTCAGGTGCCGGTGTACCTTGGACAAGATCTCCACACGGGAATCACTGGCACGGATCTTGATCTCCAGGTAGGCGCTCACTAGTACAAGTTCCGGTTTGCTCAGATACTTTAACCTGGCAAGACAGTCCACTCTGTTCAGAAAAGCCTGAACATCGTCCAGATCGTCGATGGTAGCTTTGTCTGCCATTGTCAGAGATGGAACACTTAGCACTTAACACACTGCTTACACGTTAGCACTTAACACACCGAGCACTGTTCTACGCCAATATTGCACTTTATCGCACCAAACACTGCACTTGCCAATATTGCACGTAATCACTTCGGGCACCGCACTACCCAATATTGCACTGAATCCAAGCGAACACTTCGCTCTACAATATTGCACTGAATCACTGAGCACCGCACTAGTCAATATTGCACTTAATCGCTTAATCACAGCGAGCACCGTACTGCACAATATCGCACTTAGTCACTCTGAACACTGCACAGGACGTATAACGTCACAATCGTCACACACAGGGGGAATTATTTACAGGGATTACGCCACTTCACCACCCCTGTCAAACATACTTAACAAGGGGACGGATCCCGCTGGGGATGCCAATTATGTTACGGCCCTCTCGGGACGCAACGGGGTCCTTACTCTGATGTTGTTAGAGGAAGATATAATGTATCCGTTCCCGAGCCAGTAGTGGCTATCAAGGGATGAGATCCGTGACGCAAGTAACTAAAAGGGAGTAGGGAAAGAAATCTAAGAACTTAATATTATACTTGACACCATCACCGATTAAATATATAAAATCAAAAAGTGCACAGGGGGAGGGGTATTAACACTATACAAGGGGAATATGCACAATATAGTCTTCTGCAGAAGACTCTGGATCAAGAAGCTAGGTGCTGAGTCCGCGGTGCTTTCTTCGTGGCCTCAAGACGTGTCCTCTGAGAATGCCGAGCCTACCCTGGCCACAGGTCAGCCACAACACAGGTCCACTGGGGGCACCGTCGTGGAGGCCGTCAACCACACGTCCAGCTGGTCTGCTGGCAGGTACTGAGCCACCAAGGCTGGTACGGCCACTCCATGAACGATATAAGGGGTACACCCTAGACAGGAGTCTCGTGTGTTATCACCAATCACCCTCCTGTCCTCAATACCCCAGTGGATTATCGTCTCCAACAGTCGGTCCCGGGTAAATCCTTTCACTGCCACTCCACTGGCAGGCTAACACACCACAGTGTTCTTCCGGGGGGACGACGTCACAACAGCTGCAGCAAACTTCACAGTATGGAGACTGGCTGCCTCGGGTAGACTGACTCCACTTCCATCACAGTGGTCCCAGGTCGGCTCTGTAAGCAGACACGTCATCAATAACAGGGACACTAAAACACCACACCTTACAGGCTCAGACACAAACGCCCGACATATCCACTCCATAGATGGCGTTGTAGTCTGAGCACCACCTCACCAGAGGTCAGCGGCGGCGGTGTTGAGCGCTGAACGGGGCTGGAAACTGGCCCTCGTAGCTAGTACACGTCGTCGGTTTGGAGGGGGTTTCGGGAGCTGACCCACAGATGGCGCGGCCGTCACTGTTTCGAGATTGGACGCTGGATCAGGGTCCGTAACACACCATCTATATGGTGTTCAGGTGGCTTTGTTGACGGTGTCCCACCTGCGAGCTTCGTCTTGGAGACAGTACGGTATGACGTTTCTTACGTTTTCTCGTGTTTTGTTTCCCCCTCCGGCCTGCTCATGCGTCGCCTGAGCCATCCTGGTCCTTGTTCAGGGTGCCTTCTTATCTTCCCCTCAGTTTGTGGTAGCCCCTTCGGTTCAGTTTCCTGCTCTTTGGTACTGGTGGTAGCTTTATAGGTGTGCAGCCTTTCTGTCCTGGCGCCGGTGGTGACGGCTGCTTTCCGGAGGGGTTCTTGGGGTATTGGTACTTGATTGGTTTGGCCGGGGGGTGCGTCCTGTGTTGTCCGGTTGTGCTTTTTGCTGTTGCCGGCGTACCGTGTCTGGGGATGCGCTGTGGTTGATCCGGTTCCTTCGTTCCCTGTTTTCAGGGCTCGGGTCTCCCTGGTCGTCCGCAGTGTTTTCCTTCTTCCAGCCTGCGGTCTGTCTGCGCCCGTGCTGTTCAGACGTTAGCAGCTTTTGCTGCTGTGTTGGTGACGTCTCGGGCTCATTTCGGGCGCAGGGATTTGTGGGTCGCACAGGTTTTTGGCCGCCCATCCATATGTGTCTGTTTTTGGGTGTTCTTGTTGCCTTGGGTCGCAGGTTTGCGACCGGTTGTTTTGGCTTTGCGTTGCAGAGTTTGTGGCAGCCGCCTCCCGGGTTAGCCCTTTCTTTTCCTTCTCTTTGGGTATGAAGCTCCAGGGAGCCGTAGGGGCTCCCCACAGAAAACCAGTGTTGAATGTAATGAAACGCCATTTTCTGGGTGAGCCCCGGAGGCTCCCTGGAAACCCTCCCTCCCACCGGTCGGCGTTTTTCTCGCGTTGGTTGAAGCTTAGCTTCCGAACTGGAGCTTGGCAGCCGGCGCGGTAGGTCCGGGGCTCCCCCCTCCCCCTCCCGGGGCAGGGAGGGCTGTGCGGACGATCGGCGCGGCATTAAAGTGTGATGTTTGCTTGTTTGCTAGTTTCCTTGGGATTGTAGGGAGTTTTCTACCTCTCTGTTCGGTTTTTGTTGTAGTTTCTTACCATGTGGGGTTTGTTTTGTTACGCCTACCTTTCTGGGTGCCTAACCCCGGTCGATGGCAGATAAGGAAAACCCCCAACCATATGGGGTTTTCCAGGGCCATTGCTCCCTGAAACCTCTCTGAAGGGGCCAGGTTCTGGCACTGGTCCCTGGTAGGTCTGAACTCCTTAGCTAATGTCCCGGTCTAACATAACATACATTAGCCCGATAAGCTCCAGGGAGCCTCCGGGGCTCACCCAGAAAATGGCGTTTCATTACATTCAACGCTGGTTTTTTGCTGTTTGAGCATAAAATTTGTTATTATATATCTCGCCATGGGTCCCAAGAAAGCCAGTGATAAGGTTCAACCGAAGAAAATAGTTGTGAGTAGAGGCAGTAGAGGATGTCCCTTCTTCATTAAGAAAATGTGTGAAGTATGGGAAAACCTGCAAAGTTTTGTTGAAAAAACTCACCCAGATAAAGCTGTAGCAGGCCGTTGCATTGACCTTTTAAATGACAATGTGATGTCTTACTACAGACAAGTGTTAAAATGTAGGGGAAAAACAAGTGTCTTTAGACAGATTCATAATAAGACAAGCAAGTCCTAGTGGTATGCAGGCAAAATGTGCCAAAGAGTGCACACCAGTGAAGTCCTCACTGCCTGATGTTATAATGGAAGGGGACTCCCCTTCCAAACAGTAACACCTCTCCTCCTCCCCACCATCTTCCATACGCCAACAGCAGTCATCAGCAAGGGTAAGTAATAACTTGAACATGCTTTTGTATTGTCGATTTTGATGAATTAGGTATAAAATTTAGTTTGAAGTGAGGTTTTTGGGTAGTCAGGAATGGATTAATTTATTTCTCATTATTTCTTATGGGGAAATTAGCTTCGGTTTACGAGTTTTCAGGTTATGAGCAGTCTCCAGGAACGGATTAAACTCTTAAACCGAGGTACCCCTGTACTTTGGTGATGTTGGTTGTCTTACTCAGGTCGTTGGAGCAGATGGTATCACGCATGCTCTGACTTTCCTGGAGATGTCCGCACTGCGGGCACTGCTTCCTGAGGTGATTCACAACGTTAGCAGCCATACTGTTCTGGATGGAAACTGCTGTAGAATACCTGGTGGTAGAACACAGAATATTACTACATGTATGTTACCTGAGCTTGTCTGGGACAGAGGCTCGTCATGGTTGTTGATGGAAGGGCTGAAGGCTCAGAAGACACTGGTACCTGTATCAGTGGTGCCTTGAATAGAGGAGCGTTCGGCTTACATGTCATCTGAGACATGTGGCATTTTTTCACAGTTTTTGATATCTCGAATCATTCCTGGCCAGTAGTAGTCCTGTTTCAGGGCCTTGTAGGTTTTGTTGAAGCCGTAATGTGAACGAAATCCTTGGACCAGACACAAGATATCTGATCGTAGGCTGTTGGGAACTACCAGTTGCTTTGACCTCTTCTTTAACAGACTGCAAGACAGGATTTTCCACTGATGAGTCACATACCTGGGGCTTTTCTATGATGATTAGATTCGTAGGTTGTTGATCTTCTACCAAGTCGTTGCCCAGGAGAAGTTGATCTCCTAGCATGGGAAAAGGCTTCTCCCGGATGGCGATTTGAACTTCACCTTATATAAACGAACAATCCAGGCAGACTCTGGCAAGTGGATAAGGGGTAGTTACAGTGAGATCAGTAATGAGGACAGTCTCTTCGGTGTAGGTGACGTTGGGTACAACTGACTTGGGAAATATAGATTGTAGAGCAACTGTGTCCCTGAAGGTAATCACTTTGAACCTTCCCTCCGAAGCTTCACCGCTAGCAGAGACAGTTTCAGAGTACAGGTGTCTGTTGAAGAGAGAGAGAGATCAGTGGATGAAACAAAAATATTCATCATGGGCTTGGGAATCTTATGAATTTTAGGAGGTGATTTGGGCTTAGTCTCACTGCTGACCTTACAGTGAAGACTGGTACACTTTTCTATGGTATGCACATAGTCTTTACAATAACGGCAGTACAGCGAGGAGTTCACATTTCAGCACAACCTCAATTCAACGTACTGTACTATATGGGACCAACCCCAGTGTGTTGGAGCGTTGGATTCTTTGCAAAAGGTGACCTTCAGTAGGCGTTTGTGTCAGTGTCTCTTTGTTTTTTCTTGTACACAATAAAAATGCATTATATTATATACTGTACCTATATATTACTACTCTACTAAAAAATACTGTTTTTCAGTTGTTATTTACCTTATTGTTGGAGTTATGTCCATCTTAAAGTCTCATGGAGTTGTGAATGCTGTACAGTAAATACGTACATACTGTAATGTATTATGCCGTTAGCACTGTTGATTTAGTAGCTCTGCTGTATGTTGAGTACTACAATACAGTTTATGAAAACTATTGTACTCTAAAATTACTGCAAATTTAATTTTAACACTATGTACACACTTAAATTTAACACTTGTTTAACCCTTTAACTGCGCAACGCGCCTGCAGGCCCAGGCTTCGGGTGCGCAATGCGCCTGCAGGTGTTTTTATTTTTCACGTTCCATTCAAAACTCCCGCGGATACATGGGGTTCACATCAGCTTCCTCAGGGCTCTTGTAAACATACGCCATCTTTAAAAAAAATCATGGTCCACATTGTCGGGTGTCAGAGCCTCAGTAGTGAGTGAGCAACGAAAGCTGGCGCTCGCAGCATGAGCGCACAGCTCTGCTATTCAGCGTGTGACCACAGCATCGCCTAATAATGTCAAAATATATATATAACCTGTATTATTTAGCCGTGATAGTATTATAGAAGAGCCTGAGTGGGATAATGACTGGGTACAATGTTCAAATATCAGTGATTCAATGCTGTTCACGATGTTCACAGCGCTAGCCACAGCATTATTTCGTCCATCTAGGAATCTTCAAACGACTTCTTAGGTTCATTTTCAAAATAAACTTGTGGTCAATTATTCATTTACAGAAATTAGTGACAAGGATTGGCCCATACGAGGCAGCTGCTATTGGCCCATACGAGGCAGCTGCTATTGGCCCATAGGAGGCAGCTGCTATTGGCCCATAGGAGGTAGCTGCTATTGGCCCATACAAGTCAACTCCTATTGGCCCATAGGAGGCAGCTGCTATTGGCCCATACAAGTCAGCTCCTATTGGCCCATAGGAGGCAGCTGCTATTGGCCCATACGAGGCAGCTCCTATTGGCCCATATGAGGCAGCTGCTATTGGCCCATACGAGGCACCTGCTATTGGCCCATACGAGGCACCTGCTATTGGCCCATACGAGGCACCTGCTATTGGCCCATACGAGGCACCTGCTATTGGCCCATACGAGGCACCTGCTATTGGCCCATACGAGGCACCTGCTATTGGCCCATACGAGGCACCTGCTATTGGCCCATACGAGGCAGCTGCTATTGGCCCATACAAGGCACCTGCTATTGGCCCATACGAGGCACCTGCTATTGGCCCATACGAGGCACCTGCTATTGGCCCATACGAGCTATTTTGGTGAGGGATGTGATGTCGTAATTGTAGCGTCGTCTGCTGTGTGATTTCTCATGCAGTGTATAAGAACATAAGAACAAAGGCAACTGCAGAAGGCCTATTGGCCCATACGAGGCAGCTCCTATTTATAACCACCCAATCCCACTCATATACTTGTCCAACCCATGCTTGAAACAATCGAGGGACCCCATCTCCACAATGTTACGCGGCAACTGGTTCCACAAATCAACAACCCTGTTACTGAACCAGTATTTACCCAAGTCTTTCCTAAATCTAAACTTATCCAATTTATACCCATTGTTTCGTGTTCTGTCTTGTGTTGATACTTTTAATACCCCCTTTGTTATGTCCATTCACCCACTTGTAAACCTCTATCATGTCACCCCTAACTCTTCGCCTTTCCAGTGAATGCAACTTAAGCTTTGTTAATCTTTCTTCATATGAAAGATTTCTAATTTGGGGAATTAACTTAGTCATCCTACGCTGGACACGTTCAAGTGAATTTATATCCATTCTATAATATGGCGACCAAAACTGAACTGCATAATCTAAATGGGGCCTAACTAGAGCAAGATATAGCTTGAGAACCACACCAGGTGTCTTGTTACTAACGCTGCGATTAATAAATCCAAGTGTCCGATTTGCCTTATTACGAACATTTATGCATTGATCCTTTTGTTTTAAATTCTTACTAATCATAACTCCCAGAACCCTTTCGCAATCTGACTTTGCAATCTCAACACCATCTAGCTCGTATCTTGTAACCCTATCATCATTACCTAACCTCAGAACTTTACATTTATCAGCATTAAACTGCATCTGCCAATCCTTCGCCCATTTCAAAACCCTATCTAGATCAACTTGAAGTGATAGTGAGTCCTCCTCCGAATTAATTTCCTTATCGATTTTCGTATCATCGGCAAATTTGCAGATGTTGCTACTCAAACCTGAATCTAAATCATTTATATATATTATAAACAACAGAGGTCCCAGGACAGAGCCCTGAGGCACCCCACTTACAACATTTTCCCACTCTGACTTGACTCCATTTATACTAACTCTCTGTTTCCTTTGGTATAGCCATGCCCTAATCCAGCTTAATATAGCACCCCCAATACCATGAGACTCTATCTTTTTAATCAGTCTTTCATGTGGCACTGTATCAAAAGCTTTGCTAAAGTCAAGGTACACAACATCACAATCCTTACCACTATCAACTGCCTCAACAATGCTAGAATAAAAAGATAACAAATTTGTTAAACGTGAACGGCCATTTATAAAACCATGTTGCGACTCAATTATTAATTTATGTTTTTCAAGATGAAGACGAATTTTATTTGCTATTATAGATTCGAGTAACTTTTCCACAATAGACGTTAGGCTAATTGGTCGATAGTTAGATGCAAGTGATCTATCTCCTTTCTTAAAAACTGGTATCACATTAGCAACTTTCCAAAACTCTGGCACTCTGCCTGACTCTATTGATTTATTAAATATGGTTGACAGTGGGTCACAAAGCTCCTCTTTGCATTCTTTAAGCACCCTGGCAAACACTTCATCCGGCCCTGGGGATTTGTTTGGTTTGAGTTTTACTATTTGTTTAAGAACATCCTCCCTGGTAACTGCTAAACTCGTCAACCTGTCCTCGTCCCCACCCACATAGACTTGTTCGGCTGAAGGCATATTGTTAAGTTCCTCTTTAGTAAATACAGATACAAAATATTTATTAAAAATACTACTCATCTCTTCATCACTATCTGTTATTTGACCTGTCTCAGTTTTTAATGGACCTATCCTTTCCCTAGTCTTAGTACGATATAACTGAAAAAACCCTTTAGGATTTGTCTTTGCTTGCCCTGCTATGCGAACTTCATAGTTTCTTTTTGCTTTCCTTATCTCTTTTTTAACATTTCTAACCAGTTGTACGAATTCCTGTTCTAAAGTGACCTCCCCATTTTTAATCCTTTTGTACCAAGCTCTCTTTTTACCTATAAGGTTCTTCAAATTCTTTGTTATCCACTTTGGGTCATTAGTATTCGATCTATTCAATTTGTATGGTATAGTACGTTCCTGTGCTTTGTTTAGAATATTCTTAAATAAGTTATATATTGAATCCACATCGAAATCCCCATTTACGTCACCTATCGCTGGGTTCATGTCTCACTCCAAGACCGGCCCACACCCCATACCCAAGACTTTCCAATCAATTTGACCCCAAAAATTTTTTAGGCTATTAAAATCAGCTTTTCGAAAAACTGGCACTTTAACAGAATTTTCTCCTACAGGTCTATTCCATTCTATGCTAAATCTGATTTCTTTGTGATCACTGTTCCCTACCTCACTCCCTATTTCGATGTCATTAATTTGTGTTTCCCTGTTAGTTAACACTAAATCTAAAATATTATTTTCCCGTGTTGGTTCCTTAATATGTTGCGTAAGAAAGCAATCGTCAATTAATTCTAGAAAATCTTCTGCTTCACTATTCCCTGTTTTGTTCAACCAGTTTATTCCACTAAAATTAAAGTCACCCATGACGTAAATACTGTTAGATCTAGATGCCCTAGATATTTCATCCCATAGATGCTTTGCTTCCATTCTGTCTAAATTTGGTGGCCTATATGTAACTCCTATTATAATATTATTTGCTTTTTCGTATAATTCTATACAAATAGTTTGTGTGTGTGGCTCAGTTTTGATTCCCTCTTTGAGACTACATTTCAAATTGTCCCTAACATATATGGGTACTCCCCCTCCTCGTCTAATATATCTATCTGTGTGAAATAGTTTAAATCCATTTATTTGATATTCGGCTAATAGTTCTCTATTTTCTACATTCATCCACGTTTCGGTAAGTGCAATAATATCTATTTTTTCTGTGCAGACAAGAGCATTTAATTCGTTAATTTTATTTCTTAGACTTCTACTGTTAGTGTAATATACCCTAAGTGAATTGTTATTTTGAGGCCCTTCTCTTTCCCTGATCATTTTGCCAATTCCTTTCTCCCACCAACACATACTTTTATTACCTCCTTCCTCCAAATCAATTCCCATACTTCTATCTACTAACAGTTTAAACCCAAACAAACACCTCTAACCACTTCTTCCAACGAGTTCGCAACAGCAACAACCCCAGTTCTCGATAGATGCACCCCATCACGAGCATACATTTCATTTCTTCCGTAGAAGTGTTCCCAGTTGTCTATGAAAGATATTGCATTTGATTTGCAATATCTTTCCAGCCGGCAACTGATACCAAGTGCCCTCGACATCCATTCATTTCCCACTCCCTTTCTTGGAAGAATGCCACATACAGTGTGTCCTCACTTGAACGAACTATATGAGGCGAAGCCGATTCGTTCCAGTGCGGAATTCGTTCCATCCGTCCGGCCCCAACAACCTTCTTATTTTTTTTTTTTTAAACATATGCCAGGACACATTAGTTTGTTTCTTTGTTGTGTGGTGCTTCATTATAATATCTTTCATGCTCTTTTGGTGTCAATAATAATCTGAGATGCGAGAATCACCATCCCCCACCCCACTCACACCATCCTCCACACCATCCACACCATCCTCCACACCACCCACACCATCCTCCACACCATCCTCCACACCACCCACACCATCCTCCACACCACCCACACCATCCTCCACACCACCCACACCATCCTCCACACCACCCACACCATCCTCCACACCACCCATACCATCCCCACACCACCCATACCATCCCCCACACCACCCATACCATCCCCCACACCACCCACACCATCCTCCACACCACCCACACCATCCCCCACACCACCCACACCATCCCCACACCATCCTCCACACCACCCACACCATCCCCCACACCACCCATACCATCCCCCACACCGCCCACACCATCCCCCACACCGCCCACACCATCCCCCACACCACCCACACCATCCCCCACACCACCCACACCATCCCCCACACCACCCACACCATCCCCCACACCACCCACACCACCCACACCATCCCCCACACCACCCACACCATCCCCCACACCACCCACACCATCCCCCACACCACCCACACCATCCCCCACACCACCCACACCATCCCCCACACCACCCACACCATTCCCCACACCACCCATACCATCCCCCACACCACCCATACCATCCCCCACACTACCCACACCATCCCCCACACCACCCACACCATCCCCCACACCACCCACACCATCCCCCACACCACCCACACCATCCCCCTCACCACCCACACCATCCCCCACACCACCCACACCATCCTCCACACCACCCACACCATCCCCCACACCACCCACACCATCCCCCACACCACTAACACCATTCGCCCCCACCACCCACACTCCCCACACCACCACCCACACACCCCACACCACCACCCACACCATCCCCCACACACCCCACACCACCACCCACATCATCCCCCACACCATCCACACCATCCCCCACACCATCCACACCATCCCCCACACCACCCACACCACCCACACCATCCCCCACACCATCCCCAACACCACTAACACCATTCGCCCCCACCACCCACACTCCCCACACCACCACCCACACACCCCACACCACCACCCACATCATCCCCCACACACCCCACACCACCTACATCATCCCCCCACACCCAACCACACCACCCACACCAACCCACCCACACCCAAACCACACCACACCACCCAAACCACACCACACCACCCAAACCATACCACACCACCCAAACCATACCACACCACCCACACCGTGTATTGAAGCAGCAGGCTTGGAAGCGTCTCAACTCGCCCGACAAAAAAAATGATGGGTTGACAGGTCTCCTCTCACACCTCCTAGACCCCCCCCCCCCACCCCCCAGGTACCCGGCCATACACACCACAATGCCAAGTCAGCTATTGTTTTCTTCAGGAAACAATAAAACATGTTAATGATTAATAATGTATAGTAATACACGAAAATTAACATATTTTGGCATAAATATTTTACAGCTAAGATTGAGATTTATAATAGAGTATGAATGAGAGGTTTGGCAGCCATGCGTGGTCACCACCCTTCTCTCTCCACTTCCACCTCCCCTGACAACACCTTCCATCACTGACCCCACCTGCCTCTTTCCACCACCTGCCTCCCCTGACACCGCCTGCCTCCCCTGACCCCACCTGCCTCCCCTGACCCCACCTGCCTCCCCTGACCCCACCTGCCTCCCCTGACCCCACCTGCCTACCCTGACCCCACCTGCCTCCCCTGACCCCACCTGCCTCCCCTGACCCCACCTGCCTACCCTGACCCCACCTGCCTCCCCTGACCCCACCTGCCTCCCCTGACCCCACCTGCCTCCCCTGACCCCACCTGCCTCCCCTGACCCCACCTGCCTCCCCTGACACCACCTGCCTCCCCTGACACCGCCTGCCTCCCCTGACACCGCCTGCCTCCCCTGACACCACCTGCCTCCCCTGACACCACCTGCCTCTTTCCACCACCTGCCTCCCCTGACCCCACCTGCCTCCCCTGACACCGCCTGCCTCCCCTGACCCCACCTGCCTCCCCTGACACCACCTGCCTCTTTCCACCACCTGCCTCCCCTGACCCCACCTGCCTCCTTTGACCCCACCTGCCTCCCCTGACACCACCTGCCTCCCCTGACACCACCTGCCTCCCCTGACCCCACCTGCCTCCCATGACACCGCCTGCCTCCCATGACACCGCCTGCCTCCTCTGACACCACCTGCCTCCCCTGACCCCACCTGCCTCCCCTGACCCCACCTGCCTACCCTGACCCCACCTGCCTCCCCTGACACCACCTGCCTCCCCTGACACCACCTGCCTCCCCTGACACCGCCTGCCTCCCCTGACACCGCCTGCCTCCCCTGACACCACCTGCCTCCCCTGACACCACCTGCCTCCCCTGACACCGCCTGCCTCCCCTGACACCACCTGCCTCCCCTGACCCCACCTGCCTCCCATGACACCGCCTGCCTCCCATGACACCGCCTGCCTCCCCTGACACCACCTGCCTCCCCTGACACCACCTGCCTCCCCTGACCCCACCTGCCTCCTCTGACACCACCTGCCTCCCCTGACACCACCTGCCTCCCCTGACACCGCCTGCCTCCCCTGACACCGCCTGCCTCCCCTGACACCGCCTGCCTCCCCTGACACCACCTGCCTCCCCTGACACCGCCTGCCTCCCCTGACACCGCCTGCCTCTTTCCACCACCTGCCTCCCCTGACCCCACCTGAATCCCCTGACACCACCTGCCTCCCCTGACACCGCCTGCCTCCCCTGACACCGCCTGCCTCCCCTGACACCACCTGCCTCCCCTGACACCGCCTGCCTCCCCTGACCCCACCTTGCCTCCCCTGACCCCACCTGCCTCCCCTGACACCACCTGCCTCCCCTGACACCGCCTGCCTCCCCTGACACCACCTGCCTCCCCTGACACCGCCTGCCTCCCCTGACACCGCCTGCCTCCCCTGACACCGCCTGCCTCCCCTGACACCACCTGCCTCCCCTGACACCGCCTGCCTCCCCTGACACCGCCTGCCTCTTTCCACCGCCTGCCTCCCCTGACACCACCTGCCTCCCTTGACACCACCTGCCTCCCCTGACACCACCTGCCTCCCCTGACACCGCCTGCCTCCCCTGACACCACCACAAATGATGCCAGCCACCTCACCAAGGCCTAACGTTCACACGACCTGTGCTTGTTTTATTGGCCTCCTCAAAATTTATTCTAAATAGGTATTAGTACAGTACGTAGGTTGTTAGAGGGAGGGAGGGAGGGAGGGATCCAGGAAACAACCCCCCCCCTCCCACCCCCCACCCCTCCAATGGCTCAGGGAGCGACTGGCCGGCCACACAATGCCAGCTGTTATCTACACCCCAATTGAATTAAAAATTCTGTGAAAAGGAAATGTGTTCAAACTGTTTAAAATATGTACTGTATATATTACAATTTTCACCATTATTATTGCTCCAATATGACATTTTTCTAATAAAAAGGCTATTTTCAGTGTAGATAATGCGATAATTATCATTAAATTGACTCTTGGCATCTGACGACGAGAGGAGAGTGAGTGGTCTCTGTGGTCAGGTGGAGGAAGGAGGGTGGGGGCGGGGGAGCACGTGTTGCCTCCTGACAACAACTCTCTCACCAATGCCCCCTGACACCATTTTATCACCATTTCTCCCTAGAAACAATGGGTAGGGATAATAAAACACTACATAACTGTTTACACTCTGGCGAATCATAGTTGATGACAGCCAGCTCTGACGCTCGGCCTCGGTGACCGCTTGTACGAACATTCCTCACTTAATCGAACATTTGTATGTTCCACTGAACATTTGGTACCGAATTCAATTTGTTCGGCTCTTCCGGGAATTCGATAGAGCGGGGTTCGTTAGTCTGAGGAAGCACTGTATGATCGGGATTCCTCCCTTGCTCCTAACTAATTCAATGGCTGTCCTGAATCTCTGTATTAGTTCCTCACTCCTAACTCGTCCAACATCATTACCCCCTGTACTAATACAAATAATGGGTTTGTTCCCATTTCCTCTCATAATATCATTCTTGTTTCCAACAATATCACCAATTCCAGCTCCCGGATAGCAAACCCTTAATCTGTTCCCCCTATCTCTGGCACAAAATGTTCTATCTAAATACCTCACCTGGGAATCTCCCACAACCAAAATTCGCTTCGATTCTCCATTTTCGTTTCGAGCAGTTTGAGGGACCTGCGCTTCAATGCTCCTCGTTACTTTCTTTGCCACCTCGTTGAACAACCTGTTGAACAACAGGTTCAACACAGCACTCGTCCTCTAATACGTCAAATGCGTATGATGGCCACTGTGCTGTTTGGACACAATACCGGCTTACTTGCATATTTCTAGTAAATAAAACATATAGATAAGTATATATAACATATGTAAATAGTGTAATAAAAACAATGACAGTATGGTGGGAGGAGCTAAGTTGGTGAATAAGATGTTGGAGTGAGGGAGGGCTTGTGTGGGTGTGGCTGCTCAAACTCGCGATGTTCTGAATGTGTTGATGGTAAATGTACATAGTGTGTGGCAGTGTATAGTGTGTACATATGTTGTAAATATACATAAATGAACATGAAACATTGGTGTGAATAACTGTATGATAGGAGGGGCAATGTTGGAGGAGTGAGGGAGGGCTGGCTGGGTGTGGCTGCTCACACTCGCGGTGTTCTGAATGTGTTGATGGTGAATGTATATAGTGTTTGACAGTGTATAGTGTGTACATATGTTGTAAATATACATAAATGAACATGAAACATTGGTGTGAATAACTGTATGATAGGAGGGGCAATGTTGGAGGAGTGAGGGAGGGCTGGCTGGGTGTGGCTGCTCACACTCTCGGTGTTCTGAATGTGTTGATGGTGAATGTATATAGTGTGTGACAGTGTATAGTCTGTAAATAGATTGTATATATACATAAATTAGCATGATACATGGTAAATATGTGCAAGATATGTGTACACAAGTGTCATGCACGTAACAGTGTCCTTGGACAGTACGGATGTTTTACTGCCATAATATAGTGTACGTGTTCATTATACATAGGATTAGCACGTAAAAACAAATAAAATGTATTTGGAACTGTGCGCAAAAAATGAACAAAAATATATTCGCGGCAACTCGCGCGCCCCGCCCCGGGCGCCCCACCGGCCCCGAGAGCATACTGCTCTGGCGCACGGGGAATGATGACGTCACGCCCCACCTTTCGGACCCCATAGCAGCCAAAGTAAGTACAATTTCGAACTTCCGTTGCTATACCCATATACAGACGGGTTTCTGGGGGGAGCCCCGTCGGCTCCCCGGAGCTATCCCAGGCTGATATGCTAATGTCAGACTTTGGCATCAGTCATGTGTATGGAGTTCTTAGGCCTACCGGGGACCACGGCCAGAACCGGGCCCCCTCAGAGAGGCAAGGGGAGCAATGGCCTATAGAAGCCCCCGTGTGGTTGGAAGCATTCTATGTCTGCCATCGACCGGAACAGGCACCCAGAAAGGTAAGCGCCTCAAAACAAACCCCTATTCTGGTTAAAATTGCTACCAAAAACCGAACTAGTGGATAGAACTCCCCAACCGAAAACAAGCAAACTAGTGTGACGTCACACACCTCCGCGCCGCTGTCTGCGCAGCTTCCCCCTCCCCGGGAGGGGGAAGGGGGAGCCCCAGACCCCCGCGCCGGCTACCCACACCTCAGTTCTTGAGGCTGATGCTATAGGCGATGGTCTTGTGCTCTGGCTCCAGTGTCGCTACTGCACTGTGCTTTGCGTGTGGTGTTAGTTTTGTGGGTGCGAGAGCCAGGAGTTATCTTCAATACTCGGGCTGCATGCGCCTAGGGCTGCCTTCCCTAGGTACCCTGTAAGTACTGCCCTTGGGGCTTGGGGCCACCTTCCACAGGCTCCTCGGGGTCTGCCTCTGCTGGTCCGTTTTACCTTTCGGTTTTTCGGCCGCCTGTTGGGCTCTTGGGTGTTCTGTTCTCCCTTGTTACCGGCAGGTAAGAGGCAGTTTGCACTGGTAGGGGCGCAGGGTGCTGCTCAGCTTGTATTTCCCGACATCGCGGCCGGCTCTGTTCCTTGGGGTTCGCTGTCCTCTTGCAGGGTTTTGTTTTTCTTTTTGTTTCACCTCCTGCCTGCTCATGCGTCGCCTGAGCCGTCCTGGTCTTTGGACAGAGTGCTCGCTTTCCTTCATCTCCTCGTTTCGTTGTGGCCCCTTCGGTCCAGGATTGTTTTTCCAAGGCACTTTTCTTGTTGGCTTTGGCCTCTGGGGGTCGGGTAGGGGAGCTTCATGCTCTCCTCCGGCGCAGGGGTTTCTGCTCTTTTGGTCGTGGTGATTGTTTTGTTCGTTTGCAGCCGTCTCCTTCTTTTCTGGCGAAGAATGAGACTGCTGCGTTCCGGAGGGGTCCATGGGTGGTTGATGCTTGGTTGGTCAGGCCGGGGGTGCATCATGTTTTGTGTCCGGTTGCGGCGCTTCGCCGTTATTTGCGCGCCACAGCTTCTGTGTCCGGGGACGCGCTGTGGGTTGATCCAGTTTCCCTTCTTCCCTGTTCGCGGGTTCGGGTCTCTCAGGTCGTCCGCAGGGTTATTAAGTCCAGCCAGCCTGCGGTCTATCCCCGTGCCCATGACGTTCGTAAGTTCGGGGCTCTTGCTGCCGTCTTTGGGAATATGTCTTGGTCTGATATTCGGCGCGGGGATTTTGGCGGTCGAACAGGATCCTGGCTGTTCGTTACCTTGTGAATGTCCCTTGGCCTTGTCGGGCCTGTGTTGCTTTGGGTCGGCGGTTGCAGCCAGTTGTCTCGGCTTTGAGTTGAGGAGTGAGCGACGACCGCCTCCCGGGTACGTCCCTCTTTTTTCTGTCTGTGGGTAGTTAGCTCCGGGGAGCCGACGGGGCTCCCCCCAGAAAACCAGCGTTGAATGTAATGAAATGCCATTTTCTGGGTGAGTCCCGGAGGCTCCCCGACATCCCTCCCTCCCTCCGGTCGGCGTTTTTTCGCGTTTTTGACATCCAGCCTCAAGAACTGAGGTGTGGGAAGCGCCGGGGGTCTGGGGCTCCCCCTTCCCCCTCCCGGGGAGGGGGGAGCTGCGCAGACAGCGGCGCGGCGGTGTGTGACGTCACACTAGTTTGCTTTTTTTCGGTTGGGGAGTTCTATCCACTAGTTCGGTTTTTGGTAGCAATTTTAACCAGAATAGGGGTTTGTTTTGAGGCGCTTACCTTTCTGGGTGCCTGTTCCGGTCGATGGCAGACATAGAATGCTTCCAACCACACGGGGGCTTCTATAGGCCATTGCTCCCCTTGCCTCTCTGAGGGGGCCTGGTTCTGGCCGTGGTCCCCGGTAGGCCTAAGAACTCCATACACATGACTGATGCCAAAGTCTGACATTAGCATATCAGCCTGGGATAGCTCCGGGGAGCCTCCGGGACTCACCCAGAAAATGGCGTTTCATTACATTCAACGCTGGTTTTTTGACACTTTCAGAAGAAAAAAGAATTTTTTCCCAAGGTTTCATTTCCTGCGCACTGGGGGGATGTCATATTTATAGGTCGCACAGTTAAAGGGTTAACCCTTAACATGCGAGGGGTATAATATCCTTTCTTCCCCACAGGCGCTTGTAATTTAAAAAAAATATATATTATTTTTTCTTCCTAACCTGTTAATTTGTGTTCACTGATCACAGGAAAAATAATAAAAAAATCGTAAGTGGCATATATTGCCCGCTAGAGGGCGGGGAAGTCTGGCAAAAAATAGGCGCTGACTCAGCGTGCGTCCCAGGCGGTCTGTTGCTCGCCAGCTGTCAGGCCGGAGTTGCCACAAAGAGATAATTACCTAATTATTTCAATGTCTCTGATTGATTTTTCATAGTTTTTTTGCTGTAATATTATTCAATAGTGTGTAGTTTGATATATTTATATAATAAAATGAGTGAATCATCGCTGTACTCAAAAATATGGTGTGCATATTGTTGATTCAATTATGTTCATCAATCAGTGAACACATACTTTGTCGGTTATTACACTATATACACAGGTTATATATAAGTATCTGCATGTTTTGTTCACCATAACGAACCACTAAGTTGCTATTATGAGTCAAAAAGTAACGAGGAGTGACCGCCGTGTACCAGCCAGCCACTCACGCCCTCCCTCAAGTCATCTGACTCACCCACATTTTCCTCCCACAATACTGTTTTTGCTTTTATTCACTATATACAGACGTTATATATAAGTATCTACATTCGTGTTCACCATAACGAACCACTAAGTTGGCATGCTGAGTGGCAGTGCCAGTGGCAGCCCGCACTGGTTGCTGCTTCCTCCCTCCCTCAAGTCACCTGACTCACCCACATTCTCCTCCCACTACACTCTTTTTGCTTTTATTCACTATATACAGACGCTATATATAAGTATCTACATTCGTGTTCACCATAACGAGCCACTAAGTTGGTATGCTGAGTGGCAGCCAGTGGCAGCCCGCCACTGGCTGCCACTCCCTCCCTCCCTCACCTCACCTGACTTGCCACCATTCTCCACCCACCATACTGTTTTTGCTTTTATATACAGACATTATATATAAGTATTTACATGTTTTGTTCACCATAACTGTACACCTAAGCTTGTATGGTGAGTAAAGGCACAAAGATGTAGCTACTCACACAGTCGGCTGATGGCTGCCGCCCTCAAGGCCAGACGCACTAATATTTCTCCCCCAACAATATTGTTTGTGGTGTTATTACGCTATATACACACATTATATAAAAATATCTACCTGTTTTATTCACCATACTTGTACAAGTAAACTGGTATGGTGCCCAAAGACCATCGTGGTAACAGTAAACAACACTGTCGTCTGCACGGTGTAGCAGTGCTGTTAGCTCATGCTGCGTACGTCAGGCTTGGTAGCTCACTCAATACTGAGGCCAATAACACCCGGGAGTATGGCCCACGATTTTTTTTTTAAATGGCGTCTGTTTACAAGAGCCCTGATGAAGATGTGGTGAACCCCGTGTATCCGCGGGCCGTTTAAATCTTGCTTAGTACTCCAACACGTCATATGACGTGATGCGCAGTTGACTGGAACAACTTCCAACACGTCATATGACGTGATGCGCACTTTAAGGGTTAAACTGATCACTCCACACACGATGTTTTTACATATTTGCATCAGCTTTGCTGGTGCTTGCTGCTGCTGTGTTGTCTTGAGCTTCTTCTGAGCTGATGCAGGCTGCTGTTATACTGGTGCTGGGTACGGCTGTGCTGGTGCTGGGTACGGCTGTGCTGGTGCTGGGTATGGCTGTGCTGGTGCTGGGTATGGCTGTGCTGGTGCTGGGTACGGCTGTGCTGGTTGATTTTCTGCTACTAGTTCGTGAAAAATATTGACTCATTTTTGTTTGTTTCCTTCATTTTGTCATATCTTTGAGACAAATATCTTTCATCATCCTTAGGTGTTGATAAAAGCCTGGTAGCTCTGGATTGTCAGTTTGTGAAACAATATCAAGGAGTTTTTCAACATGGAACAATGTGTCAGCACACGTAGCAGATTGTAACCGGCTATCATGCTCATCCTCGTCATCTTCTCCGTCGTCGTCAACAGTGCCTGTAACATTTTGTATAATCTCATCCTCTGTTAAATGACCAATAGGTGGATCAACTGCATCAATATCTAACCACTCCTCCACATTGTCAACTCGTCAACTCCTCACAAGCAGCACACAGTTCTTGATAAATTTCATTTGAAAATCCTTCAAAATCCATTTCTTCCTCAGTCACTTCATCAGCATGATCAAGCAACAGGAGTTTTTTCCAAGAATTTCTTAATGTTGACTCTTTAACTTCTTCCTAAATTTTAGCCCAGTTGTAAATGGCTTCCTTAATTGAATATTTTTTGTAACGTTTCAGTGTTGCTTGACCTCGCAAATTGGTTCCTTGTCTGTTGTCTTCATCTGACTCAAACAACACCATGATTTCTTTTTTTCATTGCTCGTTTGTAGAGCTCTTTCATTGCATATACAACACCCATATCCATTGGCTGGATCAGAGAGGTGGTCTTTGGAGGTAAGCCCATACATTTGATGCGTCCATCACGTGATGCTAATGTGTCGAGCCCTACATGAGCTGGGGCATTGTCAACCAAGAGTAATGCCTTGACATCATTCTGCCTCACTCCACACTTGTTTATCTGAAAATCTCTTACTTGTTTGCAAAAATGATTTTTGAACCAGTCTACAAAAATATCGCCAGTAAACCAAGCTGTTTTAGAGTTGTAATAGACCACAGGTAGCTTGTTCATTAAATTTTTCAAAGCACGTGGATTTTTAACTTCCCCACAATGGCAGACTTTGTTCTATGACTTTCATCTGCATTCGCACTCTGCATGGCAGAAACTTTTTCCTTGTTTACCTTACGGCCAGGAACACACTCATCTAGCTTGGATGCCAAAGTGTTGTTCTGTAAGCATTTCCAATTAAAGCTTGTTTCATCGGCATTGTATACCTGAAAATGCCTTAGATCATTTGTTATTATGTAATCATTTAATTTACGCTTAAATCGCTCGACAGAATCCGTATCTGCACTTAACGATTCTCCACAAACTTTCCTGTTCTTAATATTATGCCTATTCTTAAACCTTTGCAACCATCCTTCATCTGCTCGAAAATCTGGAATGTTCAACTTTTGTGCAAATTTATCCAAGGAAAAGCAAGGAATTTCCTTATATCATCTTTCTGTCTCGATATCACACACCCTACTTTTCCCGGCATTAAATTCTGTGGCCAGCCTAGTAACAGAGTAGCCACGTTCATGTTTCTCTATGATGTGTAATTTCTGCACAGTGGATAAAAAACTCCTCTTCCTCGTTGTAGCTACAGCACGATTACCAAGCCCTTGAGACATCTTGTTGTATTATAATAATACAGCTGTAGTAAAAAAATGGAAAATTCCACAATTATTCTTCCACTGGCAGACAAACACATCACTCGCAGACAAAGCTAACGGCACTGGGTGCCTATTGTATGAACGCAAACTAAGTCTAAACACCCTGCAGTAGGCTGGCGTTTAAGCCAAATCCAGTAACATAAATTTCTCTCAAATATTGGATTTACATCAAATTACAGTACAACCTCGATTCAACGTACCCCGAATCAACGAATCTCCCGCTAGTTCGCACACTTTTCAGGCCGGATTTACTCACCCAGTTGGATGAACAATTGTTGGATGAACAATAGATTCTGTGACAAGTTTTCACTCAACCAGCAGATATCAGAGCCAACAAGAAATGAAAATATTCTAGATCTGGTCTTTACAAACAATGAAGGCATAATCAGGGACATTACAATATCAGATACCACATACTCAGATCACAAGCTCATTGAAGTGCAAACTACCATCAATACTCAGAATAGACCTAAAACGTTGATCAAGCAAGAGGGGTTATTCAGTAAATTCAATTTTAATAATAAAAGGATAGACTGGGAGAAAATAAACAGGGAACTTACAAACATTCCATGGAAAACTGTTCCAAGTAATACAAGTCCTACAGAAGGAATTGAAAAACTGATTTCAGAATGGTATCAAGTCTGTCTGAAACATGTTCCTTTGAGAAAAGCCAGGAAAAGGTCCAACGTAGAAAGATAATGCAGACGACACAATAAAAGAAGGAAAACATAACGGAAATGCTTAACCCTTACACTGCTCAGGGGTCATATGGACATTTACACCCCTGTGCGCAAGAAAAAAAAAAATTCAAAATTTTTTTTTCGTCTTCTAAACATGTTAATTTGTGTCCCCTGAGCACGGAAAAAATAAAAAATAAATCGTAGGTGACATATTTTGGGCGCAATTGACCGAGGAAGTCTGGCAAAAAGTGGGCGTTGACAGAGCGGTCGTCAGACCCGGTCAGCGTCACCCGCGTTGACAGATGGGAGTTGCCACAAAGATATTATTACCTAATTGTTTCAATGTCTCCGATTGATTTTTTCTTAGTTTTTTTGCAGTAATATTATTCAATAGTGTGTATTGTAATATATTTATATAATAAAAGTGGTTAATAATCGCTATACTCAAAAGTATGATGTGCATATTAGTGATTCAATTATTATGTTTATAAAACAATAAACAAATAGTTTTGCTGCTATTACACTCTATACACAGGTTATATATAAGTATTGGCATGTTTTGGTCACCATAACGAACCACTAAGTTGGTATTGAGAGTCGAAAAGAACGAGGAGTTACCGCCACACACCAGCCAGCCACTCGCTGCCACTCCCTCAACACACGCACTAAACTTTCTCCCCCAACAATACCAGTTGTGGTGTTATTACACTATATACAGACGTTATATATAAGTATGTGTATATTTTGTTCACAACTGTACAGCTAAGCTGATATAGTTCAGGCACTAAGAGTCGTCGCTATACACAGATGGCGGCTGGCGGCTCCCTCACTCTTTCAAGGTCACACGCACTAAACTTTCTCCCCCAACAATACCTTTTGCAGTGTTATTACCCTATATACACATATTATATATAAATATCTACATGTTTTATGCACCGTAACTGTACACCTAAGCTTGTAGAGCGCCCAAAGAGCATAGTGGCCACCCTCTAAACAGCTAGAGAAATCGTGCAGACGACGTCACCTCCGTCACCCATATGGCTCCTCCCAGCATAATCCTTTTGCTGTTATTACACTAATACACACATTATATATAAGTATCTACATTTGTGTTCACCATAGAGAACCACTGACCTGGTATGGTGAACGCAAACAATAACAGGTGGCCACACAGTCAGTAAACGATGCTGTCTCCCTCCGTCTCTCAGCTTCACTCCTCACACAGCGCTAATTATTACAACAATCCTGCTATTATCACAACCCTGGTTATTTATATCACAGTCATTGGTCATCTGTAATATTGTCATCGCTAAATAATAACAATTATATATTTATTTTGACATTTTTCGGCGATGCTGTGGTCACAAGCTGAACATCAATGCTGTTCGCTCATGCTGCGTGCGCCGGCCTTGGTTGCTCCAACAGTACTGTGCCTCTCACACCTGAGAATATTGCCCACGATTTTTTTTTAAAATGGCATCTGTTTACAAGAGCCCTGAGGAAGCTACTGTGAACCCCGTGTAGCCGCGGGCCATTTGAATCAGGCCTGGCACCCTATGGCGTATATATACGCCATACGCACCATGGGACATGTTACTCAGGGCGTATATATACGCCATGCGCAGTTTAAGAGTTAAGCAGACACGACTTTCCTGTCAAAGAAGGAATAATTTAAATAGGGAGATTGAAGAAATTGAGCAGAAATTGAAACACTCACATCAAACTGAAGAAAGGCAGTTAGAACAGAAAGCAATAGCAATTCAGGAAATAAAGAAAAATCCAAAATACTTCTTCATATATGCAAAATCAAAAGCAAAAACTGCCAGTATTAGACCTGTTCGTACGAGTGAAGGTTCATACACGGAGGATGACAAAGAAATTAGTGAAATCCTAAAAAAGCAGTATGAGGACATGTTTAGCACTCCAGTAAACAACATGAAAGTGGAAGAGCCAGACAACATCTTAATGTGTGATATCCAAACCCCTGTAAATATAACTGATATCAACACGAGCGTACTAGATTTTGAAAGAGAAATTGAAAACATGCCCATGTACTCAGCTCCGGGTCCAGATTCATGGAATTCAATATTTATAAAGACATGCAAGGTGCCAGTAGCACAGGCACTCAGTATAGTGTGGAGGAAGAGCTGGGACACGGGGGGGGGGGGGGGATACCAGATGCACTTAAAGTAGCAGACATAGCCCCTCTACACAAGGGAGGGAGCAAAGCATTAGCAAAGAATTATAGATCAGTTGCACTAATGTCCCACATAATAAAAGTATTTGAGAGAGTGATTAGGAGTCAGGTGACCAATTTCGTGGAGACCAATGACCTTCACAACCCAGGCCAACATGGATTTCGAGCGGGAAGATCGTGACTCTCACAGCTACTTGATCACTACGACAAAGTCACTGAGGCACTAGAAGAAAAACAGAATACTGATGTGTTATACACGGACTTCGCAAAGGCTTTTGATAAATGTGACCATGAAGTGCTAGCACACAAAATGAGATCAATAGGAATAACCGGTAAAGTAGGATGCTGGATTCTCAGTTTTCTGTCAAACAGGACTCGACGAGTAACAGTCAATCATATGAAATCGAGTACAAACGCAGTTAAAAGCTCTGTACCTCAGGGTACAGTCCTTGCGCCACTGCTTTTCCTTAGTCTCATATCAAATATAGACAAAAATACAAGTCATAGCTTCGTATCATCCTTTGCAGATGACACCAAATTCATTATGAAAATTACCTTAGCTGAAGACATTGAAAAACTTCAAGCAGATATTAATAAAAGTTTTCGATTGGGCAACAGAAAATATGTTTAACAGTGATAAATTCCAAGTACTCAGGTACGGTAAAAATGAGGACCTTAACCACTTAACTGCGCCAATTGAGTATTCTTGGTCGGTGGGAAACTGCGCCAACCGAGAAAACTCTGATTTTTTCGTACCCATTCTAAATGTGTGCGAGGTTGGTTTTGTACATAATGGACTCATAGGACCTCCAGTGAGAGGCACCCATCTTGGAAAAAATTCCCAGAATGCCCTAGGGCTGCTGGCTGGGTTAGTACTAAGTGAGCAACCATGGGTGGTGCACGTGCTTCTGGCTCCCAAACAGCTGTCCGACGTGGTATTGAAAGATCGCGCGCTGTCGGTGAAATTCAAACCTTATTGTGTGAAGAACATAAGAGTCATAATATTGGTGAAGCTAGGCGCAATAAGGACCTAACACAAAGGTTGGATGCAAGTGATACAGCACCTATGAGGACGATACAGTGAACATATCCAATTGTAGCTCTGAGCACCACCCTGGCCCAACTATGCTATCTCCAATTTATTTAGATGATACATAGATGAATCGTTTTCTGTGTTCAGTGATGATGCATCTGATACAAGTAGCATAGATGAACAGTGTTAGCGACTTTCATGGTGGTGTTTTCCATAGATATTTTCAAGAATCGCTGAATCTCTTCTTGACTGACACACACTATTTGAGGCTGGCTGAATTTCTTCCAGACTGACGGACACTCTTTGAGGCTGGCTGAATCTTTTCCTATGTGGGACCTTACAAAGCAATCTTTTCACGACTACCTTACAAATTGATCTTTTCCTGTAATCTTTTCAAGACTACCTTATGTTTTACAAGCTTGGCTACATACCACCTACAGGTACTAATGCCAAGGGTGTACGTGAGTGCATTATTTGCAAGCACACAGAAGGAAGAAACAGGAAGCGAAAATCCATTGTACCTGGTGCAATGAGAGCAAAGTCGTGCTGCGTACCATGGACTACTTTGTTGATTATTACTCACTTCTGAAGTACTGAGTGTGTAATACAGTGTTACTGTGTAAATGGTGTGTGAAACTGTACATATTGTAATTTTAGTGAATTTTTAACAAGTAATATTGCGGCAATAAACATTTATTGTGGACACAATACTGACACATGTATCGCAGTTCTATGGAACATTATGAACATTCTACTGTATACATATTGTAAAGGACACAAATATGCATCATATACGATAAAAAAGACAAATAAAACCGTATTGGAAATACATAGAACAAATAATTTAAAATATATTTGTGGTAACACCTGGTGCTTGAATTACCCGCACAACCGTGTCTGGGCGAGTCACACACGGGCGACCAGCCCCTGATGATGTCACGGCGCACCTTGTCCACATCCCCACAGCCAAAGTAAGTGGAATTTGGTATTTATTTTTACATAGGGAAGGGAATTTATCATTTTTCAAAGAAAAAAAGAATTATTTGGGAACACTTTATTTCTTGCGCACAGGGGGAATTTCACAATAAACTTGGTGCAGCACAGTCGTTAAATAACTAAGTTCTTTTCCCAAAAAACAAAGTTACGTCTGATGTCCTGTGATTTGGTTGGCTTTATTACTGCAGCTCCCACTTGTTGTGCAACTTTCAATGAGTTGTAAATTTTGACTTCTTTTTAGTTTAGTTTAGTTAATTTAATATGCACCCTATACCCATCCCGTCGTCAGTAGTGGAAAGGGTTACAGGCACATACTGGGTTCAGGACTCAACCCCAAAATTGTATATTACTTCAACAATGGGTTCGAAACCGAACCCATTGTTGTCCTCTTACAGTCTCAAAGTTAAGCAACTTACATATGTGGAGAGCTATAGTCTCATAATTTAAATTTTTATTCTCCATACTGCCCTTCCCCCCCCCCCCCCCCACCCCAACCAGTGGGCAGTGGTGGAAAGGTTAGTCACCCACATTTACTACCTACAGTTAGCAAACTGGGAATATTTGGCAAACATTTCTGGTAGTAGATAATTTTGAATGAAATATTTACACATTTCTTGAACATTTGTTGTAGAGTTGTCTCTGAATTCACATATTTATTTGCACTCCATCACATAATGATGGAGGGTGTGTGAATAATTTTGTTGATACAGTTTGCATTTGGTCAGGTCTTCATCAGCAGGTAATGCAAATTCCCAGTGACACTTGTAGCCGAGTGTCAGCCAAGCAGTAGTAACATCTAGGAGTCTGCTAATTTTATTGGATGATCCATAGATGTGTGGCTCTTCTAGCATGATTGTTTGATGATGGAATTACTAATGTAGATTTCACTAAGCCGCAGATCTACAAAGTTTTTTGAAGTTCTTTGTGTATTATTGCTCACAGACTGCTTATATGCAATCCAAGGTTATAATCAACTCCATTTAAGGCATATTCTTTGGATTACTCATGAGATCTATCATGCATTCGAAGGCCAACATGAGATGGACTCCACATAAAATAGACTGTTGTCATCATTAATAATTTTGTTGTATTTGTCTTGTTTCAGATGCGAGCATGTTACAGTTATGTCTAAAAGGAGACACAGACGCAGTTAAGGATGCTAGAAAATACTTGTACGCATTTGTTGAATTTCAAAATCCAACTGGAAAGGATTATCAAGGCAAATGCCCGGGATCTTCGACAAGACGCCGACTTTCTGTCCTTGTCAAGGCCAATACTGTCAGTGGCCCTCAGGTAAATATCAGTGCAAGATGTAAGCCAAATAATTCGGTCTGAAATTGTTAATTTGCCTGAAGGCTACAAACAAGCCGTCAGCTTGTTTAAGGTACCCCAATTTGTCCTGAGGATTTTTTCTAGATGGATTTTAAATTTCAGCAGAGTTTTGGCATTTACAGCTTTAGCGGGTAGGCAGTTCACCCTGTGGGTGAAAAAGCATTTCGAACTCCTCACTCAAAATATAAGGTGTCATCAATTGTCAGGACAACTGCACTCATAGCTGTAATGAATATTTGAAACTCCGTAGGGTGAAATGAAGAATTAAAACTCCCGCCAGCTCAGAACCTAGTTCTGCACATGCGCAGAAGTGCATTTATCATGGGAGAGATGTGTCTTTCAAAAATTAAATAATCTTGTGCTATTATATTTAAAGAAACAATTCCAAGTACATTTTCTGATTGGGAAAGATGAGCAAAAATATAACTGATCAATGAAGAGAACCAGTTATAAGCAAAAAATAAGAAAGAAAAATAGGATATGGAACCAGAAAAAATATTGGAATGCTTATGTGAGCATCGGGTGCCGATGCTCACATAACTCCATTTAGCTAAACTAAACAGCCGATGTCAACAATTCCAGCTGGTGAAGTGTTCAGATGTGAGCATTCAAGAGAAACCTTGACCCAAACTGCACCTATCATCAAGAAAAAGCACCATTATTGACCGCCAAGTGCTGGCATCAAGTCTAATTCTAAGCAACAACACTCAAGCCTTGCCTAACCGTCAACATTGACATCCCACTGTGACGTGTCTCCCAACATCACCACTCGTGCAGTTATCCAGAGAAGAAAACCTTCACACAAACTGCATCTATCATAAAGAAGATGAAAACTCACCACTGTCTAGAGTGTGGGAAGGTATTCAGTCATCTTGGAAATATGAAGACACACATGCTAGTGCATTCAGGTGATAAACCTCATGAGTGTCCATATTGTGAGAAGAGATTCAGCCAACTTGGACACATGAAGACTCACATGTTGGTGCATTCAGGTGACAAACCTCATGAGTGTCCAGAGTGTGGGAAGAGCTTCAGGGAGCTTGGACACGTAAAGACACACATGTTAGTACATTCAGGTGACAAACCTTACGAGTGTCCAGAATGTGGGAAGAGATTCAGTCAACTGGGATGCCTGAGGACACATGTGTTAGTACACTCAGGTGATAAACCTCACGAGTGTCCAGAATGTGGGAAGAGATTCAGTCAACTGGGACGCATGAAGAGACACATGTTAGTGCATTCAGGTGAAAAACCTCGCGAGTGTCCAGAGTGTGGGAAGAGATTCAGTGAGCTTGGACATATGAAGAGGCACAGGATGGTGCATGCAGATGAAAGACCTTTTGAATGTGCCGAGTGTGGCAAAAAATTTAGAGATCGTGGAGCTATAATACGGCACATGTTAGTGCATTCAGGTGACAAACCTCACGAGTGTCCAGAGTGTGGGAGGAGATTCAGTCTTCTTGCAAACATGAAGAGGCACAAGATGGTCCATGCAGATGAAAGACCTTTTGAATGTGCCGAGTGTGGCAGAAAATGTAGAGAACGTGGAGCTATAATACAGCACATGTTAGTACATTCAGGTGATAAACCTCATGAGTGTCCAGAGTGTGGGAAGAGATTCATTTGTCTTGGAAGTATGAAGCGACACAAGATGACACATTCAGGTGATAGGCTAAACACTTTGAGTGTGGGAGATGATTAAGAAAATGTTGAAGGATAATGAGGGACATAGTAGTACTTTAACTTACCTTTAATCTAATAAACAATTTTGAAATTGAGCTTCATTAAGAAAATATTTTGCTATCATGTCAGTAGGATGTCCTACAGAGATAATTGTTATATTTTGTTTGAGAAATACACTACACCATGAAATGTAAAGATCTAAAGGCATATTATTTTATTGATCTTGCATGAAAGTTAGATGCTTGTTATAGACCAAGCAAGAACATAAGAAGCTGTCAGTGGAGAAAAACATTTTTAATAAGTAAAGAAATATTTCTTGACTTTTACAAAGATAAAATGAAGTTTAATGTTTTTTCTTCATATTTGAGTAATAATGTGTATTCTATCTTTGTTTTCTGGGGGGGAGGGAGCACTGTCAGCTCCCCGGAGCTATCCAGGCTGAATGGATATGTATAACTTTCTGTCATCAGTCAATGTGCATGGAGTTCTTTCCTACTGGGGACCATGAGCCAGAACCTGACCTCCTCAAAGAGGCGCGAGGAGCAATAGCAAATAGAAACTCCCATGTGGTTGGGAACATTCTATGTTTGCCATCGACTGGGTCTGACACCCAGAAACGTAGGTGCCCAAAACAAACCCCTATTCTGGTGAAACTATTGCTACTGAAAGCCGAACTAGTGAACAGAACTCCCCAAATGAAAATTAGCAAACTAGCATGATGTCATCACGTCACCGCACTGCCGTCTGTGCAACCCCCCCTTCCTCCTCGGGTGGGGGAAGGGGGAGCCCCCAGACCCCCCCATGCCAGCGATCCAACAGTCAGTTCTTGGCTGGTGCGATTCCAAAGAAGTCATGTGTCTCTGGCTCCTGTTTTTGTTTCAGCTCTGTGCCTTGTGGTGTGGGCTGTCTCTTCAGATGGTGTGCGAGCCAGGAGAAATATTGCACAGTACTTGGGCTGCATGCGTCTAGGGTTCCCTTCCCTAGGTACCCTGTAAATACTGCCTTTTGGGCTTGTGGCCTCCTTCCACAAGTCACCTTGGGATCTACCTCTACTGTGTCTTTTACTACTCGGTACTTGGCCGCCTTTGGGGTCAGCTGGGGTTTTGTTGCCCTTGTTGTCTCTGGGTAGGAGGTACTTTTCGTCACTGGTAGAAGCGCGGGGTACTGCACAGCTAGTTCTCACGTATTATAGCGGCCGGCTCTGTTTCGCCTGGGTATGTTGTTCTCTTGCGGGTTTTTTCTTTTGTTTTTGTTGTTCCTGCCTGATGGGGGAAGGATCTGCCTTGTCCTCCCCATCTCAGTTGTTGGGGTCGGTGTCTTTTCTTCTGTGTTTTGGTGGTATCCCCCACTAGGCCTCCGTACGTGGACACGTCCCAGGGGTTCAGCTTTTAGAAGTTTGGTAGACTTGGGCGACAGTTTGCAGTACCCTGCCTGGACTTCCATTTGTGTGTTGGGTGCAGGCAGCTGCTGCGTTGCATGTTAGGTTTAGGTTGGTGCAACGTGCTAGGTGGGTTGTGGTCCCGGATGCCCTGAGACCACCCCGTTTTGGTTGTAGGAACCCAGACTTGGGAGTGGAAGTCGCTTCAGCTCTGGTTCCGTCTGCCTCTCCTAGTCCTTCCCCTTCTGCTGTGCATCCGTTTCCTATCCCTCCCTCTTGCTTCCGGCTCCAAAACGTCTAAGGGTCAAGTTGGTATTGAGACTTGGGCGTTCTCGGGGGAGTCCCCTTCTGAGGTTGCGGTGGAGGCTCTCGAGCCTGGTCCTCCAGCCAGAGCTTCTGGGTCTGAACAGTGTTCCTGCTTTTTTGGTGGCTTCCGCCTTTTCTTTAGAGGTGGGGGGATTTGGAGGCCGGCTCAGCCCCGGGTTCTCAGGGTGAGGATCCTGGGGCAGGGGTGGGATTGACTTAGGGGTCTTGGGCTCCATTGGACCCCTCCTGGGTTTTTATACCTTTGGAGCGGGGCTTGGTGTTACCAGGAGAGGGGTTCTCTTACGCTCCCTCCTCCTATGAGTTGGATTTGGCATCTACCCCTTCCCGGGTTCAATTCCGTGATCGCATGGGTTCTTCGGTCCCGTCCTTCCGAAGGTTCCCACGTCCCATAACGCGTGGTGCGGGAAGCCCTTTCGGCTTACCTTCTGTGTGACCCTGATTAATATGCTTCCGTGATGGATCCGCATTCCTTTGTGTATGGATTTTCGTGTACATACTGGGTTCTTTATGAAGTTCCTGAGTCGTCCTGGTAGGCAGATTGCCCGCTCTTCTCTTTGAAGGCTTGGCACATGTTCTGTCGGTCCCGCTCGCTTGAGTGGAGGGAGGCTCAGACGACGTTGCAGGTTTACCTAGGTGGGGCCAATTCGAGCATCTCAATGCTTGTTTGTTCGCCCCTGCCCTTCTGCAGGATATTGCTGTGATGCAGCTTCATGAGCAGGTTCCTTCTCTTCAGCTGCCTTGGTCGTGGAGGATTTGTGTACACGTGGCCTGCTGGCTTCGGCCTTGCGTTTCTTCTTTCTCCTCGAGCTGGTCTTGGATTCGCTTGAGTTGGATGTGGATGAGCTTGGGGCTGCCTTTGAGTCTGGTGCACTTCCCTCCGCGGTGCGTGCATTGTCTGCATTGTTCGGGCTGTTCACGCTGCTCCTGCGGGATGCAGTTTCACATTTTTTTGCTTCTTGACTCGCATGTCAGCAGGCGGTGCTTGCTTCTTCTTTCGAATCTGCTTGGGCCCTGGTTCTTTGGTTGTCTTCACTTTTTTGTCCTCTGCTGTTTGCAGAGTCTGCTGTGGTGCAGTATCTACAGGTGGCTTCAGCTACTTGCTGTCCTATGTCCGACTTGTTCATTCTCCGGGGGGCTTGTGGTGGAGGGCCTTCCCGGAAGGATCGTGCCAGGGCTCAGGGCTCTTCCCGTCGTGGTAGGCCAGTGGTGCCAGATTCGGGGCAGGCGCAGCCTCCAGTTCTGTTTTTTCTGATCGGCGCAGAGATCGCCCTGTGTGCTGCTTAGGCTCTTGTATGATGCGTTGGCCCTTTTATGGTTCGTCCCATTGACGGGGCGATGGGGGGCGAGAGGGGGCTCTCTTTGTTTGCTCGTGCCTGGTCCCATGATTTGTAGGCCTTTCAGGGCATTTTGTGCGGCCTGCAGTGGCGTTGGGTGGCTGCTTCTCCTTCGGGGGGTTCGGGGCTGGCAAGGCAGGCCTCTTCTACACTCTGTCAAGTCATCTCAGAGTGAGTTTGCTTGGGCGTGGTCGACACAACCTCGTCCCTCAGGTGGGATTCCCGCCTGTTTCCGGTCCCAAAACAGGACTGCGCGGACCTCCAGTTCATTCTTGACTTGCCCCGTCTGAATCCGTGTTTTTTTTTTCTTTGCCCCTCCTTTCAGATGACTACTCTGTCCCAGGTCCGTCTTCTGTTGGAGTCGGGCACTTGGATGGTGTCCCTGGACCTCAAGGACGCGTATTGCATTTTCCGGTTCATCCAAGGTACAGGGACTGGCTTGGTTTTGTTGTGAGGGCTTCAAGGTTACCGCTTTCGTTGCCTTTCATTCGGCTTGAATCTGGCGCCTCGCATTTTCACATGCCTGGACGCCTTATTCGAGTCCAGGCTTTCATCTGTTGAGTGTTCGGGTTCTGGCCTACCTCGACGACTGGCTGGTCTGGGCTCCCAGCCAGTCTGCGTGTCAGCTCGCCAGGGATTTGGTTCTTTCCGAGCTTGCTGGGTTCAGGCTCTTGATGAACTGGTGGAAGTCCCATCTGGTTCCCTCTCAGGTCTTAGCTAGGTCTTGTGTCGGACACTTGGACCGTTTCCTTGTCTCTGCCTCCAGCAGCTCTGCTTCTCCTGAGTTCCCCATCTTCGTCTGTTCCTGAGGGGCTCCTCAGGTCATGCGGCAGTATCTCGAGGGTTTGTGCGGGAGCCTGAACTTTGCCATGATGGTCTACCCTCCGAGTCGGATATGGCTTGTTGGCGGTTCGGGTTTCTTCGGAGACATCGCTTCCGCCTCTTCTGGTTTTTCGGGGTTCGGTGCCTTGGCACCTCTCCAAGCCCTCGCTCATTGTGTTCATGGATGTGTCATCTCTTGGCTGGGGCTTTGTGACCAGTGCTCACCAGTCCGGCCAGGGTCGGTGGGGTCTGTCCTTCCGTCGGGCTCCCAGTGCTGTGGAAGTTTGCGACTGTGTGGATGTTGCTCCGGAGGGTTTGGGTCCCTCACTGGATCAATGATCAGTCTCCTTGGGGCTGGTCGCTTCGAGTGACTCGTCTGCTGAATTCTCGGGGTTTGGCTGTTCTGGCGGTTCACGTTCGGGGGGTGTTAAATGTCCTGACGGACGGCCTGTTTCGGTTCATTCCCCTATCTACAGAATGGACGGTCGATGCCAACTCGTTCATTGGGCTCTGCCAGACGTTCGGGCCTCCGGAAGTGGATCTCTTCGCGTTGGTGTGGTCACGGCTTCTCCCGGTGTACGTGGCGCCCTTCCCTGACTGCGAGGCTGTCGGGGTCGACACCTTCTGGCTGGACTGGGCGAGGTGGGGTTACCTTTACCTCTTCCCCCAGCTCAGCTGTTGCTCCAGGTCTTGGCTCACTTCGAGGCTTACCAGGGAAGAGTCGTCCTTCGTGCTCCTTGGTGGCTGGCCCAGCGTTGGTTTCGGGCACTGCTTGCTCAGTTTCCGAACCCGAGGGTCTTCTCACAGCTCTGCCTCTGTCAGCAAGTCGGTCCAGCCCGGTACGAGGCTGGTTCATTTTTCTCCCCGAGTCTTCGCGTCTGGAGTTTCTGACTCGAGTTTCTCATCACTTGTATGGGGCGCAGGTTGCTTCATTGTTGGTCTCCCACCTGCGTGCTTCGTCTCGGCGGCAGTATGAAGTTTCCTGGGGGTCCTTCTCGTTTTTCCTATCACTGCATAGGTGTACTTCGGTCTCTGATAAGGTTGTCTTGTCTTTCCTTTCGTGGTTGTTCCAGGACAGTCATTTGATGCCAAGTACTGTCGCCTCGTATCGTGCAGTGTTTTTGTTATATGTAGCCGCTCCAGCTTACGTTTGGTGTTTGTTACTTCTGCCCTGTTCTGCAAGCTGTCTCATGCGTTCTTTCACCCCCGGCCTGCTCATGTGCCTCCTGAGCTGTCCTGGTCTTTGGACCGGGTGCTATCATGTGTCTCTTCTCCTTGGGATGTGGTAGCCCCTTCGGTTCAGGTTTGTTTCTCCAAGGCTCTTTTTCCTGTTGGCATTGGCCTTTGGGGGTCGGGTCGGGGTGCTTCATGCTCTCCTCCGGCGCAGAGGCTAATGCTCCTTCAGTCATGGTGGTCGTTTTGTTCGCTTGCAGCCATCTCCTTCTTTTCAGGCATAGAATGAGTCTGCTGTTTTCCAGAGGGGTCCTTGGGTTGTTGTTACTTGGTTGGTCAGGTCGGAAGTGCATCATGTGTTTTGTTCGGTTGCGGCTCTGCTGTTCGCTGTGCGTCTTGGCTTCTGTGGCCGTAGGGGCGGTTTGGATTGCCCGGGTTCCCTGCCTTCCTTCCTGTTCTGGAGTTCGGGTCTCCCGGGTCGTCTGTTGGGTCCTTCAGTTTGCCAGTTGTATTATTTTTGTGTTAGGGCGTGTGGCATCTGCCCCCCAGGTCCTTCTCTTTTTTCCTTATCTTTGGTGAGATAGCTTCGGGGAGCCAACAGGGCTTCCCCCAGAAAACCAGTATTGAATATAATGAAATACCATTTTCTGGGTGAGACCTGGAGGCTCCCCGGCATCCCTCCCTCCCTCCGGTCAGCAGTGTTTTCGCATGTTTTTGACATCCAACTTAAGAACTCCTGGTTGGATCGCTGGCACAGGGGATTCTGGGGCTCCCCCTTCCCCCTCCTGGGGAGGGGGGTTGCGCAGATGGCGGTGCGGTAACGTGATAATGTCATGATAGTTTGCTAATTTTTGTTTGGGGAGTTCTGTCCACTCGTTCGGTTTTCGGTAGCAATAGTTTCACCAGAATAGGGGTTTGTTTTGGGACACGTACCTTTCTGGGTGTCAGACCCAGTCAATGGCAGACATAAAATGCTCCTAACCACGTGGGGGGTTTGTATAGGCCATTGCTCTTCGCGCTCAGGGGGCCAGGTTCTGGCTCGTGGTCCCTGGTAGGCAAGAACTCCATGCACATTGATGCCAGAATGTTATACATATCCATTCAGCCTGGATAGCTTCAGGAATCCTCCGGGTCTCGCCCAGAAAATGGCGTTTTATTACATTCAACGCTGGTTTTTTGTTGAAATGTGTTTAAAATGTAATATAACCTCTGTAGCTAAGTTGTGGACATTTTTATTGTGATATTATTTAACACTGGAGTTGGGTGTAGAAAACAGGTTAAGATGTGCTCAAGATAAGACATTTTTATTGGCAGAAGACATATCTATTAGTTTTAATGAAGGAATTTTAACCACATAACTGCGCAACGCGCCTGCAATCGCTCGACAGGGGATGTGCAACAATCCTCCGGGATCTTATGTTTTTAATATATGATTCAAAACTCCCGCGGATACATGGAGTTAAGGCAATTATATTAGCCTGACTCAGGAAATTGTATTAGCTGGACTCAGGCAATTGTGTTAGCCTGACTTAGGGAATTGTATTAGCCTGATTCAGGCAATTGTATTAGCCTGACTCAGGCAATTGTATTAGCCTGACTCAGGGAATTGTATTAGCCTGACTCAGGGAAATTTTATTACCCAAAGGTAGTTGTATTAGCCTGACTGGCAGTTATATTAGCCTGACTGACAATTATATCAGTCTGACTGACAATTATATCAGCCTGACTGGCAGTTATGATAGTGTGTCTCATAACTGTCTAGGCAGTTATGTTATTTTGACTTGGGGAGTTATATTAGGCTGACTAAGTTGATTATGTTAGGCTGATTAGGGCAATTATATTAGGATGACTAAGGTAATAATATCCGCCTGACTGTCAGCTATTAATAATAATAATTCATTGTGTCGTGGGATAGGAAATCGGAGTGTATTCATAAACGTTAGAGTTATATTGAAGGCCCCACCCCCCCCAGGTCAAATTACTGACCATGCCCAGGATGCAACCCCCCCCCCCCCCCCCCACAATAAGCTGACTACCTCCTAGGTGAACACAAGGCATTAAGTGAAAAGATATGTGCCTAAACATTTCTGTCCCACCCGGGATTTGAACCCGGCATTCTCAGTTGTGTGTCGAGAAGAAACTCGACTGTAATACCGGGAATTACGTTAGCTTGACCGACAGTTACTCCACTTATATTATTAGCCTGACTGGCAATAATATTAGCCTGACTGGCAATAATATTAGCCTGACTGGCCATTATATTTGCCTGATTCTGACAGTTGTATTATCCTAAATCAGGCATTTTATAAACCAGAACTTTGTATTTATAATAGTCTGACTCCAGAATTGTTATTATAATGTAGAGTATTTATATCAAGGCTTAATTACTTCTACTATTTATTTCATCTGTTTACAAATGCCTGAATCTGACAATTTATTAATATAAAAGAATGTCTGCTTTTAAATCAGTGATTTTAAATGTTTATGAAAAGCCTGAGTTTGAGTGTTTAATTGGTAGGTATTACCATTATATGCCTGTATTACCAAGTATAGGAGTAGCCGATATGGTTTTGATTGGTTTCTTAATTTCTTGCTGTGATGGATGTGAATGATGTGTAGTTATTTATTTAGGCTTTATCATTAGTTTATATTTCTGTGGGGAGCTCCTACGGCTCCCTTTAGCTATCAGGCTAATGTATGATATATTAGATGGAGGCATTAGCTATGGAGTTAGACCTACCAGGGTCTAACTCCATAGCTGAAGGGGCCAGAACCTGGCCTCCTTCAGAGAGGTTGCAGGGAGCAATGGCCCTGGAAACCCCCCTGTGATTGGGGGTTTTCCTTATCTGCCTTCAACCAGGGTTAGGCATCCAGAAAGGTAGGCTTAACAAAACAAACCCCACATGGTAAGAAACTAACAACTAAAATCAAATACAGTGGTACCTCGCATAACGAATTTAATCCGTTCCATGTTCGTCATGTGAAACGGACGTCATACAAAACGAGTGTCCCCCATGTAACCAGTGTGATGCACTGTGTTTATTGTGAAATTTCCCCAGTGTGCATGACATCAAATGTTCCCCAAAATATCATTTTTCTTTGTAAAATGATAAATTACCGTCCCTGAACATCTCTATGTAAAAATAATTACCAAATTCCACTTACTTTGGCTGTGAGGGCGTGGACAAGGTGCGCTGTGACGTCATCAGGGGCTGGTCGCCCGTGTGTGAAGCTCCCAGACACGGTCGCGCAGGCCATTCAAGCACCGTGTGTTGCCACAAATATATTTTCAAATATTTTTTCTATGCATTTCCAATGTGGTTTTATTTGTTTCTTTTATCGTATATGATGCATATTTGTGACCTTTACAATATGTATACAGTAGAATGTTCATAATTTTCCATGGAACTGTGATACATGTGTCAGTAATGTGTCCACAATAAATGTTTATTGTCACAATATTACGTGGTAAAAATTCACTAAAATTACAATATGTACAGTTTCACATACTATTTACACAGTAACACACTGTATTACACACTCAGTACTTTGGAGGTGCGTAATAGTCTACGAAGTAGTCCATGGTACACAGCGCGACTTTGCTCTCCTTGCACCAGCTACAGATAGATTTTCGTTTCCTGTTTCATTGTTCTGTGTGCTTGCAAATAACGCACTCACGTACACCCTTGGCATTAGTACTTGTAGGTGGTATGTAGCCAAGCTTGTAAAGCATAAAGTAGTATTGAAACGATTATAGGAAAAGCTCAATTTGTAAGGTAGTCTTGAAAAGATCGCTTTGTAAGGTCCCACACAGGAAGAGATTCAGCTAGCCTCAAAGAGTGTCCATCAGTCAGGAAGAGATTCAGCTAGCCTCAAAGAGTGTCCATCAGTCAGGAAGAGATTCAGCTAGCCTCAAAGAGTGTCCATCAGTCAGGAAGAGATTCAGGTATTCTTGAAAATATCAATGAACACCACCACCTGGTTGATACCTGGTTGATGGGGTTCTGGGAGTTCTTCTACTCCCCAAGCCCGGCCCGAGGCCAGGCTCGACTTGTGAGAGTTTGGTCCACCAGGCTGTTGCTTGGAGCGGCCCGCAGGCCCACATACCCACCACAGCCCGGTTGGTCCGGCACTCCTTGGAGGAATAAATCTAGTTTCCTCTTGAAAATGTCCACGGTTGTTCCGGCAATATTTCTTATGCTTGCTGGGAGGACGTTGAACAACCGCGGACCTCTGATGTTTATACAGTGTTCTCTGATTGTGCCTATGGCACCTCTGCTCTTCATTGGTTCTATTCTACATTTTCTTCCATGTCGTTCACTCCAGTACGTTGTTATTTTACTGTGTAGATTTGGTACTTGGCCCTCCAGTATCTTCCAGGTGTATATTATTTGATATCTCTCTCGTCTTCTTTCTAGTGAGTACATTTGGAGGGCTTTGAGACGATCCCAATAATTTAGGTGCTTTATTGCAGTCTATGCGTGCCGTATATGTTCTCTGTATTCCCTCTATTTCAGCAATCTCTCCTGCTTTGAAGGGGGAAGTGAGTACTGAGCAGTACTCAAGACGGGACAACACAAGTGCCTTGAAGAGTACAACCATTGTGATGGGATCCCTGGATTTGAAATTTCTCGTAATCCATCCTATCATTTTTCTGGCTGTCGCAATATTTGCTTGGTTATGCTCCTTAAACGTTAGGTCGTCAGACATTATTATTCCCAAATCCTTTACATGCTGTTTTCCTACTATGGGTACATTTGATTGTGTTTTGTACTCTGTATTATGTTTAAGGTCCTCATTTTTACCGTACCTGAGTACCTGGAATTTATCACTGTTAAACATTATGTTATTTTCTGATGCCCAGCCGAAAACTTTATTAATATCAGCTTGAAGTTTTTCAATGTCCTCAGCCGAGGTAATTTTCATACTGATTTTTGTGTCATCTGCAAAGGATGATACGAAGCTGTGACTTGTATTTTTGTCTATATCTGATATGAGAATAAGGAAAAGCAGTGGTGCAAGGACTGTACCCTGAGGTACAGAGCTTTTCACTGCACTTGGACTAGATTTTATATGGTTGACAGTTACTCGCTGAGTCCTGTTTGACGGAAAACTGAGTATCCAGCGTCCTACTTTACCGGTTATTCCCATTGACTTCATTTTGTGTGCTATCACGCCATGGTCACATTTATCGAAGGCCTTTGCGAAGTCCGTGTATATCACATCAGCATTCTGTTTCTCTTCTAATGCCTCAGTGACTTTGTCGTAGTGCTCAAGTAGCTGTGAGAGGCACGATCTTCCCGCTCGAAATCCATGTTGGCCTGGGTTATGAAGGTCATTGGTCTCCATGAAATTGGTGACCTGACTCCTAATCACTCTCTCAAATACTTTTATGATGTGCGATGTTAGTGCAACTGGTCTATAATTTTTTGCCAATGCTTTGCTCCCTCCCTTGTGTAGAGGGGCTATGTCTACTACTTTAAGTGCATTTGGTATCTCCCCCGTGTCCAAGCTCTTCCTCCACACTATACTGAGTGCCTGTGCTACCGGCACTTTGCATTTCTTTATAAATATTGAATTCCATGAGTCTGGACCTGGGGCCGAGTGCATGGGCATGTTTTCAATTTCTTTTTCAAAATTTAGTGCGCTCGTGTTTATATCAGTTATATTTACAGGGGTTTGAATATCCCGCATAAAGAAATTGTCTGGATCTTCCACCTTCATGTTGTTTATTGGAGTGCTAAACATGTCCTCATACTGCTTTTTTAGGATTTCACTAATTTCTTTGTCATCCTCCGTGTATGAACCTTCACTTGTACGAATAGGTCCAATACTGGCAGTGGTTTTTGCTTTTGATTTCGCATATGAGAAGAAATATTTTGGATTTTTCTTTATTTCCTGAATTGCTTTCTGTTCTAACTGCCTTTCTTCAGTTTCATATGAGTGTTTCAATTTCCGCTCGATTTCTTCAATCTCCCTATTTAAATTATTCCTTCTTTGACGGGAAATTCGTGTCTGCATAAGCAGTTCCGTTATTTTTTTCCTGCGTTTATAGTGTCGTCTGCGTTCTCTTTCTACGTTAGATCTCTTTCTGGCTTTCCTCAAAGGAACATGTTTCAGACAGACTTGATACGCTTCTGAAGTAAGTTTTTCTATTCCTTCTGTAGGACTTGTATTATTTAGAACAGTTCCCCATGGAATGTTTGTAAGTTCCCTGTTTATTATCTCCCAGTCTATCCTTTTATTATTAAAATTGAATTTACTGAATAGCCCCTCTCGCTTTATCAACGTTTTAGGTCTATTCTGAGTATTGATGGTCGTTTGCACTTCAATGAGTTTGTGATCTGAGTATGTGGTATCTGATATCGTAATGTCTCTGATAATGTCTTCATTGTTCGTAAAGACCAGATCTAGAATATTTTCATTTCTCGTTGGCTCCGATATCTGCTGATTGAGTGAAAATTTGTCACAGAATCTAAGTAGTTCTCTAATCTGTGGTTGGTTAGGTCCTGATAGATTTCCTGGTATAATATTATTGTTTGCTATTTTCCACCTGAGACTAGGCAAGTTGAAGTCACCTAGGAAAATAATATCAGGTATCGGGTTCTCCAAATTATCAAGGCTATTCTCTATTTTGCTTATCTGTTCTGTGAATTCCTCAGCCGTTGCATCTGGCGGTTTGTATATTAGTATAATCACTAAATTTATTTTCTCTATTTTTAATCCCAGTACCTCTACCACCTCATTTGTAACGTTTAGGAGCTCCGAGCATACAAGGTCTTCCCTAATATACAGACCCACTCCTCCATGTGACCTAATTTTCCTATCACACCTGTATAGGTTATATCCTGGAATCCAGATCTCACTGTCCAACAATTCCCCTGCATGGGTTTCTGTGAAAGCTCCAAATACTGCATTTGACTCCGTGAGGAGGCCATTTATGAACTGTACTTTGTTGTCGCTAACCGCTATGGAAGCCGCTAACACTTCATCTATGCTACTTGTATCAGATGCATCATCACTGAACGCAGAAAACGATTCATCTATGTATCATCTATATACATTAGAGATGGCAAGGGTGGGGCTCAGAGCTACACCTGGATACGCTGCTGTATCATCCTCATAGGTGCTGTATCACTGGCATCCGACCATTGTGTTAAGCCCTTATTGCGCCTAGCTTCACCAATGTTATGACCCTTATGTTCTTCAAACAATAGGGTTTGAATTGCACCGACTGAGCGCAATCTTTCAACACCGTGTGGGACAGGTGTTTGAGAGCCGGAGGCACGTGTGCCACAAATGGTTGCTCACGCAGTACAAACCCAGCCAGCAGCCCTTGTCTTTCATATTCGTTATAGCAAAAGGTTCGTTCAGTGTTTGTTGGGTAGGCTGCTCCATTATGACAATCTTTCTTTGTTTCAAATGTGTTCCATTTGTTTTGTATTTGTCACTTACGTCTTAATAATGGAGCAGCCTACCCGACAAACACTGAACGAACCTTTATGACATTTGTCCATTTTTCAAATTGTTTCAACAGTTCTTTTATTTTTCGTTTTTTTTTTTTAAGAAACATGGAGCAGCCGACCTGTAGACCACCGAACGAACCTTCTTGACATTTGTACTGGTTTTCAAAATTCTTCATTTTTTTTTATTATTTACGTTTTTTGTATGTAAGAAACATGGAGCAGCCTACCTGCCGACCACCGAACGAACCTTTTGCTATAAGACAAATGAAAAATAAATATTGAACACATTTGAAGAAAGGAAAATGTCATAATGGTTTATTCAGTGTATGCAAGGTAGGCTTCTCCATTATTGAGATGTAAATGACAAATACAAAACAAATGGAACACATTTGAAACAAAGAAAGATTGTTATAATGGAGCAGCCTACCTGCCGAACACCGAACGAACCTTTTTGACATTTGTTGTATATCAGACATTTCATTTCTTTTTTCCTACAAAAAAGTCAATGCTTTGCAACATCTCAGCAGTCACCCTTTTATATCCCGGCATCATTAGCATCTTTAAACAAGAACAACATAATTTATGTGCATCATCGGAGGCGTCTAAGAATGTGCAAGAAGCAGTGCGACCCCACCGTGTGGTGTTGACGTTACTCAAACCAGCGTTCGTCATACAGGACGATTTGACGCCGATCGGGCCGTTCGTTACCCAAAATATTCGTCTTTTGGAGCAATCGTTATGCGAGGTACCACTGTAGTTTCCTCCAATCCCCAGGAAACAAGCAAACGTCTGATATAGACAAAAATACACGCCACAGCTTCGTGTCGTCCTTTGCAGATGACACAAAAATCAGCATGAAAATTACCTCTGCTGAAGACATTGAAAAACTACAAGCAGATGTCAACAAAGTTTTTGATTGGGCAGCAGAAAATAACATGATGTTTAACAGTGATAAATTTCAGGTACTCAGGTACGGCAAAAATGAGGATCTGAAACATAATACAGGGTACAAAACACAATCGAATCTTCCCATAGTAGAAAAACAGCATGTCAAGGATTTGGGAATAATGATGTCCGACGAGCTAACGTTTAGGGAGCATAACCAAGCAAATATTGCGTCAGCCAGAAAAATGATCGGATGGATTACGAGAACTTTCAAATCCAGGGATCCCATCACAATGGTTGTACTCTTCAAGTCACTTGTGCTGTCCCGTCTCGAGTACTGCTCAGTACTCACTTCCCCCTTCAGAGCAGGAGAGATTGCTGAAATAGAGGGAATACAGAGAACATATACGGCACGCATAGACGAGATAAAACACCTAAATTATTGGGATCGTCTCAAAGCTCTCCAAATGTACTCTCTAGAAAGGAGACGAGAGAGATACCAAATAATATACACATGGAAAATACTGGAGGGTCAGGTCCCAAATCTACACAGTAAAATAACAACGTACTGGAGTGAACGATATGGAAGAAAATGCAAGATTGAACCAGTGAAGAGCAGAGGTGCCATAGGCACAATCAGAGAGCACTGTATAAACATCAGGGGTCCGCGGTTGTTCAACGTCCTCCCAGCGAGCATAAGAAATATTGCCGGAACAACCGTGGACATCTTCAAGAGAAAACTGGACGGTTTTCTAAGAGAAGTTCCGGATCAGCCAGGCTGTGGTGGGTACGTGGCCCTGCGGGCCGCTCCAAGCAACAGCCTGGTGGACCAAACTCTCACAAGTCGAGCCTGGCCTCGGGCCGGGCTTGGGGAGTAGAAGAACTCCCAGAACCCCATCAACCAGGTAAACGTCACATTCCACTGCCGTGCTGCTCATCCTTGCAGAAAGGGGTAGGGAAGACCCCCTGAGCCTCCCCACACCAGTTACTCAGACCTCTCCAGTTCATTAGCTAATGTGGTCCGGGGTGGATGCTTCTCTGGCCTCGGTTTCCAAAGCAGTGTTTGCCTTCGTGGCAACCTCTGCAGTGTTGTGTGTGGTGGTCAGGTGTTCCTCATCAGTTCCGGGCTACATGCGCTCAGAGGCTTCCTCCCCTAGGTACCCTGTGAGTACTACCCTTGTATGTTAGGGTTATCTTCCCTGGTGCATTCAGGAAACCATTTTCGACGGATTTTTGTTCCTCTGCATTTACCCCGCCTTTGGGGCCGGCTGGGATTTTGTAGCCCTTGTTTAGCCTTGGGTTGGGAGTGGTATTGTGCTGGTTGGGGCATCGAGGTGTTGTGCTGCCTGCATACCTACGTGGCGGCCAGTTCCTGTTTCCTCTGAGGACGTTGTACTTTTGCAGGGTTTTCTTTTATTTTTGTTTTCTTGCCTGTATTAGCCTGACCCCACCGCCCGTGGACGGTGGGGGTCTGCTTAGTATGGCTATTGTTCCACTTATATTATTTGGTGGCCCTCTGCTTGGCCCCTCATGATTGTACACACACATCCCAGGGGTTTCAGTGTTTTGCTCTCCCTCTTGTTAGCTTTGGGTATTAACCGGATAGCAACACCTTGCCCGGGCTTCCCGTAGCAGTCAGCCTATGGGCCCCCTGGAAAAACCTGTTGGGGCTCCATGGACCACTGGATGCGTCTTCTAGGTTCCAGCCCGTCTAGTGCGGGTTTGCAGGTTGCTGTGTACCCTTGTCTCAGGGTAACAGTCACCTCTTTTGCCTCTGTCCTGCTGCCTGTTGGGTCAATGACGCCTTTGACCCAGAGTTTGTGAGTTGTGTTCTCTGCTTTTTCTCCAGTATTATTCTGATGACATTACTATTCGGGTACAGGTAGCAGCAGCATTGCATGCTAGGTTCTGGTTGCTGCAATGTGCTAGGTTGGTTTCCCACCCAGATGCCCTGTGGTTACCCCACTTTGGTTATAGGGACCCAGACCTGGGGGCGTTAGTCGCTTCAGCTTTGGTTCAGTCTGTGCTCCCTGGTCCTTTCCCTGTTTTTCCTCCTGCTCCCCCCTTCCCTGCTTCTGGCTCCCAAACGTCTGAGGGTTTTGGGGGTCGAAGCAGGGTTTTCATTTGTATTGAGACTAGGCAGCTTTAGGGGCTTCCCCATTCGGGGTGGGGACGGAGGCATTCGAGCCGGTTCCTCCTACCGAGGCTTCTGGGTCCCACCAGCAGGCCACCTTCTTTTCGGCCTTTCCCCTGGAATCTGCCTTTTCTTCAGGGATAGAGATTTAGCGGGGGGGGGGGGGTTTCTTACCCCCTTCCCTGTATGTATGAGTATGTTTGGGTTCGGCTCCTTCCCGGGTTCGGTTCCGGGCCCCCTTTGGGTACCTCGGCCCCCTTTGGGTACCTCGGCCCCCTTCGGGTACCTCGGCCCCATCCTTCAGGAGGTTTTCTGCCTCTCGTATCTCCACATGGGAGGTTTGAGAGGCTCTTGCTGCATACCTCCTGGAAGACCCAGAGTCCGCCTTCATTGTGGATTTTTCCTTCTTTGAGTTCGGTTCTTCCCCGTATTGGGTGCGTTTGGAGGTTCTGGAGTCTTCTTGGCTGGCAGACTGCCCTTTCTTTTCGTTGGGGGCGTGGCATGGGTTCTGTCGGTCCCATATGCTTGAGTGGCAAGAAACATCCAACGTTCTGCAGGTTTACCTGGGGGGCAAGTTTGAGCGCCTTAATGTGTGCTTGTTCGCCCCTGTGCTTTCTCAGGACATTGGCCTTGTGCAGGTCCCATCCCTTTTGGTGTCCTTGGTTGTGGAGATTTTGTGCGTCCATGGGCCTGTGACGAGAGACCAGCCTTGCACTTATTTTCCCTTCTCGAGCTGTCTTCTACCTGGCTTAAGGAGGATGTGTGGATGTTGAGTGCTGGGCCTTAAGTCTGGTGTGCTGTCCTCGGCGGCTCGGGCGTCGGCCTCACTGTTGCAGCTCTTTGCGCCTATCTTGTAGGAGACGGTGTCTGTGTCCTTGCTTCTCACCTCGTGTGTCATCAGGCTGTGCTCACCCTCTCTTTGGAATCTGTTTGGGCCCTGGCTCTTAGGTTTACGTCTCTGTTTTGCCTGTTGCTGTTTGCAGAGGCTGCTGTCTCACAGTTTCTGCAGGCGGCTTCATTTAGCTGTCGTCCTGTGTCAGACTTGTTGTTTCACCGGGAAAGCCTTCTCGGAATGACTGTGCCAGTATTTGGGGTTCCGCTAGGCGAGGTGGGCCGTTGGTGCCAGCTTTTGAGTCAACGTTGCCTTCAATGCCGGCGTCGTCTGGTCATCACGGTGCTCGCTCTGTTCATTGGTCGAATTCTTCTAAGGGGCATCGGCCCTTCGCAGTTTGCCCCATTGACAGGGTCGATGGGGGATGGAGGCTCTCTCTGTTTGTGAGTCCCACAATTTATGGGCGTTTTCGGTCATATCATCCGGCCTGTGTTGGTGTTGGATGGCTCCTCTTCCTCCTCCAGGGGGTTCAGGGCTGGTGAGGCAGACTTCTTCCCCTGCATCTTGTCAGATCATCTTGGAGTGTATACACTTGGGCGTAGTCAAAACAACCCTGTCCCTCAGATGGGGTTCCCGCCTGCTTCCAATGGGTGATGGGGTCTGTGACGGACTTTGGCGCCATCTACGATCCGGGTGCCGAACTATACAAGTTGACCCTCCCAGTGATCATAGCTCCCATCTTTTAGTCTGCCAGGCTGAAAGGTGACGAGAGACCAGAGGCAGGCTAGGGAAGGCAGTGAAGTCGGGACACTGGAAGACAGAGGTCGACCTGGATGGACTAGCAAAGTGGGCTGGTCGAGCGCTGTGGACTTTCCTCCTGGATGGACTAGCTAAGTGGGCTGGTCGAGCACTGTGGACTTTACTCCTGGATGGACTAGCTCAGTGGGCTGGTCGAGTGCTGTGGACCTTACTCCTGGATGGACTAGCTCAGTGGGCTGGTCGAGTGCTGTGGACTTGACTCCTGGATGGACTAGCTCAGTGGGCTGGTCGAGTGCTGTGGACTTGACTCCTGGATGGACTAGCTCAGTGGGCTGGTCGAGTGCTGTGGACTTGACTCCTGGATGGACTAGCTCAGTGGGCTGGTCGAGTGCTGTGGACTTGACTCCTGGATGGACTAACTAAGTGGGCTGGTCGAGTGCTGTGGACCTTACTCCTGGATGGACTAGCTTAGTGGGCTGGTTGAGCGCTGTGGACTTTACTCCTGGAGGTGCTAGCCAGTGGGGCTAGAAGAGCGCTGTGGTTGAGCGCTGTAGACTTTGGTACTGGAAGGTACTAGCCAGTGGGGCTGGTCGAATGTTGCTGGCTTTGTTGCCAGGGCGTATCAGCGAGTGCGCAAAGAGACCTCGGCAGAAGGACTTTGTGATTGTCAACCATGAAGCAGGCTAGCGTAAGGGCTAGCAACACCAATCCGTTTGACCTCTCATAGCGTTGTATATATTATATATATGGATTCTTATGGTGAGGGGGGAAATAATAACAGGATACTGTATTTTAAGTGTCTTTCTTTTAATATTACCTTTAAACATTACACTAAATTTCCACCAAGATTAGGGTCCTCTGAACTTGAGTAGGATCACAGTTTATAAAGAACCCAGTTACGAAGGGTTCGTAACAGAGTCTGTCCTTCCATCGGGCTTATCACACAGTGCGGGAGTTCCCGGCGGTTTGGCTTTCGCTTCGGAGGGTTCGGGTCGCTTGGGATTCGACTGTGTCTCCATTTGGATTGGACTTTCTGGTGGTTCATTGCCTAAAGCGCGGGTTCTCTTTGATCCTTGCCTCTTTGGGGCTGGTTGCTTCGAGTGGCTCATCTGTTTGGGATGTATGTCTCTTTTGCCTCAATCCATAAGCTTTCCTGTGCTTTGTTTCACCTCCGGCCTGCTCATGCGCCGCCTAAGCTGTCCTGATCATTGGACAGGGTGCTCTCCTATCTTTCCTCTCCTTGGTTTGTGGTCCCTTCGGTTCAGGATTGCTTTTTCCACGACTGTTTCTGATGACACTGGCCTCTAAGGGTTGCAGCCAGTTGTCTCGACTACGTATTGAGGAGTCTGTTACGGCCGCCTTCTGGGTAAGTCCCTCTTTTCCTTATCTTTGGTTAAGTAGCTCCAGAGAGCTGTAGGGGCTCCCCACAGAAAACCAGCATTGAATGTAATGAAATGCTATTTTCTAGGTGAGCCCCGGAGGCGCCCTGGCAACCCTCCCTCCCTCCCTTCAGTCGGCAATTTTTAACGTTGTTTAATGATTAGCTTCCAAACTGGAGGTCTGAGTAGCTGGCCCAGGGAGTTCTGGGGCATCCCCCTTCCCCTCTATTGGAGAGGGAGAGGCTGCACGGCAGTGGAGTGTGACACTTGCTTGTTTCCATGGGATTGGAGGGAGTTCTACCTAACTGTTCGGTTTTAGTTGTTAGTTTCTTACCATGTGGGGTTTTTGTTATTCCTACCTTTCTGGGTGCCTAACCCCAGTCAATGGCAGATAAGGAAATCCCCAACCACGGGGGGGTGGAGGGGGGATTATCCAGGGCCATTGCTTCCTGCAACCTCTCTGAAGGGGCCAGGTTCTGGCTCGTGGTCTCTAGTAGGTTGAAGTCCATAGCTAATGCCCCTGTTCTAATATATCACATAAACCCAATAGCTCCAGTGAGCCTCTGAGGCTCACCCAAAAAATGGCATTTCATTACAGTCAATGCTGTTTTCTGGGCGGAGCCCCGTTGGCTCCCCGGAGCTAAAGCAGGCCGATATGCTATGCTTTGGCATCAGTCATGTGTATGGAGTTCTAGGGCCTACCAGGGACCACGGCCAGAACCTGGCCCCCTCAGAGAGGCAAGGGGAGCAATGGCCTATAGAAACCCACGTGTGGTTGGAAGCATTCTGTCTGCCATCGACCGGGTCAAGCATCCAGAAAGGTAAGCATTCCAAAACAAACTCCTATTCTGGTTAAAATTGCTACCAAAAGCTGAACTAGTGGATAGAACTCCCCAACAGAAAACAAGCAAACTAGTATGACGTCACATGTCACCGCGCCTATGTCTGCGCAGCTTCCCCCTCCCCGGGAGGGGGGAAGGGGGAGCCCCAAACCTCCCACCCCGGCTATCCACCCATCAGTTCTTCGGCTGATGCTGTAAGCACCGGTTGTGTGCTCCGGTTCCATTAGTTGTTTCAGCACTGTACCTAGAGTGTGGTGTCTGCCTTCTAGGTGGTGCGTGAGCCGGGAGTGAGTCTCCAGTACTCGGGCTGCATGTGCTTATGGTTACCTTCCCTAGGTGCCCTGTAAGTACTGCCCTTGGGGCTTGGGGCCACCTTCCACAAGTTCCTTGGGTTCTGCCCCTACTAGGCTGTTTACGGCTTGGTTTTCGGCCACCCTTTGTGTGCTCGGATGTTCTGTCTCCCTTGTTCGCCTTAGGGTGAGGGGCAGTTTTGCACTGGTGGGGCGCAGGGTGCTGCGCAGCCTGTTTTCACCTATATGGCGGCTGGCTCTGTTCCACCTGGGTAGGCTGTCCTCTTGCAGGGTTTTCTTTTTATTTTTGTTTATCTACCTGGTGGGGGGGTCTGCCTTCGTTCTTGCCCCCCGTGTCCCTTGTGTCCTGAGTATTATTCTGGTGGTACCCTCTGCTAGGTCCCCGTGAGTGTACACGTCCCGAGGGTTCAGCTCTTAGAAAGTTGTTTGGCAGCTTTGGGCACCGGTTAGCAGTACCCTGCCTGGGATTACCCGAGCGCGAATCCTATTATAGTAAACGCTCGGGACCCTGGGAAACCCCTGGGGGCGCTCGGGTCCAATGGATGTGACCCCGGAGTCCCCCCTCGCTTCCAGTGAGTTTGAGGGTTGCTCTCACCCCTTGTCTCAAGGTGACTCTCCGTTTTGCCTCCGTCTGCTGCCTGTGGGGTCAGTGACACCTTCGACCCGGAGTCCTGCTAGTTTTCTTGCTCGTTGTGGCTCGGTTGCCCAGTTGTATGCTGACTAAGCGGGTGCAGGCAGCAGGGGCGTTGCATGTTGGGCTTTGGTGGTGGCAACGCTCCTGTTTGTTTGCTTCCAAGGAGCCCCGGGGCTGCCCCGTTTTGGTTCGATGGTTTTGAGACTCGGGCAGTCTCGGGGAATTCTCCTTCCGGGGTAGTGACGGGGGCACTCGAGCCTGTTCCTCCAGCCGTGTTGTAAGAGTCTGCCAGTGGGCTCCCTTCCTTAGTATTTTCACGGCTGTCCCAGTTTTCTGGTACGGCCGGGGCTTTGGAGGTATGGCTCGGCCCCAGGGCCTTTCGTGTGGGTTCCCGGGACTGGGGACGGGCTGACTTGGGGGGGCCCTAAGGCCCCGTAGGTTCCCGCGTTTTTTTTTCTGCCGTCTAGACAGGGCTCGTGGTTATGCAGGGTGGGTTTTTTCCTCCCCCTCCCCCCTCGCCATACAAGTTGTTGGGTACTCACCTAATTGTGCTTGCGGGGGTTGAGCTTTGGCTCTTTGGTCCCGCCTCTCAACTGTCAATCAACTGGTGTACAGATTCCTGAGCCTACTGGGCTCTATCATATCTACATTTGAAACTGTGTATGGAGTCAGCCTCCACCACATCACTTCCTAGTGCATTCCATTTATTAACTACTCTGACACTGAAAAAATTCTTTCTAACGTCTTTGTGGCTCATCTGGGTACTAAGTTTCCACCTGTGTCCCCTTGTTCGTGTCCCACCCGTGCTGAAGAGTTTGTCTTTGTCCACCCTGTCAATTCCCCTGAGAATTTTGTAGGTGGTTATCATGTCTCCCCTTTCTCTTCTGTTTTCCAGGGATGTGAGGTTCAGCTCCTTTAGCCTTTCCTCGTAGCTCAATCCTCTCAGTTCCGGGACGAGCCTGGTGGCATACCGCTGAATCTTCTCTAACTTTGTCTTGTGTTTAACTAGGTATGGACTCCAGGCTGGAGGTGCATACTCCAGGATTGGTCTTACATAAGTGGTATACAGGGTTCTGAAAGATTCCTTACACAAGTTTCTGAAGGCAGTTCTTATGTTGGCCAGTCTAGCATATGCCGCTGATGATATTCTTTTGATGTGGGCCTCTGGGGACAGGTTCGGTGTGATATCAACCCCCAGATCCTTCTCTCTATTTGATTCTTGCAGGATTTCCCCTCCCAGATGATACCTTGTGTTCAGCCTCCTGTTCCCTTCGCCTAATTTCATCACCTTACACTTTCCAGAGTTGAACTTCAGCAGCCATTTTCTAGCTCATGGGTGTCGGCCTCTCCCCGTGCTCGGTTCCTTGTCCTTTGAGTCGGTTTGTTCCGTCCTGTAGGGGGGTGCTCTTCTCCGTTGCTCCCCCATTTTTGGGGACGGAGTATCTTCGTCGTGCTTCCCCGTTATTGGGGTTCTACGTGACTTTTGGTCTCGGGTGCGACTGTTCTTTTGTGCCTTCGGGACTGGTGTTTGCTTCTGTGTTCTCGAGGGTTCGGGTCGGTTTTCACTCCTTCCCTTATTATTGGAACGTCTGTCGGCTCCTAGTCCAGGTCGCCAGATTGGGCTATGCGTGGCCCGGTTGGGTTCTCATTGGGCTCCTTATCTTCGCTTCGTTGGCCGGTTGTGTTGTCGTTGCTTACTCTTTTGGCTCCTGTCCCATGTGATGGGTTGTTTTTTCTAATTAGCGGTTCCCTAGGATTGCGTTCTGTTTGGCTACTTTTCTTGTGCGGTAGTCCTAGTTGGCACCTTTCCGCAGAGCGGGTTGTGAAGTTCGGCCAGCGTGTCCTGCTCATGCGCTGTGGGAGTTTGTTTTGGTCTGGGCGGTGTGTTTCAGTGCTGCGGTTTTGCACCCTTTTTTCTTGGGTGCTTTGCCTCTCACTCTTCTCCCTTCTCCGGTATGTGCCCCATCGCTCCGGGGGTGTCCTAGATTACAGCTGTGGGGAGGATGCCGAGGTTTTCCCCGTATCATTGGTGTGGGCCTCCTTCTCCGCCCATACTCTGCTCTCCTGTGTGTCCGGCTCTGGCTTCTTCACCTGGCAGTGCTCCTGGGATCTTCTTGGCACTGTTGGGTCATGTCACATTCGTGCCTCCGTTTGACAGGTGAGTTTCTGCGGTCTGGCGTCTTTCGACCGGGCGCTGGATGCGGAGATATTTATATACAGTACATGTCTTTATTTCGGTATACTGTATTTATGTACAAATATGAGACCGTCGGCACACTGGTGACTGTCCCTTTTCAACCCTTCCAGTCCCAATCATAGGCATGTCCAACCCATGCTAATCATTCTGGGGCCCCACAGTACAACCTCGATTCAACGTACTATATGGGACCACCCCCAGTTCGTTGGAGCGTTGGATTCGTTGCAAGAGGTGACCTTCAAGAGGCGTTTGCGTCAGTGTCTTTTTTTTTCTTGTACACAATAAAAATGCATTGTATCATATTACTTACTGTACCTATATTTTACTACTCTACTAAAAATACTGTAATTCATGTATTTACCTTATTGTTGGAGTTATGTCCATCTTGAAGTTTTGTGAAGTTGTGAATGCTCTACAGTAAATAGGTACTGCAGTGCATTAAGCCGTTAGCACTGTATTATTAAAAGTGGTTTTGCTGTATGTTGAGTACTACAATACAGTTCTTGAAAACTATTGTACATTAGAATTATTGCAACTTTAATTTTAACACTATGTACACACTTGAATTTAACACTTATTCTAATTGTTCACTTCACACACAATGTTTTTAGATGTTTGCATCAGCTTTGCTGGTGCTCGCTGCTGCTGTGTTGGCTTCAGCTGCTTTTGTGCTGGTGCTGGGTACAGCTGTGCTGGTGCTGGGTACGGCTGTGCTGGTGCTGGGTATGGCTGTGCTGGTGCTGGGTACGGCTGTGCTGGTGCTGGGTACGGCTGTGCTGGTGCTGGGTACGGCTGTGCTGGTGCTGGGTACGGCTGTGCTGGTGCTGGGTACGGCTGTGCTGGTGCTGGGTACGGCTGTGCTGGTGCTGGGTACGGCTGTGCTGGTGCTGGGTACGGCTGTGCTGGTGCTGGGAACGTCAACAGTGCCAGTAACATTTTGTATAATCTCATCATCTGTTAAATGACCATTGATTAAATGATTTATTAATTTTATTATTTCGGAGCCGTAGTCACTGAACTGTGGCGACGAATTGAAACGAGAAACGCATGGTGTGTGTGTACAGGGATTAGACCCGTCCACTCGCTCACGCTGGAGTTGTTCCAATAACAAATAATTTCTCAAATCGCAGATGTCTATCATATTACAGTATATTTTCGGTTTTATTTAGTTTAGTTTAATTAGGATAATAAAAAGCTATTAAAGCATTGGTTTTAGAAATGATTTATTAGTCTGAAACTTTCAAAGTCATGGGTCACTGAACTATAACGACACAGACGAAGGAAAAGCAAGTGAGGTTTACAGAACAGTATTCCCTTATCTGTCCACCCTCACTCACCTTGTTTTATCACAGAAAATGTCTATAAGGAGATTTTACGACATGTAGCTAGCTAATCACGCTTCAGCCTTTAAATTAATTTACAAAGATACGCTGCCACAAATCAGTGGGAGGTTGGGAGGGAGGTGGCCAGGCAGAGCTTGTGAGGGAGAGGCAGGGAGGGAGGCAAGCACGGAGGGAGACAGGCACGGAGGGAGGCAGGCAGAGCTTGGGAGGGAGGCAGGGAAGGAGAGGATGGAGATGGATTGATGGTAGGATGGAGGGAGGGATGGAAGGATGGATGATTTGAGGGTGTGTGTGCGTATGTATGGGCTGTAGGGGTGGGGGGGGGAGGGGTGTTGGTGGTGGTGAAGGGACCGACTCGCTGATAACCCTAACTCTGACCCAGTTAACTTTTTTTTTTAACTTGATTTGTTTCTTCAATTCTGGATGGATGGAGGGAGAAAGGGGATGGATGGAGGGAGGGGATGGATGGATGGATGGAGGGGGGATGGATGGATGGATGGAGGGAGGGGATGGATGGATGGATGGATGGAGGGGATGGATGGAGGGGATGGATGGAGGGGATGGATGGAGGGGATGGATGGATGGATGGAGGGAGGGGATGGATGGATGGATGGAGGGGATGGATGGAGTGGATGGATGGATGGATGGATGGATGGATGGATGGAGGGAGGGGATGGATGGATGGATGGAGGGGGGATGGATGGATGGATGGAGGGAGGGGATGGATGGATGGAGGGAGGGAGGGAGGGGATGGATGGAGGGGATGGATGGAGGGAGGGGATGGATGGAGGGAGGGGATGGATGGATGGATGGATGGAGGGAGGGAGGGAGGGAGGGGATGGATGGATAGATGGTGGGAGGGAGGGGATGGATGGATGGATGGAGGGAGGGGATGGATGGATGGATGGATGGATGGATGGATGGGAGGGGATGGATGGATGGATGGATGGAGGGAGGGGATGGATGGATGGAGGGAGGGAGGGAGGGGATAGATGGATGGATGGAGGGAGGGGATGGATGGATGGATGGAGGGAGGGAGGGAGGGGATGGATGGATGGATGGAGGGAGGAGATGGATGGATAGATGGTGGGAGGGAGGGGATGGATGGATGGATGGAGGGAGGGAGGGGATGGATGGATGGATGGATGGATGGATGGATGGATGGATGGAGGGGATGGATGGATGGATGGAGGGGATGGATGGATGGATGGATGGATGGATGGATGGATGGATGGATGGATGGATGGATGGATGGATGGATGGAGGGAGGGGATGGATGGATGGATGGATGGATGGATGGATGGATGGAGGGGATGGATGGATGGATGGATGGAGGGAGGGAGGGAGGGAGGGGATGGATGGATGGATGGAGGGGATGGATGGATGGATGGAGGGAGGGAGGGGATGGGTGGATGGAGGGAGGGGATGGATGGATGGATGGTGGGAGGAGGGAGGGGATGGATGGATGGATGGTGGGAGGAGGGAGGGGATGGATGGAGGGAGGGGATGGATGGAGGGAGGGGATGGATGGAGGGAGGGGATGGATGGATGGATGGATGGATGGAGGGGATGGATGGATGGATGGATGGAGGGAGGGGATGGATGGATGGATGGAGGGAGGGGATGGATGGATGGAGGGAGGGGATGGATGGATGGATGGATGGAGGGAGGGAGGGGATGGATGGAGGGAGGGGATGGATGGATGGATGGAGGGAGGGGATGGATGGATGGAGGGAGGGGATGGATGGATGGATGGATGGAGGGGATGGATGGATGGATGGATGGATGGAGGGGATGGATGGAGGGAGGGGGATGGATGGAGAGAGAGAGAGAGGGGGGGGGGAGAGAGAGGGGGAGGAGAGAGAGAGAGGGAGGGAGGGGGAGAGAGAGAGAGAGAGGGGGGAGAGAGAGAGGGGGAGAGAGAGAGAGAGGGGGGGAGAGGGAGGGAGGGAGAGAGAGAGAGAGGGAGGGAGGGGGAGAGAGGGAGGGAGGGAGGGAGGGAGGGGGAGGGAGGGAGGGAGGGATGAAACAAGCATGGTGTGTGTACAGGGATTAGACCCGTCCACTCACGCTAGAGTTGTTCCAATAACATACAGTAATTTCTCAAAGAGCAGATGTCTATCATGTTACAGCATATTTTCGGTTTTATTTAGTTTAATTAGGATAATAAAAAGCTATTAAAACACTGGTTTTAGAAATTATTTATTAATATGAAACTTTCAAAAGTCATGGGTCACTGAACTATGACGACACACAGACGAAAGTGAGTGAAACCTCACTGTAAAGTGAGGTTTACAGTACAGTATTCTCTTATCTGCCCACCCTCACTCATCTTGTTTCATCACAGAAAATGTCTATAAGGAGATTTTACCACATATAGCTAGGTAATCACGCTTCATCCTTTAAATTAATGTACAAAGATACGTGTGCCCCAAATCAGTGAACGAAAATCATGGAAACTCAGTTGTTCACTTGTGTGGATCACTGGCTGGTGTTTGTGTGGACCATTTTGGCTGGTGTTTGTGTGGACCATTTTGGCTGGTGTTTGTGTGGACCATTTTGGCTGGTGTTTGTGTGGACCATTTTGGCTGGTGTTTGTGTGGACCATTTTGGCTGGTGTTTGGTTCATATGGTTCACTTGTGTGATCCAACTTCTTATGAAGGAATTATTAATTGTAATCTGTGATAGAATGAGAGAGTTTTCCACCACTCTGTGAACTCTGTCCCAAAATCGTAAGCTTATGGACCACTTGTGGTCCACATGTGTGGTCCATTTGTGTGGTCCACTTGTGTGATCCAACTTGTCATATGAGAGAATTATTAATTGTAATCTGTTATAGAATGGGAAAGTTTTCCACCAGTCTGTGAACTCTGTCTGGACATCGTAAGCAAATCCGAACATCCCTCGCTTCGGCGAACCATTGTTCGTCGAACCGGGTGAGTAAATTCGGCCTGAAAAGTGTGCGAACTAGCCGGAGATTCGTTGAATCGGGGTACGTTGAATCGAGGTTGTACTGTACATGTCTTTATTTCGGTATACTGTATTTATGTACAAATATGAGACCGTCGGCACACTGGTGACTGTCCCTTTTCAACCCTTCCAGTCCCAATCATAGGCATGTCCAACCCATGCTAATCATTCTGGGGCCCCACCTCTTTCGTGTTATGAGGTGTGTGGGTTGTGGTGCTCATTATGTACTCACCTGGTTGGGCTCGCCTGGTTGTGCTTGCGGGTTTTGAGCTCTGGCTCTTTGGTCCCGCCTATAAGGACGAACATGCAGGATAGTACCAGTGGAGTGCAGTGGTGCCTTAGGCACAATCGGGGAACACTGTATCAACATCAGAGGTCTGCGGTTGTTAAACGTCCTACCTACGAGCTTATGACATATTGCCAGTACATCCGTGGACGTCAGGAGAACACTAGCCTGTTTTCTCAGAGGTTCCGGACCAGCCTGGCTGTGGTGGGTTTGTGGGCCTGCGGGCCGCTCCCAGCAACAGCCTGGTGGACCAACCTCTCACAAGTCAAGCCTAGCCTCGGGCCATGCTTGAGGCGTAAATGGTCTCCTAGAACCCCATCCAGTAGGTATCGAGCAGGTATCTCTGCCGTCGGTCGCCTGGTGTGCAGGTTCCTGGGTCTGCTGGACTATGTCATGTCTCCGTTGGCCATGTCTGGGGTCAGCCTGGAGTCCACCTGCACTGTTCTTTGCCTTCGCAGAGGCAAGTTGCTACATCCTTGTTGCGTGGTGCATGTTGCTGCTGCACGTGTGCATTGGTAACGTGTTTCGCGGTGGCATGTCCTTGTTCCTGTGTCAGGCTGTTATCTTGAGGTTATCTTGAGATGATTTCGGGGCTTTTAGTGTCCCCGCGGCCCGGTCCTCGACCAGGCCTCCACCCCCTGGAAGCAGCCCGTGACAGCTGACTAACACCCAGGTACCTATTTTACTGCTAGGTAACAAGGGCATAGGGTGAAAGAAACTCTGCCCATTGTTTCTGGCCGGCGCCTGGGATCGAACCCAGGACCACAGGATCACAGGATCACAAGTCCCGCGTGCTGTCCGCTCGGCCGACCGGCTCCCCGACCGGCTGTGGTGTGACACTTTGCTGCAGTTGTGTTTCCTGGGGTTTGAGCTTTGGCTCTTTCGTCCTACCTCTTCCCTGTCGCTTCCCTGGCATCTCCTTTACTCGGTTTTGCCTGCACTTGCTGCTGTATGGGGGGGGATCGGGTTTCCGCCGCTTCTCTTCCTTGTGTGTTCCCTTTGTTTCCTCCTCTGCCGCAGGGGTTTTCTTCATGCGTTCCTTGACTTCTTGGGTGTTCCTTCAGCCTGTGTCATATGGTGCACTTATGTGTCTTGGTCTGTTTTCGTTGCTCGTACCCCTTGGTTTGGGTACTGTTCTGGTGGCACCCCTTATACCTTCTTTGGTTTCCTGGCTTGCCCTGCCTGTTGACTTTTCAGGGTATTGCGATGTCTCGCGTCGGACCCATCGTTTCTGATCTCCTGGCGGGCATGCTCGCATTGGGGAGCTTTCCGTTCGGCAAACGTTCCATCTCCTTATTTGCCGGCTTGGGCTTCTTTGGTGGTCGCGCTCCTGAGATCTTCCCGTGGCTCTGCCTCTTCCTGGGCTCAGATGAGCCTTGTCGGGGTTGATTACGTTCTGCCTCGCGTGTCTCGCCTCCGGTTGGTGTTCTGGTGGCTTCATTGTTGGTGTCCCACCTGTGTGCTTCTTCTTGGTGGCAGTATGGGGTATTTTAGCGTTCCTTCCTTTTCCTCCTGTCCCTTCTTAGGTGGCTGCGGTTGTTGGCGTCGGCTTGGTTTTACTGGTGGGGGTTGAGGGCCATCGTCTTGCCACATACTGTCGCCTCGTTTCATGAGGCGCTGGCGGAGCCGCTTCGGCTTGCTTTCGGTCTTGGTGTTGCTTTTGCACCGTTAGTAAGCTGTGCAGGCGATGAGTCACAATAACGTGGCCAAAGTATGTTGACCAGACCACACACTAGAAGGTGAAGGGACGGCGACGTTTCGGTCCGTCCTGGACCATTCTCAAGTCGATTGTGCAATCGACATGAGAATGGTCCAGGACGGACCAAAACGTCGTCATCCCTTCACCTTCTAGTGTGTGGTATGGTCAACGTTAGTAAGCTGTCGCATGCGTTGTTTCATCTCCGGCCTGTGCGTGCGCTGCTTGCACTGTTCTGGTCTCTGGTCAGCGTGCTGTCTTCTCCTCGGTTGGTGGTGCTCCTTCAGTTCAGGTTTGTTTTTCGATGACTTTTTTCCTGTTGCCATTTGCCTCTGGGGGTCGGGTCGCTGGGCTTCTTGCTCTCCTCCGCAGGGGTTTCTGCTCCTTCGATCTTGGCATTTTGGTTGTTCGGTGGCGGCCATCTCCATCTTTTCTGGCACGGGGTGGGGCTCCTGCGTTCCGGAGGGGTCCTTGATTTGTTGGTGCTTGGTTGGTCGGGCCAGGGGTGCGTCGTGTTTTGTGTTCAGTGGCAGCCCTCCGCTGTTATTTGTGTGCCTCGGCCTCTATGTTCAGGGCGCGCTTTGAGTTGATCCGGTTCCATTCTTCCCTGTTCGCGGGTGAAGGTGTCCCGGGTTGTCCACTGTGTTATTGCGGCTAGCCTGCCTGTGCTCTTTCTCCATGCCCGTGGCATTCATGGCTTCGCTGCTTTTGCTGCCATCTGAGCAGAATGTCCTTGCTGTCATTCGGACACGTATCTTTTGGTGTTCATACGGGGGCCTAGGTGCTCATTGTCTCATGTTGTTTTCGGGGCTGTGTCGCCTTGGGTTGGCGTTTGCTGCCAGTTGTCTCGCTTCCGTTGAGGGGTGCGTGGTGACCACCTCCCGGTTTCGTCCCTTTGACCTTCCTCTGTGGGTAGTTAGCTCCGCGGAGCCGATGGGGCTCCCTCCAGAAAACCAGCCTTGAATGTAATGAAACGCCATTTTCTGGGTGAGACCCGGAGGCTCCCCGGCAACCCTCTTTCCCTCCAGTCGGCGTTTTTTTTTGCATGTTTTGACATCTAGCCTAAGAACAGATGGGTGGATAGCTGGCGTGGGAGGTTTGGGGCTCCCCCTTCCCCCTCCCGGGGAGGGGGGAGCTGCCTAGACAGCGGTGTGGTGACGTGTGATGTCATACTAGTTTGCTTATTTTCTGTTGGGGAGTTCTATCCACTAGTTCGGATTTTGGTAGCAATTTTAACCAGAATAAGGTTTGTTTTGGAATGCTTACCTTTCTGGATGCTTGACCCGGTCAATGGCAGACATAGAATGTTTCCAACCACACGGGTTTCTATAGGTCATTGCTCCCCTTGCCTCTCTGAGGGGGCTGGTCCCCGGTTGGCCCTAGATCTCGATACACATGACTGATGCCAAAGTCTGACATTAGCATATCAGCCTGGTTTAGCTCCGGGGAGCCTCCGGGTCTCACCCAGAAAATGGCCTTTCATTACATTACACGCTGTTTTTTTATAGATAGAATAATGTGCAACACTTGGCTCTTACTTAAGACCTATTAACTCTTAGACAGTGGCTATGGAGAAATGGTCATGCCTGTCTATCCACAAAATATTAAAAAATTCCAAGAAACAGTTTTTCATTATAAAATTATTAATTTGAATGCATAATGTAAGAAGAACACGAAAATAAGAGAATATTTATCGTTTCACTAGGCGGAGGCGCTCTGCAATACTTCATCGGGCACTTGTCAACGCCTGGTGCTTGACTTTGCTGACTCTTCCTGTTTTATCCTCGATGTTTCACTGATTGTTTTATCACTTGGGTTTTTTTTATTTACATCCAGAGAACTTTTATATCCATATTTGCATTATATATACAAAACTCGGACAATAATTGTTTAAATCATCATATGATGAATGCATTCCCCCTAGTAACATTCTTGACAATAACCACATTTGTACCATGAAATGGTGGTAGGAATTTTTCATGGGTTAAAGTTAACTCCATTACATCTACATAATCCTTATATTTGCATTGTACATGTAAAACCCAGACAATAATTTTTCTGGGGGAAGCCCCTTTGGCTCCCCGGAGCATACTAGGCTGATATGCTAATGTCAGACTTTGGCATCAGTCATGTGTATGGAGTTTTGTGGGTACCGGGGACCACGAGCCAGAACCTGGCCTCCTCAGAGAGGCACGGGGAGCAATGGCCTATAGAAACCCCCGTGTGGTTGGAAGCATTCTATGTTTGCCATCGACCGGGTCAGGCACCCAGAAAGGTAAGCAACCCGAAGCAAACCCCTATTCTGATGAAATTATTGCTAGCAGAAGCCGAACATGTGGATAGAACTCCCCTAAAAGAAATGAGCAAATGATCATGATGTCACACGTCGCCACGCCGCTGTCTGCACAGCTACCCCCTCCCCAGGAGGGGGAAGGGGGAGCCCCAGACCCCTCACGCCGGCTATCCACTCATCAGTTCTAAAGCTGATGCTAAAGGCTGAGGTCGTGTGCTCTGGCTCTGGTGGTTGTTTCAGCACTGTACCTAGAGTATGGTGTCTGTCTTCTAGGTGGTGCGTGAGCCGGGAGTGATTCTCTAGTACTCGGGCTGCATGCGCCTAGGGGTTTCCTTCCCTAGGTGCCCTGTAAGTACTCCCCTTGGGGCTTGGGGCCACCTTCCACAGTTCCTTGGGTTCTGTCCCTGCTAGGCCATTTACTGCTTGGTTTTCGGCCGCCCTTTGTGTGCTCAGGTGTTCTGTCTCCCTTGTTCGGCTTGCGGTAGGGGGCAGTTTGCACTGGTAGGGGTGCAGGGTACTGCACAGCTTGTTTTCACCAATCATAGCTGCCGGCTCTGTTCCGCCTGGGTACATTGTCTTCTTGCAGGGTTTTCTTTTTCTTTTTGTTTGTCTGCCTGGTGGGGGGGGGGGGTCTGCCTTGGTTCTTGCCCCTTGGGAGTAGAAGAACTCCCAGAACCACATCAACCAGGTATCAACCAGCCCCCCTGTGTACTGAGTAATCTACCTTCTTCCGGTGGTTCCCCTGCTAGGTCCCTGTGAGTGTACACATCCTAGGGGTTCAGTTTTTAGAAGGTTGTTTGGTAAACTTGGGCGCTGGTTAGCAGTACCCTGCCTGAGATTACCTGGGTGCGAGTCCCTGTTGGCAAACACGCAGGACCCTGGGAAACCCCTAGGGGGCGCGTGGGTTCAATGGATGTGGCCCCGGAGTCCCTCCTTGCTTCGTGCGGGTTCAAGGGTTGCTCTGTCCCCTTGTCTCAGGGTGACTCTCATTGTTTTGCTTCCGTCTGCTGCCTCTGGGGTTGGTGGCACCTTCGGCGCGTAGCCCTGTGAGTTTTGTTGCTTGTTTGTGGCTCAATTACCCTGTCTTATGCTGACTATGCAGGTGCAGGCAGCACGAGCGTTGCAAGTTAAGTTTCAGTGGTGCAATGCGCTAGGTCGTTTGCTCCCTGGGAGCCCCGGGGCCGCCCCGTTTTGATTGGCAAAGCTTGTTGGGACATGACCAGCGGCTCTGTGTGTTGTTGGTCGTGTCCCTTTCATTCCCGTTTTGCTCCTTGCCTTCATCGTTCCTCATCTTCCTTATACGTTCTTGTTCCTGGCCGTTGGTGCTGGGGCTTTTCTTCTGGTCTTTTATTGTGTTTTTCTGTTTTCTCTTTTTATCCTACCCATGGTTGTGTGTTTTGTTTGTGCCTTTTGGCTCTCCTATTGCCAGGTTTTGGGTCCTGGTTACCTGGCTTACCCAGCCTGTTGGCATTTTCACGTTCTCTCTGTTTCCCTTCTCTAGAATCGCGCGTTGGGACTGTCATCTCCAATCACCTGGTGGGTCGGGGAGTTGGGATGTTTTCTGTACGGCGGATGTTCCATCTCCTCCTTTGCCGGCTTGAGTTTCTGGTTTTGCTAGCTCCGTGGTCGCACCCGAGATCTTCCCGAGGCTCCGCCTCTTCCTAGGCTCGATTGGCCCATGGCGGGACCGGTTCGGTTCTGCCTCGAGTCTCTCACCTTCAGTTGGTGGTCGGATGGCTTCGTTGATGGTGTCCCACCTGCGTGCTTCTTCTTGGCGGAAGTGTGGGGTTTTTGGTGGTCCTTCCTCTTCCTTCTGTCCCTTCTTCGGTAGCTGCATTTGTTGGCGTGGCCTTGTCCTTTTCTTGTGGAGGTTTGGGGCCGTCATCTTGCCCCATACTGTCGCCTCGTATCGTGCGGTGCTGGTGAAGCCGCTTCAGCTTGCTTTTGGTTTTGATGTTAATTCTGCGCCGTTTTGCAAGCTGTCTCGTGCATTGTTTCACCTCCAGCCTGCTCTTGCGCCACCTGAGCCATACTGGTCATTGGACAGAGTGCTCTTTTCTTCTCCTCGGTTTGTTATGGCCCACTTTGGTTCAGAATTGTTCTCCAAGGCTCCTTTTCTGTTGGCATTGGCCTCTGGGAGTCAGGTTGGGGAGCTTCATGCTCTCCTCCGCCGCTGGGGTTTCTGCTCTTTCAGTCTTCGTGATGGTTTTGTTCATCTGCAGCCGTTTCCTTCTTTTCTGGCAAAGGTTGGGACTGCTGCTTTTCGGAGGGGTCCCTGGGTTGTTGATGCTTGGTTGGTTGGGCCGGGGGTGCATCATGTTTTGTGTTTGGTGGCAGCTCTTCGCCCTTACTTGTGCGCCTCGGCCTCTGTGTCCGAGGACACGCTTTGGGGTGACCCGGTTTCCCTTTCTTCCCTGTTCGCGGGTACGGGTCTCCCAAATCGTCCGCAGAGTTCTTAACCCTCAAACCGCTAGGGGCCCAAATAGATTCAACTCCCACAGGCGCAACAGAAAAAAAATAAAAATAAAAAAAATTCTTTTGTCGTATACAAGTGTTCATTTTTGTTCCCTGATCATGGAAAAAGTAAAAAAAAAATCATAGGTGGCATATTTTAGCTGCAACAGGGTAGGGAAGTCTGGCAAAAAAGGGGCGTTGACAGAGCCTTCACCAGACGAGGTCTACTTCGCCCGAGCTGTCAGGCGGCAATTGCCACAAATATATTATTACCTAATTATTTCCATGTCTGATTTTTTCTTTGTTTTTTTTTTTTGCAATAATATTATTCAATAGAGTAAATTGTGATATATTTATATAATAAAATGTGTGAACCATCCCTGTACTCAAAATTATGGTGTGCATATTAGTGATTCAATTATTATGTTCATAAAACAATAAACAAATAGTTTTCCTGTTGTTACACTATATACACAGGTTATATATAAGTATTTGCATGTTTTGCTCACTATAACGAACCACTAAGTTGGTCTTGTGAGTCAAAAAGCAACAAGGAGTGACCGCCACACACCAGCCAGCCACTCGTTGCCACTCCCTCCCTCAACAACACCTCACTCACCCTCATTCTCCTCCCACAATACTGTTTTTGCATTTATTCACTATACACAGACGTTATATATATATAAGTATTTACATGTTTTGTTCACCATAACATGTACATCTAAGCTTGTATGGTGAGTAAAGACACGAAGACGTAGCTACTCACACAGTCAGCTTGTGGTGTCCGCCCTCAAAGCCAGACGCACTAATATTTGTCCTCCAACAATATTGTTTGTGGTGTTATTACGCTATATACACACATTATATATAAGTATCTACCGGTTTTATTCACCATACCTGTACAAATAAGCTGGTATGGTGCCCAAAGACCATAGTGGCCACCAGTAAACAACATGATAAGCTGTGCAGACGACGCAACTCCCTCACCAAAATGGCGGCTCCCAACCTACTACTCTTGCTGTTATCTCACACTATACACACGTTATATATAAGTATCTACATTTGTGTTCACCATAGCAAACCACTAAGCTGGTATGGTGAGTGCAGTCAATAAAAGGTGGCCTTACACAGTCAGAAGACGACGCCACAACCCTTCCTCCCACAGCCTTACTCCTCCCTCCATGGAGCACAGCGCTAAATATCACCACAATCCTGCTATTATCAGAATCCTGGTCAGTTTTATCACAGTCAGAGGTCTTCTATAATACTATCATCACTAAATAATAGCAGGATCATATATATTATGGCATTTGTAGGCGATGCTGTGGTCAAAAGCTGAACAGCGGTGCTGTGAGATTGTGCTGCGTGCGCCAGCCTTGGTGGCTTGCTCATTACTGACGCTCTCACACCCAAGAATGTTGGCCTGGATTTTTTTTCTAGGTGGCATCTGGCAACTATAGGTCATGGCTGTACTATAGCTGCCCCTTTCCCAGGCGGGGTGTTTAAATTATAGCACTAGACACGAAAGCATATATAAATAATGTGCGCGGTTTCGGTTTTGTCACTGATATATATATATGATATGCGCGGTTTAAGGGTTAAGGCTAGCCAGCATGTGGTCTATCCCTGTGCCCATGGCGTTTGTACGTTCACTGTGCTCTGTGCCGTCGTTGGCACCATGTCCTGGGCTGACATTTGGGCACGGGGCTTTTGGCGGTCGAACAGGGTCCTGGCTGCTCGTTACCTTGTGCATGTCCCTAGGCCTAGTCGGGCCTGTCTCGTTTTGGGTCGACAGTTGCAGCCAGTTGTGGAGTGAGCAACGACTGCCTCCCGGGTAAGTCCCTACTTTCTTCTTCTTCTGGGGGGTAGTTAGCTCCGAGGAGCCGAAGGGCTTCCCTCCAGAAAACCGGCGTTGAATGTAATGAAATACTATTTTCTGGGTGAGACCCGGAGACTCCCCGGCATCTCTCCCTCCCCCGGTCGGCTGGATGTGTTTTCACATCCAGCCTCAGAACTGACGGGTGGATAGCCAGCGTGATGGGTCTGAGGCTCACCCTTCCCCCTTCCGGGGAGGGGGGAGCTGCGCAGACAGCGGCAACGTGTGACATCATGATCGATTGCTCGTTTCTTTTAGGGGAGTTCTATCCACTTGTTCGGCTTTTAGTAGCAATAATTTCACCAGAATAGGGGTTTGTTTTGGGATGCTTACCTTTCTGGGTGCCTGACCCAGTCGATGGCATACATAGAATGCTTCGAACCACACGGGGATTTCTATAGGCCATTGCTCCCGTTCCTCTTAGAGGGGGCCAGGTGCTGGCTCGTGGTCCCGGGTAGGCCCACAGAACTCCATACACATGACTGATGTCAAAGTCTGACATTAGCATATTAGTAAGTAGTCCGTGGAGCTCCGGGTCTCACCCAGAAGTTAGTAGTAAGCTCTGGGGAACCTCTGGGTCTCGCCCAGAAAATGGAGTTTCATTACATTCAACGCTGGTTTTTTAAATCTTCATATGATGATAATCGCTTTTCCTGTTGAATCAACAGTTGACGATAACCGCTGTCTGAAGGTTAACCACTGTACTGTGCAGCGCACCCTAAGGTACTCTGAGAGTTGTGTTTTTTTAATTATGCTATATTGTAATGTTTTCTGGGGGGGGCGGAGCCCCGTCGGCTCCCCGGAGCTATCCGAGGCTGATATGCTAATGTCAGACTTTGGCATCAGTCATGTGTATAGAGTTCTTAGGCCTACCAGGGACCACGGCCAGAACCGGGCCCCCTCAGAGAGGCAAGGGGAGCAATGGCCTATAAGCCCCCGTGTGGTTGGAAGCATTCTATGTCTGCCATCGACCGGAACAGGCACCCAGAAAGGTAAGCGCCTCAAAACAAACCCCTATTCCGGTTAAAATTGCTACCAAGAAGCGGAACTAGTGGAGAGAACTCCCCAACAGAAAACAAACAAACTAGTGTGATGTCACACGTTGCCGCGCAGCTGTCTGCACAGCTTCCCCCCTCCCCGGGAGGGGGAAGGGGGAGCACCAGACCCTCCACGCCGGCTACCCACACCTCAGTTCTTGAGGCTGATGCTATAGGTGAAGGTCGTGTGCTCTGGCTCCGGTGTCGCTACTGCACTGTGCTTTACGTGTGGTGTTTGTTTTGTGGGTGCGAGAGCCAAAAGTTATCTTCAGTACTCGGGCTGCATGCGCCTAGGGCTGCCTTCCTTAGGTGCCCTGTAAGTACTGCCCTTGGGGCCACCTTACACAGGCTCCTCGGGGTCTGCCTCTGTTGGTCCGTTTTACCTTTCGGTTTTTCGGCCGCCTGTTGGGCTCTTGGGTGTTCTGTTCTCCCTTGTTACCGGCAGGTAAGAGGCAGTTTGCACTGGTAGGGGGCGCAGGGTGCTGCACAGCTTGTATTCCCGACATAGCGGCCGGCTCTGTTCCTTGGGGTTCGCTGTCCTCTTGCGGGATTTTGTTTTTCTTTTTGTTTTTGCCTGGTGGGGGGTTCTGTCGTTTTATTCAGTTTGTTTTTGCCCTTCCACTGTTCTCCTCGGTGGCGCTCCCTGCTGGGTCCCCGTGAGTGTACACGTCCCTGGGGTACAGCTCTAGAAGTTCGCTTGGTAGTTTTGGGTGCCGGTTTGCAGCACCCTGCCTGGGACTACCTGAGCGCGAGTCCTCTTAAAGTAAACGCTCAGGACCCTGGGAATCCCCTAGGGGGCGCGTGGGTCCGATGGATGTGACCCTGGAGTCCCCACTCGCTGTGTGCGAGTTTGAGGGTTGCTCGGTCCCCTTGTCTCAGGGTGACCCTCATTATTTTTGCCTCTGCCACGCTGCCTGTTGGGCCGGTGATACTTTCGATCCTGAGTCCTGTGAGTGTTGCTACTTGCTTGTGACTCAATTTACCCAATCCTCTGATGATTCTCTTCGGGTACAGACGGCGCGTGCGTTGCAGTCTAGGTTTCGTCTGTTGCAACGAGCTCGGTTGGTTGCTCACCCGGATGCCCCGGGGCTGCCCCGCTTTGCTTTTCGAGACCCGGACATGGGGGTGGGAGTCGCTTCGATCCTGGTTCAGTCCGCACCTCCTCGTCCATCCCCTTCTGTTCGTTCTGGCCCCCCCCCCCCCTTCCCCTGCTTATGGCCCCGAAGCGTCTGAGGGTTTCGGGATCGGAGCAGGGGTTACTTGATCTTGAGACTCGGGCACCTTCAGGGGTTGCCCCTTCTGGGGGGCCGCGGAAGAGGCATTCGAGTCTTGTCTCCCGGCCGAAGCTTCTGGGTCTGACCAGTGGGCCCCCCTTCCTCCAGCTTTTCCGGCTGCTCCGTCCTTGTCTTGTGGGGTCGGGGCTTGGGGAGAGGACTCGGCCTCGGGTCCTGTGATGAAGGACCTCGAGGCTGGGGGAGGGGCTGACTTGAAGGCCTTGGGCCCCGCTGGACCCTGCCTGGGTATTTCTTCCCTCTGAGTGGGGCTTATTGTTACAAGGAGTGGGATTTTCTTTTCCCCCCTCTGCGTACGAGTTGGATTTGGTGTCGGCCTCTCCCCGGGTTCGGTTCCGTGTTCCCCCGGGTACGTCGGTTCCGTCCTTCCGGAGGTTTTCTGCTTAGCGCATCCAACCTGGTGTGGTGCGAGCGGCCTTTGCAGCTTACCTCCTGCGTGACCCGGATTATGCCTCGGAAATGGATCCGTCTGAGTTCAGGTTTGGGACTTCTTTCCCTTTCTGGCTCCGTTACGAGGTTCAGGAGTCTTCCTGGCTAGCAGACTGCCCCTTGTTTGTTCTGGATTCCTGGCATTCCTTCTGTTGTTCCCGCACGCTGGAGTGGCGGGAAGCTTCCATGGTGCTTCAGGTTTTCCTGGGGGGCGAGCTTGAGTACCTGAATGAGTGCTTGTTTGCCCCTGCCCTTCCCCGCGATGTGGGCGTTATTCAGCTCCATGTGCAGGTTTCCACCCTTTCGGCGGCGCTCCTTGCGGAGGACTTGCGCGCCCGGGGCCTTTTGGCTTCGGCCTTGCGGTTCTTTTCCCTCCTGGAGCTGTCCTCGGATTGGCTCGTGGAGGATGTGAGGACGCTTGGGTCCGGCACCTTGTCCTCGGCTGCGCGTTTGTCGGCTGCCTTGTTGAAGCTGTTCACGCCGATTTTGCGGGTTGCGGTTTCCCTGTTTTATGCTTCCCGTCTCGTGTGTCGGCAGACGGTGCTGGGTTCCTCTGTGGAATCTGCTTGAGCTCTGGCTCTTAGGCGTTCTTCACTTTTTTGTCCTCTTCTGTTTGAGGAGTTGGCCGTGGCGCAGTTTATTCAGGCTGCGTTGTCGGCTTGTCGTCCGATGTCGGACTTGTTGGTTTTCCGGGGGTCCCGGGGTGGGTTTTCCCGGAAGGGTCGTGCCAGGGCTCGGGGTTCCTCTCGTCGTGGTAGGCCTCTGGTGTCAGGTTCGGGTTCGGCTCCTCCTGCGGACCCTCCCTCGTCTGGTCGGCGTGGTGTTCGATCTGTGCGGGGTTCTGGGTCTCGTAAGGGTCGCCGGCCCTTTCGCGGTTTGCCCCATTGACGGGGCGATGGGGGGCGGCTTTCACTGTTCGCCCGCGCCTGGTCCCACGATTCGTGGGCCTTTCGGGTCGTGTCTCGCGGCCTGCGGTGACATTGGGTGGCCCCTTCCCCCTTCAGAGCATAACCAAGCAAATATAACCATAGGGAGCATAACCAAGCAAATATCGCGTCAGCCAGAAAAATGATCGGATGGATTACGAGAACTTTCAAATCCAGGGATCCCATCACAATGGTTGTACTCTTCAAGTCACTTGTGCTGTCCCGTCTCGAGTACTGCTCAGTACTCACTTCCCCCTTCAGAGCAGGAGAGATTGCTGAAATAGAGGGAATACAGAGAACATATACGGCACGCATAGACGAGATAAAACACCTAAATTATTGGGATCGTCTCAAAGCTCTCCAAATGTACTCTCTAGAAAGGAGAGGAGAGAGATACCAAATAATATACACATGGAAAATACTGGAGGGTCAGGTCCCAAATCTACACAGTAAAATAACAACGTACTGGAGTGAACGATATGGAAGAAAATGCAAGATTGAACCAGTGAAGAGCAGAGGTGCCATAGGCACAATCAGAGAGCACTGTATAAACATCAGGGGTCCGCGGTTGTTCAACGTCCTCCCAGCGAGCATAAGAAATATTGCCGGAACAACCGTGGACATCTTCAAGAGAAAACTGGACGGTTTTCTAAGAGAAGTTCCGGATCAGCCGGGCTGTGGTGGGTACGTGGCCCTGTGGGCCGCTCCAAGCAACAGCCTGGTGGACCAAACTCTCACAAGTCGAGCCTGGCCTCGGGCCGGGCTTGGGGAGTAGAAGAACTCCCAGAACCCCATCAACCAGGTATCAACCAGGTATTCAGGGGGGTCGGGGCTGGTAGGGCAAGTTTCTTCCTCTGCGCTCCGTTGAGTCGTCTTGGAGTGGGTACGCTTGGGCGTCATCAAAACGACGTTGTCCCTCAGATGGGTTTCCCGTCTGTTTCCGGTTCCAAAACAGGACTGCGCGGACCTGCGGTTCATTCTGGACTTGTCCCGTCTGAACCCCTGGGTTCATTGCCCCTCCTTTCGGATGACTACGCTGTCTCAGGTTCGGCTCCTCTTGGAGCCGGGCGCTTGGATGGCGTCCCTGGACCTCCGGGACGCTTATTGGCATGTCACGATTCATCCACGGTTCAGGGACTGGCTCGGTTTTGTTGTGGGGAGTCTGAGTTACCGCTTTCGTTGTCTCCTGTTCGGGATTGAACCTGGCACCTCGCGTGTTCACGCGCCTTACACGGGTTGTGGTGGCTCGTTTGCGTCTCCTAGGTGTTCAGGTGTTCGTCGACGACTGGCTGGTTTGGGCTCCCAGCCGGTCAGCTTGCTTGCTAGCCAGGGATTTGGTTCTTTCCCAGCTCGCCGGGTTCGGGTTCTTGGTAAACTGGAGGAAGTCCCATCTGGTTCCCTCTCAGGTTCGGACTTGGTTGGGTCTCGTTTGGGACTCTCGAACCGCCTCTTTGTCTCTCCCTCCGGAGTCTCTCCTGCGGCTGCGGTCCCGCCTTCATCTGTTTCTGGTGGGCCCTCGGGTCACCCGGCGGTTGCTCGAAGGGCTGTGCGGGAGCCTGAACTTCGCGATGGTGGTCTACCCGCCGGGTTGGGTTTGGCTTCGTCAGCTGTTCTGATTCCTTCGGGGTCCCCCCTTCCTCCTCTCTTACGATCGCAGAGTTCGACCCCCGGGGTCCTTGCATCGGTTGCTGCGTCACCGGCTTTCCTCTTCGGGTTTTTCGGGGTTCAGTGCCTTGGTGCCTACCCGAGCCCTCGCTCGATATGTACACGGATGCGTCGTCTCTCGGCTGGGGTTTTGTGACCAGTGCTCACTAGGCCGGCCAGGGGTGTTGAGATCCGTCCTTCCGTCGAGCTCACAGCACAGTGCGGGAGTTTGCGGCAGTGTGGTTTGCTCTGGGGAGGATTCGGGTGGCCCGCGGATCAACAATTCGGCTCCATTCGGACTGCTCTCCGGTGGTTCATTGCCTGAACCGCTGGGTTCGATGCGGTCCTTGTCTCTTTGGGGTTGGTCGCTTTGGGTGACTCGTCTGCTGAGTTCTCGGGGTTTGGCTCTCCTGGCGGTTCACGTACAGGGCGTGTCCAACGTCTTGGCAGACGCCCTGTCTCGCTTCATTCCCCTCTCCACGGAGTGGATGGTCGACGATGAGTCCTTCCATTGGCTTTGCCAGACGTTCGGGCATCCTGAGGTGGACCTCTTCGCGTCAGCGTGGTCGCTGCATCTTCCCGTTTATCCGGCGCCCTTCCCCGGTCGTGAGGCCGTCGGGGTGAACGCCTTTCATCTAGACTGGTCGAGGTGGGGGTTCCTGTACCTCTTTCCCCCAGTTCGGCTGTTGCTCCAGGTCCTGACTCGCTTAGAGACTTACCAGGGGAGAGTTGTCCTTCTGGCCCCTTGGTGGCCGGCCCAACCTTGGTTTCAGGCGCTGGTTGCTCGGTGTCCGAACCCGAGGGTTTTCCCGCGGCTCCGCCTCTTTCAACAGATCGGGCCGGTACGTCACGTGGCTGGTTCGATCTTCTCCTCGAGTCTTCGCGTATGGGTTTTTTGACTCGAGTCTATCATCATCTCTATGGTGATCAGGTGGCCTTCTTGTTGGTATCCCACCTGAGAGCTTCTTCTCGGCGGCAGTATGAAGTTTCCTGGCGGTCCTTCTGTTTCTTTTTGCGTCTTCGTTGGGTTAGTTCCTTGTCTGTTCGGGTGGTCTTGTCCTTCCTCTCGTGGTTGTTTCAGGACCGTCATCTTATGCCTAACACTGTCGCCTTGTATCGTGCGGCGCTGGCGGAGCCGCTTCAGCTTGCCTTCGGTATTGATGTTACGTATGCGCCGTTTCGCAAGCTGTCTCGTGCATTGTTTCACCTCCGGCCTGCTCATGCACCGCCTGAGCAGTCCCGGTCTTTGGACAGAGTGCTCGCTTTACTTTCGTCTCCTCATTTCGTTGTGGCCCCTTCGGTCCAGGATTGTTTTTCCAAGGCACTTTTCTTGTTGGCTTTGGCTTCTGGGGTCGGGTTGGGGAGCTTCATGCTTTCCTCCGGCGCAGGGGTTTCTGCTCTTTTGGTCGTGGTGATTGTTTTGTTCACTTGCAGCCGTCTCCTTCTTTTCTGGGGAAGAATAAGACTGCTGCGGTCCGGAGGGGTTCATGGGTGGTTGATGCTTGGTTGGTCAGGCCGGGGGTACATCATGTTTTGTGTCCGGTTGCGGCGCTTTGCCGTTATTTGCGCGCCACGGCTTATGTGTCCGGGGACGCGCTGTGGGTTGATCCAGTTTCCCTTCTTCCCTGTTCGCGGGTTCCAGTCTCCCAGGTCGTCCGCAGGGTTATTAAGTCCAGCCAGCCTGCGGTCTATTCCCGTGCCCATGACGTTCGTAAGTTCGCAGCTCTTGCTGCCGTCTTTGGGAATATGTCTTGGTCTGATATTCGGGCGCGGGGATTTTGGCGATCGGACAGGGTCCTGGCTGCTCGTTACCTTGTGAATGTCCCTGGGCCCCGTCGGGCCTGTGTTGCTTTGGGTCGGCGGTTGCAGCCAGTTGTCTCAGCTTCGAGTTGAGGAGTGAGCGACGGCCGCCTCCCGGGTAAGTCCCTGTTTTTCCGTCTGTGGGTAGTTAGCTCCGGGGAGCCGACGGGGCTCCCCCCAGAAAACCAGCATTTAATGTAATGAAATGCCATTTTCTGGGTGAGTCCCGGAGGCTCTCCGGCATCCCTCCCTCCCTCCGATCGGCGGTTTTTTCGCGTTTTTGACATCCAGCCTCAAGAACTGAGGTGTGGGTAGCTGGCGTGGAGGGTCTGGGGCTCCCCGTTCCCTCTCCCAGGGAGGGGGGAGCTGCGCAGACAGCGGCGCGTGACGTCACACTAGTTTGCTTATTTTCTTTTGGGGAGTTCTATCCACTAGTTCGACTTTTGGTAGCAATTTTAACCAGAATAGGGGTTTGTTTTGAGGCGCTGGGTGCCTGTTCTGGTCGATGGCAGACATAGAATGCTTCCAACCACACGGGGGCTTCTATAGGCCATTGCTCCCCTTGCCTCTCTGAGGGGGCCCGGTTCTGGCCGTGTTCCCCGGTAGGCCTAAGAACTCCATACACGTGACTGATGCCAAAGTCTGACATTAGCATATCAGCCTGGGATAGCTCCGGGGAGCCTCCGGGACTCGCCCAGAAAATGGCGTTTCATTACATTCAACGCTGGTTTTTTAATGTTTTCATCAATCTTTGTGTTTTGAAATTAAAATTGTTGAGTTTGAAAACATTTTGACATTAACTTTACCTGAACAATTATAAAAACAAAAAAAATATGTCCTTGACTTATTTATATATATATATATATATATATATATATATATATATATATATATATATATATATATATATATATATATATATATATATATATATATATATAATATGTATATGTCGTACCTAGTTGCCAGAATGCACTTCTCAGCCTACTATGCAAGGCCCGATTTGCCTAATAAGCCAAGTTTTCATGAATTAATATATTTTCTCAATTTTTTTTCTTATGAAATGATAAAGCTACCTATTTCATTATGTATGAGGTCAATTTTTTGTTATTGGAGTTAAAAGTAACGTAGATATATGACCGAACCTAACCAACCCTACCTAACCTCACCTAACCTAACCTATCTTAATAGGTTAAGTTAGGTTAGGTGGCCGAAAAAGTTAGGTTAGGTTAGGTAGTCGAAAAACAATTAATTCATGAAAACTTGGATTATTAGGCAAATCAGGCCTTGCATATTAGGCTGAGAAGTGCGTTCTGGCTACTAGGTACGACATATGTATATATATATGTATATATATATGTATATATATATGTATATATATATGTATATATATATGTATATATATATGTATATATATATGTATATATATATGTATATATATATATATATGTCGTACCTAGTAGCCAGAACTCACTTCTCAGCCTACTGTGCAAGGCCCGATTTGCCTAATAGGCCAAGTTTTCTTGAATTAATGTTTTTTCGACTACCTAACCTACCTAACCTAACCTAACTTTTTCTGCTACCTAACCTAACCTAACCTATAAAGATAGGTTAGGTAGGGTTGGTTAGGTTCGGTCATATATCTACGTTAATTTTAACTCCAATAAAAAAAAATGACCTCATACATAATGAAATGGGTAGCTTTATCATTTCATAAGAAAAAAATTTGAGAAAATATATTAATTCATGAAAACTTGGCTTATTAGGCAAATCAGGCCTTGCATAGTAGGCTGAAAAGTGCGTTCTGGCTACTAGGTACGACATATATATATATATATATATATATATATATATATATATATATATATATATATAATATGTAGTACCTACTAGCCAGAACGCACTTCTCAGTCTACTATGCAAGGCCCGATTTGCCTAATAAGCCAAGTTTTCCTGAATTAATATATTTTCTCAAATTTTTTTCTTATGAAATGATAAAGCTACCCATTTCATTATGTATGAGGTCAATTTTTATTAACTGGAGTTAAAATTAACGTAGATATATGACCGAACCTAACCAACCCTACCTAACCTAACCTAACCTAACCTAACCTAACCTCACCTCACCTATCTCTATAGGTTAGGTTAGGTTAGGTAGCTGAAAAAGTTAGGTTAGGTAGTCGAAAAACAATTAATTCATGAAAACTTGGCTTATTAGGCAAATCGGGCCTTGCATAGTAGGCTGACAAGTGCGTTCTGGCTAGTAGGTACTACATATATATAATTTGACAATTATCTCAACATACAAGGTCATCATCTACTCACTGTAACTAGGAATGTTGTAGAAGTTACTTGACAATTATCTCTACATACAAGGTCACTGTCTGCTCACTGTAACTAGAAGTGTTGTTTAATTAGCACATAAATCAGCCTCGTGAAACATTGTTTATTTATCCTATGACTTTGTTTTGGTATGTCTTCCAAAATTTGTAAAGTAATAATTCCTAGTTATTAAGGTAATTAGGAAAGCAACAAACACAGAATATATGAATGTGAAAAACCATTTTGGTATGTGTGAAATGGAGAAAATTCTCATGAGCCGTGATGTGGATACTCTCATTGATATATTACAATTATGTGATTTCTCTGTATAATGTGTGATATTCTTATTTTGCAAGAGCACTGGGTTAACCCCTGGGCAGCACTTGTGATTATAGCCTGCAACACCGCCAGGCGCAAAAAAACAAAAAGTTCTAACTTGTTCTGGGGGGAGCCTCTTCGACACCCTGGAGCTATCTGGGATGATATGAATGTATTAGACTTTGGCATCAGTCAAGCGAATTGAGTTCTAAGCCTTCCTGGGACCACAAGCCAGAACATGGTCCCCCTCTGAGAGGCACGAGGAGCAATGGCCTATAGAAAGCCCATGTGGTTGGAAGCATTCTACATCTGCCATTGACCAGGTCAGACACCCCAGAAAGGTAAGCACCCCAAAACTAACCCCCTATTCTGGTTATAAGATTACCGCTGAAAGCCAAACTGTTGGACAGTACTCCCCAAATGAAAACGAGCAAACGAGCATGACGTCACCACGCAATGCGCCTCCCCTCTCCCCCGTGAGTGGGAAGGGGAAAGCCCCAAACCCACGCGCCAGCTATCCACACCCCAATTATGAGGATGGATGTTAAAAGTGCGATAAAAATGCCAGTTCATTTCCGCAGGGAGGGAGGGTTTGCCGGGGAGCCTTTAAGTTTCACCCAGAAACGAGCGTTTCATTACATTCAATGCTGGTTTTTTTGGAGGAGCCCCTACAGCTCCCCAGAGCTACTTAACCGGGAGGCGGCCGCCACTTGCTTCGCAACTCGAAATCGAGACAACTGGATGCAACCGCCAACCCAATGTGACACATGCTCGACTAGGGCCAGAAACAATGAATAGGTAGCGAACGGCCAGGACCCTGTTCGACCTCCTAAAACCACATACCGGAATATCAGCCCAAGACATGTTACCAAAGATGGCAGCCAATGCAGGAAACTTACAAGCATCATGGGCACAAGGATAGACCGCAGGCCTGCTGTACCGAATAACCCCTGTGGACGACTTGAAAGACTCGAACCCTGGAACAGGGAAGAAGTGAAACTGGGTCAACCCAAAGCATGTCCTCGGCCACCGAGGCCATGGCATGCAGGTAACGGTGGAGAGCCACAACTGGACACAACACATGATGCACCCCCAGCCTAACCAGCCAATCAACAACCCAAGAACCCCTCTGGAAAGCAGCAGTCTCATTCTTCACCAGAAAAGGAGGCAACGGCTTCAAACGAACAAACCTACCACCAGGACCAAAAAAGCATAAACCCCTGCACTGGAGAGAATGAAGCTCCCTGACCCGACCCCCAGAGGCCAATGCAAACATTAAAAAAAACCTTGGAAAAACAATCCTGAGCCGAAAGGGCCACCACAAATCGAGAAGAAGAGAGAAAAGAGAGCACTCGGTCCAGCGACTAGGACGGTTCAGGTGGCGCATGAGCAGGCCGGAGGTGAAACAACCCTCGAGACAGCTTGTGAAAGGGAGCAGACGTAACATCCACCCTGAACGCAACCTGCAGTGGCTCCACCAGTGCCGCATGATTACACTTAGACTATTACACTTGTCAATTATCATTGACAAGTGTAATAGTCAAAATATTGGAAAAAATAATTAAAACTAAATGGGTAGAACACCTGGTGAGAAATGAATTAATATCAGACAGTATGGTTTTCGATCTGGAAGATCCTGTGTATCGAATTTACTCAGTTTCTATGATCGAGCAACAGAGATATTACAGGAAAGAGATGGTTGGGTTGACTGCATCTATCTGGACCTAAAAAAGGCTTTCGACAGAGTTCCACATAAGAGGTTGTTCTGGAAACTGGAAAATATTGGAGGGGTGACAGGTAAGCTTCTAACATGGATGAAAAATTTTCTGACTGATAGAAAAATGAGGGCAGTGATCAGAGGCAATGTATCGGACTGGAGAAATGTCACAAGTGGAGTACCACAGGGTTCAGTTCTTGCACCAGTGATGTTTATTGTCTACATAAATGATCTACCAGTTGGTATACAGAATTATATGAACATGTTTTCTGATGATGCTAAGATAAGAAACTTAGATGATTGTCATGCCCTTCAAAATGACCTTGACAAATTAAGTATATGGAGCACCACTTGGCAAATGGAATTTAATATTAATAAATGCCATGTTATGGAATGTGGAATAGGAGAACATAGACCTCACACAACCTATATATTATGTGAGAAATCTTTAAAGAATTCTGATAAAGAAAGAGATCTAGGGGTGGTTCTAGATAGAAAACTATCACCTAAGGACCACATAAAGAATATTGTGCGAGGAGCCTATGCCACGCTTTCTAATTTCAGAATTGCTTTTAAATACATGGATGGCGATATACTAAAGAAATTGTTCACGACTTTTGTTAGGCCAAAGCTAGAGTATGCAGCGGTTGTGTGGGCCTCAGTACTGAGTGAGCCACTAAGCCTGACACACGCAGCATGATCTCACAGCACTGCTGTTCAGCTTGTGACCACAGCATCACCTGAAAATGCCATAATATACATGTTCATGCTATTATTTAGCGATGATAGTATCACAAAAGACCCCTGACTGTGATAAAAATGACCAGGATTCTGATAATAGCAGGATTGTTGTGATAATTAGCACTGTAGTGGGAGGAGTAATCTTGGTGGGGAGGGAGGTAGCGTTGTCTGCTGACTCTGTGTGACCACCTTTTACTGTCTGGACTCACTATACCAGCTTAGTTGTTCACTATGGTAAACAAAACATGCAGATACTTATATATAATATCTGTATATAAAAGCAAAAACAGTATGGTGGGAGGAGAATGATGGCGAGTCAGGTGAGGTGAGGGAGGGAGGGAGTGGCAGCCAGTGGCGGGCTGCCACTGCCACTCAGCATACCAACTCACTGGTTCGTTATGGTGAACACGAATGTAAGATACTTATATATAACGTGTATATACAGTGTAATAACAGCAAAAGGAGTGTGGGGGAGAAGCCATATTGGTGATGTGTGTGGGGCAACATCTGCATAATTTGTTATGTTGGTAGGGGTGGCCTATGCTCTTTGGGCATTATACCGGCTTAATTGAACAGTTATGGTGAGTGAAACATGCAGATACTTATATATAACGTCTGTATATAGGGTAATAACACCACAAACATTATTGTTGGGGGTGAAATTTTAGTGCGTCTGACCTTGAATGTGTGAGGGAAGCAGCCGCCACCTGACTGTGTGTAGCGACGTCTCTTAGTGCCTGAACTAACTATATCAACTTAGTTGTACAGTTGTGGTGAGCAAAACATGTAGATACTTATATATAACGTCTGTATATCGTGAATAAAAGCAAAAACAGTATTGTGGGAGGAGAATGTGGGTGAGTCAGGTGAGTTGAGGGAGGGAGGAAGTAACAGCCAGTGGCGGGCTGCCACTGGCTGCCACTGCCACTCAGCATGCCAACTTAGTGGTTCGTTATAGTGAACACAAATGTAGATGCTTATATATAACGTCTGTATATAGTGAATAAAAGCAAAAACAGTATGGTGGGAGGAGAATGTGGGCGAGTGAGGTGTTGAGGGAGTGAGTGGCAGCGAGTGGCTGGCTGGTGTGTGGCGGTCACTCCTCGTTGCTTTTTGACTCATAATACCAACTTAGTGATTCGTTATGGTGAACAAAACAAGCAGATATTCATATATAACCTGTGTATATAGTGTAATAACCAACAAAGCATTTGTTCACTGTTTAATGAACATAATAATTGAATCAACAATATGCACACCATATTTTTTGAGTACAGCAATGAGTCACTCATTTTATTATATAAATATGTTACACTACACACTTTTGAATAATATTACAGCAAAAAAACTAAAAAGTCAGAGACATTGAAATAATTAGGTAATTATCTATTTGTGGCCACTCCTGCCTGACAGCTGGGAGCACCAGACCGTCTGGGACGCACGCTGAGTCAGCTCTTTGTTTTTTGCCAGACTTCCCCGCCCTATAGCAGGCAATATATGCCACTTACGATTTATTTATTTATTTTTCCCATGATCAGAGAACACACATTAACAGGTTTAGAAGAAAAAAAATTTTTTTTTTGGTATGCACCTGTGGATGACAGATGCTAATAAGCCCTGAGCATCACAAGGGTTAATATACTAACTAAAAAATGCATTTTATACGGAATAATACTCTTAGGTACCTTGCCTTTATTGAGGCAAGGAAGCTTGGTACCTTGATGCAAGAAACATTATAACTGCTGTTATAATGTTACATTATAACAGCAGAAATTTATAATGTTACATTATAACAGCAGTGATGAAATTTCTGGGGTACTGTCTCTCTTATGTGTTGCAGGCATACCACTAGGACCTAGTTGTGGCTCACTACTTGCTTGTTTTACTAAGAATTTAACTATAGACACTTGATTTTCCTTATTTTAACACGTCTGTAGTGAGACATCACATTGTCTCACTATGAATGATCTCATGTTTTTCCTCTATTGTCATCCTCACAACTATTTTCTTAGGTTGAACATTTCCACTAACTTTCTTGGAACCCATGGCATGATATATAATAAGAAGTTTTATGTCCAGAAACCACATTAGCACAAAAACAATGAAATTCTTCACAAAGAATTCAAGCGCGATCATCACTAGGCGGGAGACACTGGTAAACTGAAGCATGTGGTGGACCCGTACGTGTATGAAGAAACTTCAATAAGTGAGGCAAACAAGAAGTATTGAATCAAATTTTTTGAAAAAATTGAGTACGAGTACTGAAAAATACGAGAACAGGGGCATATGAGAACCGGGGTTCCACTGTATATTACACTACACGCTATTGAATAATATTACGTACTGCAAAAAAACAGAGAAAAGTTAATCAGAGATGATGAAATAATTAGGTAATAATATTTTTGTGGCAACTCTTGCCTGACAGCTTGGGAGGAGCAGACCTCCTCCAACGCTTGCTCTGTCAACGCCTCAGTTTGGCCAGACTTCCCAGCCCTGTTATGGCCAAAATATGCCACCTATGATTTATTTTTACCGTGACTCCAGAACACAAATGAACACTTTCATAAGATGATTTTTTTTCATGTACCTGGGTGTGTTGCAGGCTATAATTGCAAGAGTAGCCCAGGGGTTAAGGGTTAAATCTTATGAATTTGAAATCTACTCCAAATCTATAAACAGTTCTTCTTACACTGCCAGTATTGAAATGTCTGATGACTGATAGGGTTCTGGAAGCTCCTATTGTGATACTGCTATCATGTGGCATAACAATGTCTCAGCAATGTAAAGTTGATGTCAATACTCTATCAAGGCATACTACCACTGTACTGATCTCCAATGGTGCTCACCAGTATTTGATCATGTGTGTATATGCCTTGTTTCAGCAGCAATATCAACTGTGCAGATGTGTATGGAGATGTATGATGAGAAATATTTTAATTGACTAATTAGTATCATGATGCCAACCTCATGGTGGTAGATGATTTACACTGAATTTTCTCAACAAGGTTCATACTTAAATTTGCACAGTCATTCGTGGATGCTGAAAATTTACTTAATCCTGCAATCAGTGATGAATTTAATATTAATTTTAGCTTTCTCTCATGGAATGGAAGTGCAAGGTCTCACAGTGATCATTTTCTTATTGATTACTTAACTGGCCACATCTGTGAGTATAAGGCTATCAGCGATGACATCCTGTCCAGGCGTCTAGTTGTCATGGCCACCTTCAATATACCCCACTCACAAGTTGCTGCTGCTAGAGCAGAAACAGTAAGAACAGAAACCTCCCTAAAACACATCCAAACTGGGGAAGGTCACTGTTGCTGACTTGGATAAGTTTAAATGCCTGCTTAACCCTTGCACTGCTCACCTATTTTCGGCAAAAACGTCTTGGTGCAATTGTCAAGGACATATTTTTGTTATTTTTACAAATGTTCGGGTAAATTTAATGTCAAAATGTTTCCAAAGTCAACTATTTCCATTTCAAAACACAAATAGTAATGAAAACATTAAAAAACATTAAAATATAGCCAAATTAAAAAACAAAAAGCACAACTCTCTGAGCGCCTAAAGGCGCTTTGCGCAGTGCAGTGGTTAATGTATACTCAGATCCCAACCAATGCAACCCATCCTCCGAATTGACAGTACGATTTAATACTGTTCTGACTTTAAGCGTCCCGCTGATAATCCATGGCTCAGATTATTGACTCAAATACATGATGACCAAAAGTCTATAATCCGAGAGCAGTCGGACCTGATAATGAAGCTTCAGAGTGATGCTTTGGCCATGCACAAGATTAACCAGGATCTGTCTGCCAGAGTCGGCCACCTCGAACAGGAATTAAGCTCTCTTCAGATCTCGGTTACTAACTTTAAACCAGCAGAAACCTCTAAGAAGCAAGAAGAGATGCTACAAAAGTTAGAGAACCATTTTAACTCCCTACAACAGCAACACACTGCAACCCAAGACGAATCAGACCAACTTAAGCTCCTTGATTCTGTCATCATCTCATCACAGGATTTTCCCCATGAAACTGACAGAGAAGACTGTACTGCCATCGTGATCCAGGAATTGCGTACTAAGTTGAATTATTCAATCGAAGCAAGAGACATTAAGTCAGCTTATAGAGTGGGTACCAAATCATCTGGTACAAACAACAGAAAGATAAGGGTGAAGTTAGATAGCTGTTCCCGCAAGTCAGACCTTATCACTACTGCAGTCGCTATGAAATCCAATGTTTATGTGAACGAATGTCTTACCAGATTCAGACAAAATCTCTTATTTAAACTACGTGGAATTTGCAATAGATCCACTGCTATTAAACATTGTTTTGTGCGCGATGGTAAAATAATAGCTAGGACGACTGACTCTGGAAAAACTTATGTCATAACCACTGAAGCACACCTCACTTCTTTCCTGGATGACTGTGGGATATCAGCTGAATAACCAGAACATAATTTGTAGTCTCACATACAACCAAAGTGTACTTAAGCTCTGCCTTTCCTTTCCAAAGGTGTTTATTTTTATTTTTATTTTTTTATTATTTTTTTTTTTTTTTTGTCATCTTTGCCTGTTTTATACTCTTAATTATTTGTTCTTAGTTAATCCCCTTGTCACTAAACCTAGGGCTTTTTATTACCCTGTTAATTAACCATTACTAAGCTAATTATCTTCAAGATCATTTTTTTTATGATTATTATTCTTCTTATTTTTTATTTTACATTTATATTGTCAGTCTCTACTGATTTTTTGTTTTTTATTTTATGTAACTTCTGTGTCCTCCCTGGCTATCTATTGGATCTTTATTTTACTTCTAAATTGTTACTATTTTATTGTATTTGCTTTTATTCTTGTGTTTTGCTTTATCGTGTATCTTGTATCGTGATCCCTCTGCATCCCTATGCACACTGATATTGATCCTGATCAAAATCTTCTGTCTCATATCTACACCAACCAGCACATTGATCATCATTATTGCAAGTATTTCACAGCACACCAGGCTAAAAACAAACTTCAAAATAGCACCTGTCTATCAGTTTATAACCAAAATGTTAGATCACTTGGTAAACATTTTGACGATTTAAATGCATTACTCACAGCAATAGGTACTAACCTATCGTTCATTATTTTAACAGAAACTTGGCTAAATAAAGACTATACCCAACTCTACAACTTAGCTGGTTATAAAGCCATTCATAACTGTAGGCCTAATAAAAAAGGTGGTGGCACAGCTATATATTACCGAGATACATTTATCTGCAACAGTGTTATTAGTGACAGAGATGACTACTGTGAATATACTTTTGCTCAGTTTACAATTAAATCCCTTAAATCCTCTTTGACTATTGGAGCCATCTATAGATTTCCCAATACTAACATAGCTTCTTTCTCAGACAACCTAAGGAATCTTATTATAAACAACAATCTCAACAAAAACCACATCATTCTGGGAGGAGATTTTAATATTGACCTGGGTCAACAAAATTGCTCTCAAGTTGACTATTTCCTTAACAGCATGAACTCCTGTATGCTAATCCCCACAATCACCAAACCTACCCGAGTCACTCAAACATCAGCCACTACCTTGGACCACATATGGACAAACATAACAGCTCCCCTTGTATCTGGTATAATCTACGACAGAACAACTGACCACTATCCTACCTTTCTCATAGCGAACATGGACATAACACCACCAAAAAGCAAGAAACTTTCATTTAGGCTACACAGTGAATCAGCTTTAGACAATCTTACAGAGGCACTTTACAATATTTACTGGGATTCTGAATTCAATAATACCCATGATATAAATTCATTAGCTAACCTCTTCATCTCCAAAACTCTAAGCCTCTACAACCTTCATTGTCCCCTTCTTACCAAGCAAGTAACTGACAAAAGATTAAACAATCCATGGCTCACAAGTGGCATTCTCAACTCAATCAACAAGAAACATGAATATGAAAAGAAAGTTAGGATTGGCCTAGTTTCAAAGGAAGTAGCTAAAAGGTACTCATCAATGCTTACCAGTATCATAAGAAAGGCAAAACTTGCATATTATGTGAATAGATTCAATGAAGCAAAAGGCAACATGAAAAGCACTTGGAAAACTATCTCTAGTATCCTAGGAACTAAACAACACTCACATAACCAAATAAAACTCTACAATGATGGGGATATACCGTCAACTGATCTAGAAATGGCAAATGAATTTAATAGTTTCTTTTCATCGGTTGGTGCTAATCTTGCCAGTAAAATCCCACAGACTCAGACACATATTAACACATATCTCTCAGGCAGCTATCCAAACTCTCTTCTCCTTTCACCAATCAGCCCGGCAGATGTTGTGTCCATCATACATTCTCTAAAACCAAGGCAGGGAACACCAGTGAAATTCCGTCCATTGTGTACAAGAGAGCCTCCCATGCCCTTGCCCCACCCATAGCACTACTTTTCAACAAATCTATAGAGTATCACACCTTCCCTGATATCCTCAAAAAAGCAAGAGTAACGCCAGTCCATAAAGGAGGCAATCCGGCGGACATAAACAATTATAGACCAATATCAAATCTACCCATTCTATCAAAAATATTTGAAAAAATTATTTACAAACAGCTCTATTCCTACCTCGTAAAATTCGACATACTCAGCCCCTGCCAGTTTGGCTTCCGGTCCCAAAAGAGCACCAATGATGCAATCATTAGTCTCCTTGACATTATCTACTCAGCCCTTGACAAAAATAAGTTTCCGATTGGACTCTTCATTGACCTAAGAAAAGCCTTTGATACTGTTAATCACAACTACCTCTTACTTAAACTCCAGCATTATGGAATCCGAGGCCTTGCCCTTGACTACATCTGATCCTATCTTAGTGACAGACACCAATATGTAACCATCAATGATACAACTTCTTCCACTCTACCAGTTACCGTTGGAGTGCCACAGGGCAGCATCTTAGGACCTCTTCTATTTTTTATATATATAAACGATCTGCCTAATGTCTCTAATATTCTCAAACCTATATTGTTTGCTGACGATACTACCCTTATCTACTCAAACCTCATACACTAAATAATGTTGTGAATAATGAATTAAAAAAAGTCCACTTATGGATGTCAACGAACAAACTAACATTAAACATCGAAAAGACTTACTACATCTTATTTGGAAGCAAATCATCAAATGCAATTCAGCTACAGATAGACAACATTAACATCAGTAATAAAAATGATGGCAAGTTTCTTGGCCTATTCCTAGACAAGAGACTCAACTTCAGCACCCACATTCAACACATAACTAAGAAAGTCTCTAAGACAGTTGGTATACTTTCCAAAATCAGATATTATGTTCCTAACTCTGCTCTCCTCTCACTATATTATGCACTAATCTACCCCTATCTTAATTATGGTATCTGTGCATGGGGGTCTACCACTGCAAACCACCTTAAGCCCATCATCACACAGCAAAAATCTGCTATCAGAATTATAACTAACTCTGCTTTCAGACAACACTCAGCTCCCTTGTTTAAATCCCTAAACTTGCTAAATATTAACTCCCTCCACACATTCTCTTGTGTCAACTACATTTACAAAACCCTGTTCTTAAATGCAAACCATGCTCTGAAACTCTCCCTGGACAGATGTAATAGGACCCATTATCACCACACCAGAAATAAATATCTCTTTGATATCCCCAGGGTCAAACTTAATCTGTGTAAACACTCTATGCAAATTAAGGGACCTAGTCTATGGAACTCACTCCCTAGTGAATTGAAAAACTGTAAAACTCTTGCCTTATTTAAAAGCAAAACCAAAAAGTACCTAACTTCATCTATTTAGTTTCCTACACTGAGCTTTAAATTTGCTCTGTACCTAGTGTTACCCAATCTCCTAATTTTTATGTAATATCAAACAACCGTATCATTGTGTTCATTGCTGTCTTCTTTTATGTGCTAGCCATATGCTGTATTGTGACTACCAATTTTTGTCAACTACCATTCAAGCTGTCATTGCAATCAATCTTATATTGTTTCTGCTGGATTGTGCCTACCAATTTGTTGTCAACTACCATTTTAAGCTGTCATTGCAATCAATCTTAGCTACCTATGTGCTTTAATATACTGTACCTACAATTTTCTCTCATCTTTTTTTTTTTTTTTTTAATTTCATGTAATCTGTTATCATTTTTTTGTCTATAAATTTTGCAAGTATTTACCTCCTTAAAATTTTCTTAGATTAAGGACCTGCCCGAAATGCTGCACGTGCTAGTGGCTTTACAAGACTGTAATTACCATATTTGTATCCTCACATTCCTTATGTACATTTTTGTATATGCATAAATAAATAAATAAATAAATAAATAAATACTAAGTGTAATAAGTACACTTTCTTACTGTCATAAACAGTGCATAATTGCACTTATGTGGCTGTTACATTTACCCAACCCCCTCCCCCGATTTAATTCTCCTCGTTTTCTGTTAAGACACTCAGAATTTTAGGATGAAGTTTCAATTTCAATTTGCAATACACAAGTTTTAAATATCAGAAATTTCTTTTTCAGGTTTATTAAGCAATATAGATTTTATACAAAATCTTAAAATATCCTGAGTTACTTTACAATTTATTGATATATTTTAGTTTTGTTTTATTAGTTTTATAAAACTGTAATATCAATATAGCTATAGGTTAAGTACTAATTGTAATTAAGAAGCAATAAAATTATTATCTTCAAAAACTAAGACGGTTAGGTGAGGTTGTGGTTTTCTATTCAGTTTTTCAGGTAAACTCAAATATTTATAATATATTTGACAGTACGATTTAATACTAAGTGAAAATAAGTGCAATTCCTAACTGCTATGAGTAGTACATAATTGCACTTATTTGTCTTCTTACATTTACCACCCCATTTTTGGAGAACGGGCTGACCAATGCTATTGCCTTGCAATAATCTTCAGTGTAATTTGCACCAAAATAGTTTCAATGACTTTTCTTACATCGGTCATGTCAGTAAGTAGTTTGGGGGAAGAGTGTATTCCTCATAAACAGAAGATGTAGTATGTTCTGGTTGGAATGATTGTTAGGGACTTTCAAAACAGATCTACCTTTTGGCATTACTCAAAGAAAGATGCAGGGTACCCAGAGATGGTTGGCGACCACAGATCAGATGCATCACCAGGGCTCAATATCATCAAGTCATAAAAGGGACTAAGAAAGAGAAGGATATTTTGTGAGATGAAAAGTTGCTGATAACCTTTCGAGTAAAATGTTTTATGAATTTTGGGTGAAATTTGACGAATTTAAAGTTCATGCAGAAGGGTAACAAATGTCACTGATGAAGCTTTTGGGCCCAATAATATATATGTAATATTTTCAAAGAAAATATTTAATGTATTACAGTGTGAGGTATAGGGCAGATGAGACTGAAACTGATCTAAATACAGTTGTATGTGAGACCTGTTTGCACCCTGCCCCCCTAATGTTAAACACCTGCACACTTTAACCCCTGTAATGGTTGAGAAATCTGCAAAAAAACTAAAAAATTGGACTAATGATAGCTCCTTTAACCCTTAAACCGCGCAATACATATACTGTATATACGATGGGAGTGACTGCCTTGAAACCACACATTACATACATATACGATTGAGGGTCTAGCGCACGATTTTAAATGCCCAGTGAGAGAGAGGAGCAGCTATAGTCCAGCCACGGCCGATAGTAACCAGACACCACCTAGAAAAAAAATCTTGGGTAACATATCCGGGTGTGAGAGCCTCAGTTCTGAGTGAGTCGCCAAGGCTGGCACACGCAGCATGCACTCACAGCACTGCTGTTCAGCTTGTGACCACAGCATCGCCTAAAAATGTCAAAATATACTGTCTCCACTCGATCATCCAGACTATATGGGACGGACCCCCAGCCGGATTATCACATTTTTCGGATAATGGTACTTTTTCATCTACAAGTCCAAAAGTGACCATCTCCAACTTTTTTTTATACTACAAACAACATAATTTGAATTGCCTTGCCACATATAATTATTAAATATTCCACTAGAAACCTCAACTTACCTTGTTGGTGTTCGTCTTCTTGATTGATGCAACACATCTTGAAGTTAAGAATTCTTAACAATTTACGTAACCTATACTAACACAACACTAAAATTAACACTTAAAATTACTGTACAGTTCATGAAGCAAAGTTAGTTTTGACTGCCAGCTGCTAAAGCCTCACTGGTTGACGGCATTTGGCTTGCCTGTGACGCCTCACTTGTTGAAAGTGCTTGGCTTGCGCCTCACTTTTTGTAGGCATTTGGCTTGCCTGTGACGCCTCACTTGATGAAGGCGCTTGGCATGCCTGTGAAGCCTCACTTGTTGAAGGCATTTGGCTTGCCTATGATGCCTCACTTGTTGAAGGCGCTTGCTTGCGCCTCACTTGTTGAAGGCGCTTGGCTTGCCTGTGGCACCTCACTTGTTGAAGGCACTTGGCTTGCCTGTGACGCCTCACTTGTTGAAGGCGCTTGCTTGGGCCTCACTTGTTGAAGGCGCTTGCTTGGGCCTCACTTGTTGAAGGCGCTTGGCTTGCCTGTGGCACCTCACTTGTTGAAGGCATTTGGCTGCCTGTGACGCCTCGCTGGTTGAACAACATGTAATTTGTCTTTAACCCTTCCAATGCTCAGGGGTCCTGAGGACATTTACACCCCTGTGCGCAAGAAAAAAAAAATATTTTTTTTTTTCGTCTTCTAAACATGTTAATTTGTGTCCCCTGATCACGGGAAAAATAAAAAAAAATCGTAGGTGACATATTTTGGGCGCAATTGACCGAGGAAGTCTGGCAAAAAGTGGGCGTTGACAGAGTGGTCGTCAGAGCCGATCAGCGTTACCCGCGCTGACAGACAGGAGTTGCCACAAAGATATTATCACTTAATTGTTTCAATGTCTCTGATTGATTTTTTCTTAGTTTTTTTGCAGTAATATTCAATAGTGTGTATTGTAATATATTTATATAATAAAAGTGGTGAATAATCGCTATACTCAAAAGTATGGTGTGCATATTAGTGATTCAATTATTATGTTCATAAAACAATAAACAAATAGTTTTGCTGCTATTACACTCTATACACAGGTTATATATAAGTATCTGCATGTTTTGTTCACCATAACTAACCACTAAGTTGGTATTGAGAGTCGAAAAGCAAACGAGGAGTTACCGCCACACACCAGCCAGCCACTCACTGCCACTCCCTCAACACACGCACTAAACTTTCTCCCCCAACAATACCATTTGTGGTGTTATTACACTATATACAGACGCTATATATAAGTATGTATATATTTTGTTCACCACAACTGTACAGCTAAGCTGATATATTTAGTTCAGGCACTAAGAGTCGTCGCTATACACAGCTGGCGGCTCCCTCACTCATTCAAGGTCACACGCACTAAACTTTTCCCCCAACAATACTGTTTGCAGTGTTATTACACTATAATCACATGTTATATATAAGTATCTACATGTTTTATGCACAAGGGGAGCCGGTCGGCCGAGCAGACAGCACGCTGTACTTGTGATCCTGTGGTCTCGGGTTCGATCCCGGGCACCGGCGAGAAACAATGGGCAGAGTTTCTTTCACCTTATGCCCCTGTTACCTAGCAGTAAAATAGGTACCTGGGTGTTAGTCAGCTGTCATGGGTTGCTTCCTGGGGGTGGAGGCCTGGTCGAGGACCGGGCCGCAGGGACACTAAAAGCCCCGAAATCATCTCAAGATAACCGTAACTGTACACCTAAGCTTGTAGTGCGCCCAAAGAGCATAGTGGCCACCCTCTAAACAGGTAGACAAATCATGCAGACGACGTTACCTCCGTCACCCAAATGGCTCCTCCCAGCATAATCCTTTTGCTGTTATTACACTAATACACACATTATATATAAGTATCTACATTTGTGTTCACCATAGAGAACCAATGAGCTGGCATGGTGAATGCAAACAATAACAGGTGGCCACACAGTCAGTAAACAATGCTATCTCCCTCCGTCTCTCAGCATCACTCCTCTCACAGCGCTAATTATTACAACAATCGTGCTATTATCACAACCCTGGTTATTTATATCACAGTCAGGGGTCATCTGTAATATTGTCATCGCTAAATAATAACAATTATATATTTATTTTGACATTTTGCGGCGATGCTGTGGTCACAAGCTGAACAGCAATGCTGTTCGCTCATGCTGCGTGCGCCAGCCTTGGTTGCTCCAACAGTACTGTGCCTCTCACACCTGAGAATATTGCCCACGATTTTTTTTTTTAATGGCATCTGTTTACAAGAGCCCTGAGGAAGCTAATGTGAACCCCATGTAGCCGCGGGCCATTTGAATCGGGCCTGGCACCCTTGGGCGTATATATACGCCATGCGCACCGTGGACATGTTACTCAGAGCGTATATATACGCCATGCGCAGTTTAAGGGTTAATTGCTAGGGCAACCTTCTTTCTCTTAACACCTGAACGATTGATGCTGCTACCAGACATAGTCTTGGCCAAAAATGTTTAAAATTACTATGAAAATTAAAAAGTTATTTAAAAAAATATTTCTGTAATGGCGCAGCACTATGTATAACACAAGGGATGGATGCACATGGGTTGACCAGTGTTGGACGGGTCCACTTGGGGCAGCTATAGCACATTACGTAGGCCGCCAGGAGGAAAAAAACTCAATATTTTTTAAGGAAACTTCAGCCTGTGCACATTGCTTTTAGGAAACTTATTTATTTGTTATTACATAATTACTAGTACTTATTTCATTTGTTTTTGGCTATGATTAATTATTCTAAAATTAATGGTTATTCCTGTACCCAGGTGATCCCTCCCGACACTCCCCTCCCACCCTCCAACACCACCACCTACCCACCCCACCCCTTCCTCCTCTAGAGCCACAGGTGGGATTAATACGGTATGGCCGAATTTTCATCCGGCCAAACCAACTTTTATCCGGTTCCTGTGACCATTTTGGCCGGATATTGTGATAACTTTATCCGATCACGATTTTGGCCGTATAAGGGCATTTTCCGGATGTTTGAATCCCGGATAATCGCGGGGTTACAGTATATACATGCTAATATTTAGCAATGATATTATTACAGACGACCTCTGACTGTAATAAAAATGACCAAGATTCTTATGATAGCAGAATTGTTGTGATAGTGCTGTGTGGGAGTAATGCTGAGGAAGGTAGTGTTGTCTCCTGAATCTGTGTGGCCACTTGTTGCCTGTATTCACCATACCAGGTGGTGTCATCTTCATTCTGTGTAGAGGGTTGTCACTATGCTCTTTGGGCACCATACCAGCTTAGTTGTACAGTTATGGTGAATAAAACATGTAGATACTTATATATATATACCGCCTTCTGAAGCCCTAAAGCAATCCAACTGGGATCCCATTGCCGACCAAGAAGCTGCGACTTTGCTAGAAGCTGTGACAACACCACACCACACTGCCCGACTTAGAGTTGTAGCAGCTCCCCATGCAGGTGACTTACTATTAGCAACCCATAACGCCATTTTCTGGGTGAGCCTCGAAGGCTCTCCAGGCAACCCACACTCCCTCTGGTTGGCGGTTTTCGCGTATTTTGATATCCGGCCTCAAAACTGGTGGTGTGGATCGCCAGCGTGGAGGTCTGGGGCTCCCTGATCCCCCTCCTAGGGAGGTGGGATCTGCGCAGGTATGCAGCTCGTGTGATGTCATGCTTATTTGCTCATTTTCCCTTGGGGAGTTCTGTCCGCTTGTTTCGTTATTTTCATTGGTTTCACCAGAATAGGGGTTTGTTTTGAGGTGCTTACCTTTCTGGGTGCCTGTCCCGATCGATGGCAGATATAGAATGCTCCAAAATCACATGTGCGTTTCTATAAGCCATTGCTCCTCGTGCCTCTCTTGAGGGGGGCCAGGTTCTGGCCGTGGTCCCCGGTAGGCCTAGAACTCCACCCACATTTACTGATGCCAAAAGTTAGGATTATCCCTATCAGCCTGAATAGCTCCGGGGAACCTCCAGGACTCACCCAGAAAATGGCGTTTCATTACATTCAATGCTGTTTATTTTTTTTTTTTTGCTGTGCAAATGCAGCTGGCCTGTACAAATTGAAATTACAATGCTTCCTCAGTCTAACGAACCCCGCTCTATTGAATTCCCAGAAGAGCCGAACAAATTGAATTCGGTACCAAATGTTCAGTGGAACATACAAATGTTCAATTAAGCGAGGAATGTTCGTCCAAGCAAACACCGAGACTGAGTTGTCATAGTTGATGACAGCCACTGTCATCAACTATGATTCACCAAAGTGTAAACACTTGTACAGAATTATATTTTGCTTTCCCGGTGGTGAGGGAGGGAGTGGAGGTGGTGAGGGAGTGATGGTGGTGGTGGTGAGGGAGGCAGTGGTGGTGGTGAGAGAGGCAGTGATGGTGGTGAAGGAGGGAGTGGTGGTGGTGAATGAAGCAGGGGTGATGGTGAGGGAGGCAGTGGTGGTGGTGAGGGAGGCAGTGGTGGTGGTGAGGGAAGCAGTGGTGGTGGTGAGGGAGGCAGTGGTGGTGGTGAGGGAGGCAGTGGTGGTGGTGGTGAGGGAGGCAGTGGTGGTGGTGGTGAGGGAAGCAGTGGTGGTGGTGAGGGAAGCAGTGGTGGTGGTGAGGGAAGCAGTGGTGGTGGTGAGGGAGGCAGTGGTGGTGGTGAGGGAGGCAGTGGTGGTGGTGGTGAGGGAGGCAGTGGTGGTGGTGGTGAGGGAAGCAGTGGTGGTGGTGAGGGAAGCAGTGGTGGTGGTGAGGGAGGCAGTGGTGGTGGTGAGGGAGGCAGTGGTGGTGGTGAGGGAGGCAATGGTGGTGGTGAGGGAGGCATTGGTGGTGAGGGAGAGTGTGGTGGTGAGGGAGTGATGGTGGTAGTGACGAGGGAGGCAGTGATGGTGGTGAGGGAGGCAGTGGTGATGGTGAGGGAGGCAGTGGTGATGGTGAGGGAGGCGGTGATGGTGAGGGAGGCAGTGGTGGTGAGGGAGGCAGTGGTGGTGAGGAAAGCGGTGGTGGTGAGGGAGGCATTGGTGGTGAGGGAGGCGGTGGTGGTGAGGGAGGCGTTGGTGGTGAGGGAGGTGGTGGTGGTGAGGGAGGTGGTGGTGGTAAGGGAGGCAGTGGTGGTGAGGGAGGGGGGGTAGTGGTGATGTAGGGAGTGTTGGGTGGTCACGTTAGTATAAGTGGCGGAGGGGAGGACGGTTGCTGACCACGCATGGCTGCCAAACCTCTCGCAAATTCTGTATTAAAAATTTAAATCTTAGCTGTAAAATATTTATGCCAAAATATGTTAATTTTTGTGTATTAATATAAATTATTAATCATTAACATGTTTTATTGTTTCCTGTAGAAAACACCAGCTGACTTGGCATTGTGTGGTGGTGGTGTTTGTGGCCGTGTACCAGTGTGTAGCTCCTTGAGTCATTGGGGGTTGGGGGGGGGGGGGGGGAGTTCCTAGATGTGTGAGAGGAAACCTGTCAACCCATCAATTATGGACTGCTGACTCCACGCCACATGTTTGCCTCGATACTATACTCGATGCTTTTCACAGAATTGAGAGAGAAAATTTTACCATTTCAATGGCTTGTAACATTACTCTACCATATTCTCATATTCCTTATTCAAAATGAAGAATGCATAATAAATGGGTGTGTGTCAGTGGTGAGGGGGATGTATTAGTGGGTTAGGAAGTCAGCTAGCCTCTTTTTTTTTAACCCTTTAGTTGCGCAAGACATCATATGATGCGTTGCATGACTTGCAGTAAATTGCGGCATCATATGATGTTTTGGAGTACCGCGCAAAATTTAAACAGCCCGCGGATACACGGGGTTCACCACACCTTCATCAGGGTTCTTGCAAACAGACGCCATTTAAAAAAAAAATCGTAGGCCAAATTCCCGGGTGTGAGGGGCCTCAGTATTGAGTGATCCACCAAGCCTGATGCACGCAGCATGAGCTCACAGCACTGCTGTTCAGCTTATGACCACAGCATCGCCTAAAAATGCCATAATATACATGTTCTTGCTATTATTTAGCAATGATATTATTATAGAAGCCCCCTGACTGACAAAACTGACCAGGGTTTTAGCAATGATATTATTATAGAAGCCCCCTGACTGATAAAACTGACCAGGGTTCTGATAATAGCAGGATTGTGGTGATATTTAGCGCTGTGCTCCATGGAGGGAGTAGTAATACTGTGGGAAGGAGGGTGGTGGCGTCGTCTTTTGACTGTGTGTGGCCACCTTTTATTGACTGCACTCACCATACCAGCTTAGTGGTTTGCTATGGTGAACACAAATGTAGATACTTATATATAACGTCTGTATAGAGGGCATAAACAGCAATAGGAATAGGTTGGGAGCCGCCATTTTGGTGAGGGAGGTGCGTCTGCATGACTTATCATGTTGTTTACTGGGGACCACTATGGTCTTTGGGCACCATACCAGTTTACTTGTACAAGTATGGTGAATAAAACAGGTAGATACATATATATAATGTGTGTATATAGCGTAATAACACCACAAACAGTATTGTTGGAGGAGAAATATTAGTGCGTCTGGCCTTGAGGGCGGCTGCCACCAGCTGACTGTGTGAGTAGCTACATCTTTGTGCCTTTACTCACCATACAAGCTTAGATGTACAGTTATGGTAAACAAAACATGTAAATATTTATATATAATGTCTGTATATAAAAGCAAAAACAGTATGGTCGGAGGAGAATGGTAGCAAGTCAGGTGAGGTGAGGGAGGGAGTGGCAGCCAGTGGCGTGGCAGTGAGGTGTTGAGGGAGTGAGTGGCAGGCTGGTGTGTGGCAGTCACTCCTCGTTAATTTTTGACTCATAATAGCAACCTAGTGGTTTGTTATGGTGAACAAAACATGCGGATACTTATATATAACCTGCGTATATAGTGTAATAACCGACAAAGTATTTGTTCACTGTTTGATGAACATAACTGAATCAACAATATGCACACCATATTTTTGAGTACAGCGATGATTCACTCATTTTATTATTTAAATATATCACACTACACACTATTGAAAAATATTACAGCAAAAAACTACAAAAAATCAATCAGAGACATTGAAATAATTAGGTAATTATCTCTTTGTGGCAACTCCGGCCTGACAGCTGGCGAGCAACAGACCACCTGGGACGCACGCCGAGTCAGCGCCTATTTTTTGCCAGACTTCCCCGCCCTCTAGCGGGCAATATATGCCACTTAGGATTTTTTTATTATTTTTCCCGTGATCAGTGAACACAAATTAACAGGTTAGGAAGAAAAAATAAATATATAAATAAATAAATAAATAAATAAATGTTTATTTAGGTAAGGTACATACAAACAAGAGATTTTACAAAGTTTGTTGGATTTATAGTTAGGGCTAGTACATACAATGCCTAAAGCCACTATTACGCAAAGCGTTTCGGGCAGGAAAAACATTAATGATTAAAACTTAATACTAATGGGTATAAAGAATAAAATGTGTTGAGAACAAATAAAAATAGAGGTAAAAGACGGGGGAACATGGCTGAAAAAGCAGCACAAATACAATTACAAATTATAACAGACAATTACATTCAAACAGCGTTGTTTTGAAAAAAAAACAGATATGGGTTGACAGCAGAGGGGTAAGGTAGGTTACAGGGAATTTATTAGGTAGTGCTTCATTTTTATCTTAAACTGGTTGAGAGAGGTACAGTCTTTAACATGGTTGGGAAGGTCATTCCACATTCTGGGTCCCTTGATTTGAAGAGCATTTCTAGTTTGATTAAGTCGTACTCTAGGAATATCAAAACTGTATTTATTTCTGGTGTGGTGCTCATGGGTTCTGTTACAACCTTCAATGAATCTTTTGAGGTCAGGATTGGCATTACAGTTCAGCGTTTTATATATGTATAATACACGTGAGAGAATGTGCAGTGACTTAATATCTAACATATTCAGAGATTTGAGTAGGGGTACCGAGTGATGTCTGGGGCTAGAGTTGGATATTGTTCTAATAGCAGCTTTGTGTTGAGTAATTAGAGGACGTAAATGATTTTGGGTAGTAGAACCCCAAGCACAAATACCATAGTTGAGATATGGATAGATGAGGGAGTAATAGAGAGTCACCAGGGCAGGGCAGGGTACATAATATCTGATCTTAGAAAGAATGCCAACAGTTTTTGAAACTTTTTTTGATATATTTAGAATGTCCCTGGAAATTCAGCTTGTGGTCGATGAGAACGCCAAGGAATTTGCCATCTAATTTGTTACAAATTTGGGTATTGTTTATTTTGAGATTGATTTGATTAGAGGATTTATTGCCAAACAGAATATAAAACGTTTTGTCAATGTTAAGGGTGAGTTTGTTGGCAGTTAGCCAAAGATGGACTTTCTTTAGCTCAGTATTTACTGTGGCATTTAGAGCAAGGGGGTCAGGACTGGAGTAAATGAAGGTTGTGTCGTCAGCAAATAGAATTGTTTGAGGTGTTGGGAGGCATTTGGAAGGTCATTAATGTAGATGAGAAATAGGAGAGGGCCAAGTATGCTGCCCTGAGGAACACCAATGTTGATGGGTAGGGTGGGAGAAATTGTATTATTCACAGAAACATACTGGAACCTGTCAGTAAGATAAGATTTGAGGTATTGCAGGGAGTGTCCTCTGACTCCATAATGATGTAATTTAAGAAGAAGGTTTTGGTGGTTGACAGTGTCAAAAGCCTTACGCAGGTCCACAAATAACCCAACAGGGAACTAATTTTTATCAAGAGCTGCGTGAATCAAGTTAATCATACTAATAAGTGCATCGTTAGTGCTTTTTTGGGGTCTGAAGCCATATTGACAAGAGCTAAGTATATTGTGTTTGGCTAGAAAAGAGTAAAGCTGCTTGTAGATTAGTTTTTCAAATATTTTTGACAAGTTAGGCAGGATTGATATAGGTCTGTAGTTGTTAACATCTGTGAGATCACCACATTTGTGGACAGGGGTTACTCTTGCTATTTTTAGAATGTCTGGAAAGGTTTGGAGTTCAAGTGACTTGTTGAAGAGCAATGCAATAGCAGGGGCTAAAGATCTGGAGGCTTTTTTGTAAATTAAAGTTGGTATCTCCTCGAGGGCACTAGACTTGGTTTTAAGGGAAAGGATTATCTCATTGACATCAGTGGAATTAGTAGGCTTTAGGTACAGAGACTGTGGATAGTTACCCGTAAGATAGTCCTTAACATCAGTACTGGAAGATGGAATATCATTTGCAAGGGATGACCCAAAAATAATTTTTTTTTTTTTCAAAATTACATGCGCCTGTGGGGAAGAAAGGATATTATACCCCTAGAATGTTAAGGGTTAAGGGGGCATTTCTAAATTTATAGGGAAACATAATAGAAGAACTTCTAATTTTATATTTAGAGCTAGTTAATAAGGGGTCAACAAGGAAAGAAATTAGGCAAATTATAGATATAACGAATGTTAAGGTAAATAAGTTGTTAAATGAAACTCCAAATATTTCGTTTGAGGCTAATGAGGCTACACAGATAAATAAAACTAATATACCTCCCAGGAAAATTAAAAAGAGGATGTAGGAAAATCAAAATGAATTATTAGAAAATCCAGAGGTAACACAAATAATTAAAGTTTGAATAAATAATGTTAGTCCTATTGACAAGGGGTGAACTAACCGGGTAAATAAAATGGAGATAAAAACGGTAGTTGAAATAAAAATTATAATGATTTTAAAATTATAATTTAAAGCTTTAAGAAATAGTAATTCAATTTTGATTTACAAGACCAAAGTTTTTTTAAACTATTAAAACTAATGAATACTTTAAATTTGGTTTATATTTGTTCTTTAGCTATATTGTTTTGTGGGAGATGATCTTTTGTTTCTAATCGAAAATATTTATTAAATACTTTGCTTAGATTAGAATTTGTAATATTAAGGGTGTTTTGGATTATAGTTTTATATATTATAAGAGTGGGTATTGAAATATATTTTGTATTATTTTTTTTAACTTTAGGAGTTTGTGAGGGTGCATTAGGGTTATCTTTATTAATTTCTATTGTGTGCTCTCATGGTAATGATTATTTTGGTAGATTTAATGTAGTGTAATGATAAAGTTTTTACTTATATTATAATATTAATATTTTTAATTAATAGGTGAGGTGTTGTTCAATTAGCATTGTTTTTAATATGTTTTCTGGGGGGAGCCCCGTCGGCTCCCCGGAGCTATCCCAGGCTGATATGCTAATGTCAGACTTTGGCATCAGTCATGTGTATGGAGTTCTTAGGCCTACCGGGGACCACGGCCAGAACCGGGCCCCCTCAGAGAGGCAAGGGGAGCAATGGCCTATAGAAGCCCCCGTGTAGTTGGAAGCATTCTATGTCTGCCATCGACCGGAACAGGCACCCAGAAAGGTAAGCGCCCCAAAACAAACCCCTATTCTGGTTAAAATTGCTACCTAATACCGAACTAGTGGATAGAACTCCCCTACCGAAAACAAGCAAATTAGTGTGACGTCACACACTGCCGCGCCGCTGTCTGCGCAGCTCCCCCCTCCCCGGGAGGGGGAAGGGGGAGCCCCAGACCCCCCGCGCCGGCTACCCACACCTCAGTTCTTGAGGCTGATGCTATAGGCGATGGTCGTGTGCTCTGGCTCCGGTGTCGCTACTGCACTGTGCTTTGAGTGTGGTGTTAGTTTTGTGGGTGCGAGAGCCAGGAGTTATCTTCAGTACTCGGGCTGCATGCGCCTAGGGCTGCCTTCTCTATGTGCCCTGTAAGTACTGCCCTTGGGGCTTGGGGCCGCCTTCCACAGGCTCCTCGGGGTCTGCCTCTGCTGGTCCGTTTTACCTTTCGGTTTTTCGGCCGCCTGTTGGGCTCTTGGGTGTTCTGTTCTCCCTTGTTACCGGCAGGTAAGAGGCAGTTTGCACTGGTAGGGGCGCAGGGTGCTGCTCAGCTTGTATTTCCCGACATCGCGGCCGGCTCTGTTCCTTGGGGTTCGCTGTCCTCTTGCGGGGTTTTGTTTTTCTTTTTGTTTTTGCCTGGTGGGGGGTTCTGTCATTTTATTCAGTTTGTTTTTGCCCTTCCACTGTTCTCCTCGGTGGCGCCCCCTGCTAGGTCCCCGTGAGTGTACACGTCCCTGGGGTTCAGCTTTAGAAGTTTGCTTGGTAGTTTTGGGCGCCGGTTTGCAGCACCCTGCCTGGGACTACCTGAGCGCGAGTCCTCTTAAAGTAAACGCTCAGGACCCTGGGAATCCCCTAGGGGGCGCGTGGGTCCGATGGATGTGACCCCGGAGTCCCCACTCGCTCTGTGCGAGTTTGAGGGTTGCTCGGTCCCCTTGTCTCAGGGTGACCCTCATTGTTTTTGCCTCTGCCACGCTGCCTGTTGGGTCGGTGATACTTTCGACCCTGAGTCCTGTGAGTGTTGCTGCTTGCTTGTGACTCAATTTATCCAATCCTCTGATGATTCTATTCGGGTACAGGCGGCACGTGCGTTGCAGTCTAGGTTTCGTCTGTTGCAACGCGCTCGGTTGGTTGCTTCCCCGGATGCCCCGGGGCTGCCCCGCTTTGCTTTTCGAGACCCGGACTTGGGGGTGGGGGTCGCTTCGATCCTGGTTCAGTCCGCACCTCCTCGTCCTTCCCCTTCTGTTCGTTCTGGTCCCCCGCCCCTGCTTCCGGCCCCGAAGCGTCTGAGGGTTTCGGGGTCGGAGCAGGGGTTACTTGATCTCGAGACTCGGGCAGCTTCGGGGGTTGCCCCTTCCGGGGGGGCGGCAGAGGCATTCGAGTCTTGTCTCCCGGCCGAAGCTTCAGGGTCTGACCAGTGGGCCCCCCTTCCTCCAGCTTTTCCGGCTGCTCCGTCCTTGTCTTGTGGGGTCGGGGCTTGAGGAGAGGACTCGGCCTCGGGTCCTGTGGTGACGGACCTAGAGGCTGGGGAGGGGCTGTCTTGGGGGCCTTGGGCCCCGCTGAACCCCGCCTGGGTTTTTCTTCCCACTGAGCGGGGCTTATTGTTACAAGGAGTGGGGTTTTCTTTCCCCCCCTCTGCATACGAGTTGGATTTGGTGTCGGCCCCTCCCCGGGTACGGTTCCGTGTTCCCCCGGGTACGTCGGTTCCGTCCTTCCGGAGGTTTTCGGCTTATCGCATCCAACCTGGTGTGGTGCGAGCGGCCTTTGCAGCTTACCTCCTGCGTGACCCGGATTATGCCTCGGAAATGGATCCGTCCACGTTCAGGTTTGGGACTTCGTTCCCTTTCTGGCTCCGTTACGAGGTTCCGGAGTCGTCCTGACTAGCTGACTGCCCCTTGTTTGGTCTGGATTCCTGGCATTCCTTCTGTCGTTCCCGCACGCTGGAGTGGCGGGAAGCTTCCACGGTGCTTCAGGTTTTCCTAAGGGGTGAACTTGAGTACCTGAATGAGTGCTTGTTTGCCCCTGCCCTTCCCCGCGATGTGGGCGTTATTCAGTTCCATGTGCAGGTTCCCTCCCTTTCGGCGGCGCTCGTGGCGGAGGACTTGCGCGCTCGGGGCCTTTTGTGTTCGGCCTTGCGGTTCTTTTCCCTCCTGGAGCTGTCTTCGGATTGGCTCGTGGAGGATGTGGGGACGCTTGGGTCCGTCCCGGGGTCCGGCACCTTGTCCTCGGCTGCGCGTTCGTCGGCTGCCTTGTTGAAGCTGTTCACGCCGATTTTGCGGGATGCGGTTTCCCTGTTCTATGCTTCCCGTCTCGCGTGTCGGCAGGCGGTGCTGGGTTCCTCCGTGGAATCTGCTTGGGCTCTGGCTCTTAGGCGTTCTTCACCTTTTTGTCCTCTCCTGTTTGGGGAGTCGGCCGTGGCGCAGTTTATTCAGGCTGCGTCGGCGGCTTGTCGTCCGATGTCGAACTTGTTGGTTTTCCGGGGGTCCCGGGGTGGGTCTTCCCGGAAAGGTCGTGCCAGGGCTCGGGGTTCCTCTCGTCGTGGTAGGCCTCTGGTGTCAGGTTTGGGGTTGGCTCCTCCTGCGGACCCTCCCTCGTCTGGTCAGCACGGTGTTCGCGCTGTGCGGGGTTCTGGGTCTCGTAAGGGTCGCCGGCCCTTTCGCGGTTTGCCCCTTTGACGGGGCGATGGGGGGGCGGCTTGCGCTGTTCGCCCGCGCCTGGTCCCACGATTCGTGGGCCTTTCGGGTCGTGTCTCGCGGCCTGCGGTGGCGTTGGGTGGCCCCTCCCCCCTTTGGGGGGTCGGGGCTGGCGGGGCAGGCGTCTTCCCCTGCGCTCTGTCGAGTCGTCTTGGAGTGGGTACGCTTGGGCGTCGTCGAAGCGACGTCGTCCCTCAGATGGGTTTCCCGTCTGTTTCCGGTTCCGAAACGGGACTGCGCGGACCCGCGGTTCATTCTGGACTTGTCCCGTCTGAACCCCTGGGTTCATTGCCCCTCCTTTCGGATGACTACGCTGTCTCAGGTTCGGCTCCTCTTGGAGCCGGGTGCTTGGATGGTGTCCCTGGACCTCCGGGACGCTTATTGGCATGTCCCGATTCATCCGCGGTTCAGGGACTGGCTCGGTTTTGTAGTGGGGCGTCTGAGTTACCGCTTTCGTTGTCTCCCGTTCGGGTTGAACCTGGCACCTCGCGTGTTCACACGCCTTACACGGGTTGTGGTGGCTCGTTTGCGTCTCCTAGGTGTTCGGGTGTTGGCCTACCTCGATGACTGGCTGGTTTGGGCTCCCAGCCAGTCAGCTTGCTTGCTAGCCAGGGATTTGGTTCTTTCCCAGCTCGCCGGGTTCGGGTTCTTGGTGAACTGGAGGAAGTCCCATCTGGTTCCCTCTCAGGTTCGGACTTGGCTGGGTCTCGTGCGGGACTCTCGGACCGCCTCCTTGTCTCTCCCTCCGGAGTCTCTCCTGCGGCTGCGGTCCCGCCTTCGTCTGTTTCTGGTGGGCCCTCGGGTCACCCGGCGGTTGCTCGAGGGGCTGTGCGGGAGCCTGAACTTCGCGATGGTGGTCTACCCGCCGGGTCGGGTTTGGCTTCGACGGCTGTTCTGGTTCCTTCGGGGTTCCCCCTTCCGCCTCTCTCGCGATCGCAGAGTTCGACCCCCGGGGGACTTGCGTCGGTTGCTGCGTCTCCGGCTTCCTCTTCGGGTTTTTCGGGGTTCAGTGCCTTGGCGCCTACCCGAGCCCTCGCTCGATGTGTACACGGATGCGTCGTCTCTCGGCTGGGGTTTTATGACCAGTGCTCACCAGGCCGGCCAGGGGCGTTGGGATCCGTCCTTCCGTCGAGCTCACAGTACGGTGCGGGAGTTCGCGGCAGTGTGGTTTGCTCTGGGGAGGATTCGGGTGGCCCGCGGATCGACGATTCGGCTCCATTCGGACTGCTCTCCGGTGGTTCATTGCCTGAACCGCGGGGGTTCGATGCGGTCCTTGTCTCTTTGGGGTTGGTCGCTTCGGGTGACTCGTCTGCTGAGTTCTCGGGGTTTGGCTCTCCTGGCGGTTCACGTACGGGGCGTGTCCAACGTCTTGGCCGACGCCCTGTCTCGCTTCGTTCCCCTCTCCACGGAGTGGACGGTCGACGACGAGTCCTTCCGTTGGCTTTGCCAGACGTTCGGGCGCCCCGAGGTGGACCTCTTCGCGTCGGCGTGGTCGCGGCATCTTCCTGTTTATGCGGCGCCCTTCCCCGATTGCGAGGCCGTCGGGGTTGATGCCTTTCGGCTCGACTGGTCGAGGTGGGGGTTCCTGTACCTCTTTCCCCCGGTTCGGCTGTTGCTCCAGGTCCTGTCTCGCTTAGAGACTTACCGGGGGAGAGTTGTCCTTCTGGCCCCTTGGTGGCCGGCCCAGCCTTGGTTTCAGGCGCTGGTTGCTCGGTGTCCGAACCCGAGGGTTTTCCCGCGGCTTTTCTCTTTCTCTTTTCTCTTTCAGCAGATCGGGCCGGTACGTCACGTAGCTGGTTCGATCTTCTCCTCGAGTCTTCGCGTATGGTTTTTTGACTCGAGTCTATCATCATCTCTATGGTGATCAGGTGGCCTCCTTGTTGGTGTCCCACCTGAGGGCTTCTTCTCGGCGGCAGTATGAAGTTTCCTGGCGGTCCTTCCGTTTCTTTTTGCGTCTTCGTCGTGTTAGCTCCTTGTCTGTTCGGGTGGTCTTGTCCTTCCTCTCGTGGTTGTTTCAGGACCGTCATCTTATGCCTAACACTGTCGGTTCGTATCGTGCGGCGCTGGCGGAGCCGCTTCAGCTTGCTTTCGGTATCGATGTTACGTCTGCGCCGTTTCGCAAGCTGTCTCGTGCATTGTTTCACCTCCGGCCTGCTCATGCGTCGCCTGAGCCGTCCTGGTCTTTGGACAGAGTGCTCGCTTTCCTTTCATCTCCTCGTTTCGTTGTGGCCCCTTCGGTCCAGGATTGTTTTTCCAAGGCACTTTTCTTGTTGGCTTTGGCCTCTGGGGGTCGGGTAGGGGAGCTTCATGCTCTCCTCCGGTGCAGGGGTTTCTGCTCTTTTGGTCGTGGTGATAGTTTTGTTCGTTTGCAGCCGTCTCCTTCTTTTCTGGCGAAGAATGAGACTGCTGCGTTCCGGAGGGGTCCATGGGTGGTTGATGCTTGGTTGGTCAGGCCGGGGGTGCATCATGTTTTGTGTCCGGTTGCGGCACTTCGCCGTTATTTGCGCGCCACAGCTTCTGTGTCCGGGGACGCGCTGTGGGTTGCTCCGGTTTCCCTTCTTCCCTGTTCGCGGGTTCGGGTCTCTCAGGTCGTCCGCAGGGTTATTAGGTCTAGCCAGCCTGCGGTCTATCCCCGTGCCCATGACGTTCGTAAGTTCGCGGCTCTTGCTGCCGTCTTTGGGAATATGTCTTGGTCTGATATTCGGGCACGGGGATTTTGGCGGTCGAACAGGGTCCTGGCTGCTCGTTACCTTGTGAATGTCCCTGGCCCTCGTCGGGCCTGTGTTGCTTTGGGTCGGCGGTTGCAGCCAGTTGTCTCGGCTTCGAGTTGAGGGGTGAGCGACGACCGCCTCCCGGGTAAGTCCCTGTTTTTCTGTCTGTGGGTAGTTAGCTCCGGGGAGCCGACGGGGCTCCCCCCAGAAAACCAGCGTTGAATGTAATGAAACGCCATTTTCTGGGTGAGTCCCGGAGGCTCCCCGGCATCCCTCCCTCCCTCCGGTCGGCGGTTTTTTCGCGTTTTTGACATCCAGCCTCAAGAACTGAGGTGTGGGTAGCCGGCGCGGGGGGTCTGGGGCTCCCCCTTCCCCCTCCCGGGGAGGGGGGAGCTGCGCAGACAGCGGCGCGGCAGTGTGTGACGTCACACTAATTTGCTTGTTTTCGGTTGGGGAGTTCTATCCACTAGTTCGGTATTAGGTAGCAATTTTAACCAGAATAGGGGTTTGTTTTGGGGCGCTTACCTTTCTGGGTGCCTGTTCCGGTCGTTGGCAGACATAGAATGCTTCCAACTACACGGGGGCTTCTATAGGCCATTGCTCCCCTTGCCTCTCTGAGGGGGCCCGGTTCTGGCCGTGGTCCCCGGTAGGCCTAAGAACTCCATACACATGACTGATGCCAAAGTCTGACATTAGCATATCAGCCTGGGATAGCTCCGGGGAGCCTCCGGGACTCACCCAGAAAATGGCGTTTCATTACATTCAACGCTGGTTTTTTAGTGTTTTTAAGATTAGGTCATGATTTTTATATATTTAATTTAGGATTACAATTAGGAACAGATTATTTAAGTATAATTTTAGTAATATTGAGGGTTTGGATTGTTGTACTTGTTATTTATAGGAGTCAGATAGTAAAGAAAAATAAATTTAGTTGTTTATTTTTATTTTTTAATTTAATTTTGTTATTTGCTTTAGTAATAACTTTTTGTTCTATAGATTATTTAATGTTTTATTTAAGGTTTGAAAGTTCTTTAATTCCTACTTTAATTTTGATTTTAGGTTGAGGGTACCAGCCTGAGCGAACTCAGGCTGGTACCCTCAACCAAACTAGATTCACACTGCTCCTCCTGCTTCTAATGCTGCTGGTGTCTACTCTATTTCCTGTTCTTCTTGTCCTCTCCAATACTTTGGCGAAACTGGCCGTACACTGAATGACAGACTTAAAGAACACAAGAGAAGTGTTAAGTCTGCAGACACTAACAATGCTCTCTTCTGCCATGTGAGGGATTCTAATCATCCCATTGATTGGTCTTCCTCCAAAATAATCTTTCCTGCCTCTACTCTACACAGACGCCGTCTTGTAGAATCGGCTCTTATACACAATGTACCCAACATGAACTTGAGTCCTGGCTTTGTTGCTGTGGACTCTTCCCTTTCACAGTATATACTCAAATGCTCTAATCTTTCTAACAAACGTGACTTAACATAAGCTTACCCCCTTCCATTTATCTTTCTTTCTCTTTCCTTTTCTTTCTCTCTTCTCCCCTTTTTCTGTTCATTATCTTCTCCTATGCTCCCTTGCTATCCTCTTCTTATTCCTATTACTATCTCTTTCTCATTCGGTGGTTATAATAGGAGCTGCCTCGTATGGGCCAATAGGCCCTCTGCAGTTCTCATTATTACTACTATCACCTACACCTTACTTTCCTCCTCAGCTCTCTCTTGCCTATTTATTGCCTGTCTCTACCTCCTCTTCACAATCGACTTGAGAATGATCCAGGACGGACCGAAACGTCGTCGTCCCTTCAACTTCTAGTGTGTGGTCTGGTCTACATCAATTTGTAAGGTAGTCTTGAAAAGATTGCTTTGTATGGTCTCACACAGGAAGAGATTCAGCCAGCCTCAAAGAGTGTCCGTCAGTCAGAAAGAGATTCAGCTAGCCAAGATGGCTGCCTCTCACTGGAGGTCCTAAGAGTCCATTTCGTACACAACCAACCTCGTACACATTTAGAATTGGTACTGAAAAATCAAAAAGAGTTTTCTCGGTAGGCGCAGGAAGGGGACTTCCCTTCCAAACTGTAACTCCTCTTCTCCTCCCCCCTCCTCACCATCTTCCATACGCCAATAGCAAGGCAAGTAATAACTTGAACATAGTTTTGTAGGTTTATTTAGATGAATTAGGTATAAAAATTTAGTTTGATGTGGGGTTTTTGGGGTAGTCAGGAACGGATTAATTCATTTCTCATTATTTCTTATGGGGAAATTAGCTTCGGAATACGAGTTTTCGGAATATGAGGCGTCTCCAGGAACGAATTAAACTCTTAAACTGAGGTATGCCTGTACATTTTATTTGTTTTACGTGCTAATCCTATGTATAATGAACACGTACACTATATTATGGCAGTAAAACATCCGTACTGTCCGAGGACACTGTGTTAAATGACACTTGTGTACACATATGTTGCACATATTTACCAAGTATCATGCTAATTTATGTATATATACAATCTATTTACAGACTATACACTGTCACACATTCATACATTCACCATCAACACATTCAGAACACCGCGAGTGTGAGCTTTCACTCCCAGTCAGCCCTCTCTCACTCGTTCAACATTGCATTCGCCAACATTGCTCCTCCCATCATACAGTTATTCACACCAGTGTTTCATGTTCATTTATGTATATTTACAACATATGTACACACTATACACTGTCACACACTATATACATTCACAATCAACACATTCAGAACACCGCGAGTGTGAGCAGCCACCTCTCCCAGCCAGCCCTCCGTCACTCCAACATCTTACTCTGCACCATTCCTCCTCCCACCATACTGTTATTGTTTTTATTACACTATTTACACATGTTATATATACCTATCTACATGTTTTATTTACCAGAACTACGCAAGTAAGCCAGTACAGTGGTACCTCGGTTTAAGAGTTTACTTCGTTCCTGGAGACAGCTCGTATTCCGAAAACTCATATTCCAAAGCTAATTTCCCCATAAGAAATAATGGGAAATGAATTAATCCATTCCTGACTACCCCAAAAACCCCACTTCAAACTAAATTTTATACCTAATTCATCTAAATAAACCTACAAAACTATGTTCAAGTTAATACTTACCTTGCTGTTGGCGTATGGAAGATGGTGAGGAGGAGGGAGAAGAGGTGTTACTGTTTGGAAGGGGAGTCCCCTTCCATTATAACATCAGGCAGTGAGGACTTCACTGGTGTGCACACTCTGGCACGTTTTGCCTGCATACCACTATGACTTGCTTGTCTTACTAAGAATCTGTCTACAGACACTTGTTTTTCCCTACATTTTAACACTTGTCTGTAGTAAGACATCACATTGTCATTTAAAAGGTCAATGCAACAACCTGCTACAGCTTTATCTGGGTGAGTTTTTTCAACAAAACTTTGCAATTCTTCCCATACTTCACACATTTTCTTAACACTTTAGCGTTATCACGGCGCTCAAGAGCATTACCACTTTTTGTGTTGAGGTCGCACAGCGGACTCGCTCACGAGTCACAAGAAAAAATATTAATATAAACTCTATTTGTTATGCGATCGACTTTGGGATAGTTTTAAAATGTCCGCCATGAAATTTTCATTTTCTCTAATAGCCGCATAACCTATTTGGGAGAACGGCATAGCATTGCACCATCGAGGTAAGACCATTGTATTGTTGACACGACAAGTGTAATCTACGTAGTTTTTTATTTGGTGCTGGTCTAATGCATCCTTGTGTGACATTTTATACTTATGTTCTTCTAGAACATTCTATTGCAAACATATTGGTATAAAAATGAAATACGTACATCGAAAATTAATGTCAGGACAGTGAAAAGAGTATACACTTCTCAGTGTTGCCACTCGATCGCCCGAAACGCCGCACGATTTTCTTAGGCTAAACCTTTCCACTGGTTTTCTTGGGACCCATGGCAAGATATATAATAACAACTTTTATGGTTAAATGACCAAAAATCCAACAAAACACTGAAAATCCGGGTGAAGAATTGACGTGGGATAGTCACTGGGCGTGAGGCACTGGTAAACTGAGGGGTGAGGGGCAACGATGGCCGTACTACCACGTGCTAGGTCGGCCTGTACGCATATCAACAAACTTGCCTTCCGAGGTAACCCTCGCCTTCCGAGGCACATTTTCCGAGCAAATATTGCTCGTATTCCGAAAAACTCGTATTCAGGGAAACTAGTGTTCCGAGGTACCACTGTATTCTGTCCAAACAGTACAGTGGCCACCATACACTGCATGAGAAATCACACAGCAGACAGGAGACGACGCTACGATTACGACGTCACCTCCCTCACCAAAACAGCTCCTCTTAACATACTCTTGATGCTGTTATTACACTATACATACACACACTGTATATATCCATGTATGTGTTCTCCGTAGTGAACCACGAAGCAAGTATGGTGAGCAAAACAAGAGTGGCTGCCACATTGAGGCTACCTCAATTCTCTCCCTTCCTCCCTCCATCACCAAAATTCCTCCTTCCACAATACTACGTACAACGCTAATTATAACCACAATCCTAGTCACTAATTCCTGTAAATGAATAATTGACCACAGGTTTATTTTGAAAAGGAACCTAAAACGTCGTTTGAAGATTCCTAAATGGACGAAATAATGCTGTGGTGCTGTGGCTAGCACTGTGAACATCGTGAACAGCATTGAATCACTGATATTTGAACATTGTACCCAGTCATTATCACACTCAGGCTCTTCGATAATACTATCATGGCTAAATAATACAGATTATATATATATTTTGACATTATTAGGTGATGCTGTGGTCACACGCTGAACAGCAGTGCTGTGGTCACATGCTGCATAGCAGTGCTGTGGTCACATGCTGAACAGCAGTGCTGTGCGCTCATGCTGCGAGCGCCAGCCTTGATTGCTCACTCACTATTGAGGCTCCCACACCCGGGAATGTGGACTACGATTTTTTTTAGAGATGGCGTCTGTTTACAAGAGCCCTGAGGAAGTTGATGTGAACCGCATGTAGCCGTTGGAGTTTTGAATGGAACGTGAAAAATACAAATACCCGGAGGCACATAGCACACCCAAGATGTGGGCCTGCAGGCGCGTTGCGCAGTTAAAGGGTTAAACACCACTACAAGATGATGTTTGCCAGACATCTTAATAATCGGCTAGAAACAATTAAAGACTTATATAAAATCATCACTAGAAAGTCAGCTATCTGGACTATTGTTAATGCATGGGATGAGGTACAGCAAACAACACTAAGAAATGGTTGGAAAAAACTAAAGTCCACGTCAAGTCTGTTTCCTGAGGAAGATGACGAGACAGATTTTTAAGGATTGCGGCGAAGAAAGTTAGCAAGAAGAAGAAGTTAAAAGAAAAGATCATTTTATAGGGATTGTAGAACAGAAAGCTGTGCACACACTATGTAAAAATGGTGAGAATTGGTCTGAAACTGTATTTTTTTATCTGTATCTCAAGTTGAAATTCTAGAGATACAATCGAGAAATAATCTTCGTCCACTCATGGTTTATTCTCAACAACAGCAACAACAATGACGTCACAGGTGTACATTACATAATTTGCTATTTCTTCTTCGCAATACGTGCAGTTTGCATGAAGGTATATCCTCCCGATGACTGCACAAGTGGTAATGTAGAAAGATGTGTATATGACAATGCACAACAACACATCAATGGTCATGATGTGCCCGAGTCAAGAAGATAACAAAGCCACCTACGCGGGCGAGGATAAAGGCAAAATAAACAAAAGGAGAAGAACGTAGGATGGGAATAAAGAAAACAGAAGGTGAAAATGCAAAGCATTGCTGCAGGAAAGAAAGCGAGGGACGGAGGCAAGGCAAAGGATGTGAAGGAGGCAAGTGCGAATGTGTAGAAGGGTAGAGAAAGTCAAGACAGGAAGTTAGGACAGGACAGGGCTAGGTACGGAGACAGCATTCGGGGCCTCACGACTGGGACGCTAACGCACCAGACTTTCGCAGAAGTGCCAGCAGGACAACAGGAGGAAAACCTAGGAAGGGTGTGAGGACAAGTCGTGGAAGAAAGCATTGTCAGAGGCCCATCAGGCAAGGTGGCAGGACGCTTGGAAATCGAGATGACGGAGCATTACTTCCGCTTAGTACCGGGGGCAGAGATGTGTGGCAAGGCAGCCTAGGGGGAGACACAGAGGAGGCTCGCCAAAGAGTTCCGAAGAGCGTTGTCCAGCATCGATTCAAACGTATTGGAGATAGCAGAGGCAGCTGCGGGAGGATGGACGTCAGCCGCAGAAGAAGTGGAAGAGATGAGTGACAGGTCAGCCTCAGGAATAGGAAGGACAGACTGTGGAAAGAATTTAGTGATGAGGTGGACCAGCACCATTGCGAGTGCATCCACAACGTGAGCGACAATAGCGTCAACAAGATCGGGACTCGGTTAAATGACGGGTGGAAGAGAAGAAGCCTCCTTACCTTCAGGTTACCTTGAGGTGCTTCCGGGGCTTAGCGTCCCCGCGGTCCGGTCGTCGACCAGGCCTCCTGGTTGCTGGACTGATCAACCAGGCTGTTGGACGTGGCTGCTCACAGCCTGACGTATGAGTCACAGCCTGGTTGATCAGGTATCAGGGCAAGAGGAACGTCAGTGATAAACAGGTCAGGCACAGGCAAAGATGGTGGCAGAGGGGAAAGCAGCGGGTAACAAGGAACTGGGGCAGGATGAGGCAAAGCACGACTGGAAGGCAGAGTAAGGATGGGAAGAGCCTTAGTGAGCACTGCAAAGTAAGAATGACACTGCTTGAAAGTGATGATATGATCACCACCACAGTTGAAGCAACAGAGCTTGTTGGACTCAAAGTCACGAGTGTAATGGGAACCATAGCATTTGCCACAATGGACGTCATTGGTGCAGCCATGGGAGGTATGGTGAAAACCCTTACAATGAAAGTACTGAGTGGGACGGGTAACGTACACTTCCAATTTATAGAGGAAGCCATTAATCCAAACTCGATCAGGGGGAGAAGAAGTCATGAAAAGTAAGGAGAGCAGTACCGGTATCACACAGGTCGCCATCAATTCTACGCATAAATTCCTTGACACCAATGATCGGAATTTCAGCATCCTGCAGTTGTGCCTTGATGTCGTCTGCATTAATGTCAACAACATGCCGGACCACATATCGTACCAAGCGGTCACCCACAGGCGTATAACAATGGACCTAGTAACTGCATATATCAGTAATGTCCGAAAGTACCAAGTCCACGGAGGAAGCGTGGTCCACGGCAATCAAGTTCCTGCGTTTATTCGGCCTGAAATCGTGCACCTTGCTCCTAAAGAACTCGAGAACGGCTTGATAGAAAAAACTGCGTGCCCTACTATTTCCAAAAACACTCTGATCAGCGGGCGTATCGGCATCAAAGGCGATGATGAATGTACGTAGGCCAGGAGAACTCGTCTGACCGGGAAGGAGTGGAGGGTGTGGAGACAGAGGTTGCTGGAGGGTCACAGGGCACCACAGGACTCAGGCAACGTTTCGCCTCTAATCTATTAGCCTTACTATGATGTTTACTGTCCAGAAAAAACACCCTCAATCCCCCTCCAAGACCGGGAGAATGTCGTGACCGGATGCGTGCCAAGGGACAACAGGTCCTGAAAACCCTGAAAGGGATCGGAAAAGTTCAAGGGAGAAACGCTGCGCGAACCTCCATCTGTTGCCATGGTCAGCCAGCAGGTCCCCTTCTTACTATTTAAAATGTTATAAACAAAGGAACATCTGCCCAAACATGCTACACTTAACGTCTGTAGTACTTAATCCTACAAACCTTAACCCTTAAAGTGCACATCACGTCATATGACGTGTTGGACGTTGTTCCAGTCAACTGCGCATCACGTCATATGATGTGTTGGAGTACTACGCAAGATTTAAACGGCCGGCGGATACACAGGGTTCACCACACCTTCATCAGGGCTCTTGTAAACAGACGCCATTTAAAAAAAAAATCGTGGGCCAAACTCCCAGGTGTTATTGGCCTCAGTATTGAGTGAGCAACCAAGCATGACGCACGCAGCATGAGCTAACAGCACTGCTGTTCAGCTTGTGACCACAGCATCGCCTAAAAATGCCAAAATATACTTGTTCATGCTATTATGTAGCGATGATATTATTACAGAAGACCCCTGACTGTGATAAAACTGACCAGGGTTCTGATAATGGCAAGATTGTGGTGATATTTAGCGCTGTGCGCCATGGAGGGAGGAGTAATGCTGTGGGAGGGAGGGTGGTGGCGATGTCTTCTGACTGTGTGTGGCCACCTTTTATTGACTGCACTCAGCATACCAGCTTAGTGGTTCGCTATGGTGAACACAAATGTAGATACTTATATATAACGTGTGTATAGAGGGTATAAACAGCAAGAGAAGGTTTGGAGCCGCCATTTTGGTGAGGGCGGTGGTGTCGTCTGCACGACGCCACCGTGCAGAAGACGGTGTTGTTTACTGGTTACCACGATGGTCTTTGGGCACCATACCAGTTTATTTGTACAAGTATGGTGAATAAAACAGGTAGATATTTATATATAATGTGTGTATATAGCGTAAAAACACCACACAGTATTGTTGGAGGAGAAATATTAGTGTGTCTGGCCTTGAGGGCGGCAGCCATCAGCTGACTGTGTGAGGTCCTACGTCTTTGTGCCTTTACTCACCATACAAGCTTAGGTGTACAGTTATGGTGAACAAAACATGTAGATACTTATATATAACGTCTGTATATAGTGAATTATAGCAAAAACAGTATTGTGGGAGGGAGGGAGGGAGGGAGGGAGGGTCAATTGTGTGTGGCCACCTGTTACTGTCTGCCGTCATCATACAAGCTTAGTGGTTCGCTATGGTGAACACAAATGTAGATACTTATATATAACGTGTATATATATATAGAGTAATAACAGCAAAAAGAGTGTTGGGAGAAGTCATTTTGGTGAGGGAGGTGGCATCATCTTCCTGACTTGTCATGCTGTGTAAGGGTGGCCACTATGCTATGTGGGCACTATACCAGTTTAGATGAACAGTTATGATGAACAAAACATGTAGATATATATATATATATATATATATATATATATATAACATCTGTATATAGTGATTAAAAGCAAAAACAGTATGGTGGGAGGAGAATGTCGGCAAGTCATGGTGAGGTGAGGGAGGGAGTGGAGGCCAGGGGTTGGCTGGCTGGTGTGCCGGCCACTCCTTGCTGCTGTTTGACTAGCATACCAACTTAGTGGTCCGTTATGTTGAACAAAACATGCAGATACTTATATATAAACTGTATATATAGTGTAATAACTGCAAAATTATTTGTTTATTGTTTTAATATTAGTATACAGTATTTTGGTAGCAGTCTTTCTTGTAAACATATGTAATTGAATATAACCAAAAGGGTAAGATTGATGATTTTAACACGAATCTTCTTAATATTTTTTACATTTTTCTTCACTGTCGAGGATAATTGAAAAATTAACTCTCCAATGTTCATTTTCACATATTTATTTATGGTCTGACGCCTAGAAGCGTTTCACAAGAGACTTCTCACACTTTCAAAGACTAAACGTTATGTACTCCGTTTCATGCTTATATTTGTTTTGGGTGAGGCGAGGTAATATGACATAAATGTTTTTGAGTGAGATGATACAACACAAACCAATGGGTAATAATTGGGTAAAGATAATTTTACATAGTCAGAACTCGAGTCAATGGGTACACTGCGTATTTTCTCTTCTTGCTTCTATGTTGGTTCGGGGTCTTGAAGTGGGTAGAATGTAATTATGTGTTAATTGGCTGTTAATTTCTAGTGTTGACTTTCGCCACCCATGGCAATTCCTCGACCCAGAGAGGCCCGGAAAGTGGAGTTGGAGATCCTATTGGACGACATATTCGACCTCAAGATGCAAAAAAAGGTTACCACTAAAGATACCTTGCAAGCAGAACTTATTGCAGAAGGAGGAAAGATTTGAGGTAACCATAGAAGCACCATACTGTCCCCCAAGCTCAAAGCGGCAGCTAAGAGCCTTCATGAGAATAAGGAGATAGTCGTCAGGACAGGTGACAAGCTGCCAATATGCATTATTCTTAAAAATGACGAATATCTGGCAATAATGAACCTCATCCTCTCCGACCAAAATAAATTCCAAAGGATAATGAGGGACACTACAATTGAATTAAAAACGAAGGTAATCAGAATGATTGAAAATTGTGAACACCAAGAAATCCGGACTCCACCTGCCAAAGGTTATCTGGGAATACAACCCTGGTTATGCATATGGGAATGTCAAGACCCACAAGCCTGGAAACCCACTTCAGCCAATCATCAGTCAGATACCCACACCTACATACAGACTGGCTAAGCGACTCAACTGCCTGCTGACTCCTTATGTGCCTTGTGCTTTTAGCCTGAAGTTTCCAAAGGAATTCGTTGAATTACTGTGGGGAGCACGGGACACAGGAATAAGAGCCTCTCTGGATGTGGAGTCGCTGTTCACCAACGTGCCTGTGAACGAAACAATCAGGATGACAATGGACAGAGTATCATGATCCGGCTTGCACCCCTCTAAACATACCAGAGAGCATACAGAGGAAGTTGCTCGAAGCCAGTACTAAAGAAGCACCCTTCTTGAGTCCTGATGGGCACATGTATAAGCAAGTAGATAGGGTCGCCATGAGTTCTTCCCCTAGCTGTCTGCACTGCTGTTCACAAGTTGAACAGCAGCTCTGTGAGCTCATGCTGTGTGCACCAGCCTTGGTACACGCACTCAGTACTGAGGCTTTCACACCCAAGAATGTTGCCCCTATTTTATTTATTTTTTTTAATAACATCTGTTTACAAGAATCGTGAGGAAGCTGATGTGAACCCCGTGTAGCCGCGGGCCATTTAAATCTTGCGCGGCACTCCACAACGCAATATGAAGCGGTGCGCACTTTCGCGTCAGTTACAGTACTCAAAGTGTCATATTAACCACTTAACTGCGCCAACCGAGTATTCTCGGTCAGTGGGAAACTGCGCCAATCGAGAAAACTTTTTTTTATTTTTTTGTGCCCATTCTAAATGTGTACAAGGTTGGTTGTGTACCAAATGGACTCTTAGGACCTCCAGTGAGAGGCAGCCATCCTGGAAAAAATTCCCAGAATGCCCTAGGGCTGCTGGCTGGGTTAGTACTGAGTGAACAGCCATGGCTGTTCACGCGCTCTGGCTATGAAACCGCTTTGATAGGTGTTTGATAAACACCTATCGCTTTTATCAAACCGCTTTTAGGTGTTTGATAGCCAGAGCGCCACACGCGCTCTGGCTATCAAACACCTGTCCGACGCGGTGTTGAAAGATCGCGCTCTGTCGGTGAAATTCAAACCTTATTGTTTGAAGAACATAAGGGTCATAATATTGTTGAAGCTAGACGCAATAAGGACCTAACACAAGGGTTGGTTGCAAGTGATACAGCACCTATGAGGACGATACAGTAAGCGTATCCAGTTGTAGCTCTGAGCGCCACCCTTGCCCACCTATGTTATCTCCAATTTATTTAGATGATACATAGATGAATCCTTTTCTGCATTCAGTGATGATGCATCTGATACAAGAAGCATACATGAACAGTGTTAGCGGCTTCCATGGTGGTGTTTTCCATAGATATTTTCAAGAATAGCTGAATCTCTTCTTGACTGACGTACACTCTTTGGGGCTGGCTGAATCTCTTCCTGTGTGGCCCCCCTCCCCGCTCAGCTCGTTGATGCCATGAGGGGGGGCTTAGTGGGCGCCTGCCGGAGTGTAATACTCCTTGGGACAGTCCTCTGTCTTTTTGTAGCCTTGTGCTCCTGCTGCCGTCCTCTCCAATTGTGCTGAGCAACTTTTCCTTTTCCTTCTGTTTCGTTTTTCTCCCCCCTCTTCTCCTATCTGCTTGCCGTTTCCTGCCGACATCTTGCTTGTTTTGGTTATTCCTTTGGACTTCTTCTATTTTGACGCCCGGGTGCTTGAGGAGGCTTACTCTTGCACCTGTAGAACTGTAGTACCCGACGTTGAGAGCGAGGGGAACCTTTTATTGTCAATCCCTCTTTCGTCACTGAACCCGATCTCGACGGACTGTCGGTTCTTAAGGTGGCGTTTGTGGGGCGTATACTCACGACGCGCCCCTGGGAGGCCCCGGCATGATCGAAGATACCTTCTTGTTTGGTGTCCTGCCTCTAATTGTGGCTCATGGTGGGTGTGGGGGCACATTCGTGAATGAATGTTTCTTTTTCGTAGAGATGATAAATCCTGTTTCAACTGTTTCTCCTTTACCTTCTGTCACGTGGAGGTGGGTGGGCCGGGGCTCTGCTAGCACTCAGCTGCTAGGGGCTCAAAAGGCCGAATACTCAGCCCCTCTGACTCCCGGGATTTACCGGAGTCTCCTTGGTCACACAGGAGAGGACCAACAATGCCCACCTCCGCAGGTCTTTGCTTCCACCACAAAAGGGGGGGGGGTGCCACTGATTCACCCTGGAAGCCCTTCAGTCAAACACGGGGAAACTGCTGTTAACAGTTCTGGCCTAGACCCGTGGAGGAGTGAAGGAAGACTCAGGCTTACCTTATAATAATAACCTCCCTGAGTCTTGCCTGCCAGACAAAAAGGTTGCAGGAACTCCTTTCTCGCCTGTCTTCTCTATCTTCTTCTTAACAAGGTCGCCAGCTGGGTTATTATATCTGCACCCCAGCAATGCAGTTCAGTGGGTGTATTATATATTGTTTGTAGCCAGAAGATTGCTACTCCCATAGATCTGCTACTAGACTGTTGGCCCAGGGTACTCTCCCAGGAAGGTCTGTGTGGCTTTACCTCTCTCTAGCCACTACGTTAATAGTTGCCACCATTCAGGCACCGATACTGATCGGATGGCTAAGGGTACACTTTTATGTAAGTCTGTGCTGTCTTTACCACTCTCCAGGCAATAAGAACTGCTATAGAGAACGTGCTGTTCCCTAGGTGGTACTATGATAACCTTCGTGTATGCTCATAGAGAAATATCATAAATGGAGGCACACTTAAACACAGTGATAAAATGTGTGAATTTACTGATGCAAATTACATGAACACACACACACACAATCACAAGTAATACATGAATATGGAAATATGGATAATAAGTCTGGAGATCGTCAGCCTCTTCTTCCACGACCTCCAACACTCCTTCAACTGGGCAGAAAGACAGGAGTCCCACACTCTCACAGGAGGGCTTCTTCACCACGTCGGCGCCTCTCCTTCACTGTCCTGCCATCCATACACACTGTCCCCTCTGACAGTCCTGGATACAAGCTGCCTTGCAGCCTATTCTACTATTAAAGTATTAAAGTCCTGCTGCCACATACATAAGTAAATATTGTGGCCTAACTAGCCTACTCATACAAGGGGTAATGGGAGGGGAAAATGATCTACCTTACATTCCTGGCTCACGACGCCTATCCCTCGATGGTGTGAGGTTCCCACGCTTCCTGAGTCGATCCTCGACGATCCAGGAACGTCCCACAGGTCCTCATGTGTCGTGGAGCCTTCGCGTCGTCGCCGTTCCAATCCCTGAGATTCAGCTGCCCCAATCCTGGTTCATCGATGGGCGCTGAGCTAATCACTATTTTCCCACACTCGCCCCTTCCACAAGGCGTTGCTCCTTGTCCTAGGCACGGTGTCGTCCCTCCAAAACCCTCAGTGGACATGACCCAGTCACAGCTAGGCCTGCCCGCCGCACCTTCCAGACCTCAACGTCCAGCGGCGCCGCCCAGCATCGTCGCCGACTATTTTCCAAGTTTGGCACTTCTCTGCTCAATGAACTTGGTTCCTTTTTGCTTCCCAGAAGCACAGGGTCTCCAATAACTTATGGTGGGCTGCGATGGCTAGTTCAATCCACTGAATAAGGCTTGTAGAGCCTCTAATCCTTGAGAGCAGACCGAGGCGCGTCCTGTCGCTTCCAAGGTCGGATCAACTCTGACGTTGGCGCCGCCCGGGGCACTCGGTGACGTCATGGCGGGCCCTGATTGGTCGCCCGCGACCTAAGTCGGCCAATCTGCGATCGGCTAGTGTCCCTTCCAAAAGGTCATATCTGCCAGTAGGGGATACTCTTTCATTTTATATCAGGGCGCCAATTTCTCCTTATTTACAACTTATAATGTAACTTCCTTCCTTTAACTGGCAGCCAGTTTGGTCGCCACATATATCATTAGACTCCCTGAACCTCAGAGAATCAGTAGGGAGAGCTGATGTGACTCTTTAAGCCGGCAAACGAAAAAAATAGGAGAGGGCACCGTAACATACCCCTCCCCTTAAAATAAGAGTCATATCGGAAGAGCAGCACTCAAGAGGGCAACCTATACTCTTGCTCCCTCCGTTCCTGAAGTGTCACTCCTCCAGTTGGTGACGTGGCTCGTACCACCTTGCCAGTCACTTGCTTCATTATATCTCCACCTCGCATAGGAACGGGCGTGATGGGTGTTCCCTGAACACCTACAAGAAATCCTCTCTCCGTGGCTACGAGTGTACTCCCACGGCTCATTACCACTGTAAGATTCAGTGCATGCAGCGCCTCCACCGCGTCGTGCACTCCGAGATAGTCTTGCACTTCCACTGCGTCCGACAGGTACTCCATGTTTCCTCTCATGATCTCTTCGCCAATCTTCTCTCTTCTCTGTTCCTCTTCTCCCATAGGTGCGTTGTCTCCCCACAGTGGCACTTGTCACCTGTACTCCATCCAGCGGCTTCCCCTCTCCTACACTAGGCTTTTGCGATGGCCCAATGCCCCTCTGGTTAGGCTGGTGCCTACCCTGGGTGTACCTATTCCCTGCTTTCTTCGTATTGCCTTTCCTATACCATTCGCTCCTTCGTTCCCGACGAACATCTTCACCCCTCCATGAGATTCTCTTCCCTGCAGACGTCTTCTTCGGTTCGTGGTTGGGCTCATCCACCTCCCTGTGGCTCACCTCACCACGGTGGTTCATCTTGCACCTCCCACTATTCATCTGGCTTGCATAGGGTGCACTGCGTCGTGGCTCCTCCACTCTGCCCCTCACTGCCGTTCGCTCATCCACTGAGCTTACTTTATTCACGTTCCTGTGTGGAGGGAGTGCGGTCTGCAGCCTCTTCACCGCCCCAGGCGTTTGTACAGCTGCTCCTCGCCACTCCTCCACACGCATCATCAGGCTTAGTCGGAGGTCCCCGTCGGGGTTTTCCACAACCTCCGACGACCTCTTTGCACTCTCGCCCTCGTTGTCGTCGTCTCTGGTGACGTTTCCCCTGGCGAAGTCGGCTTCCTCACTACCATCTGGAACGACCGATACCTCACCCGGCAGGGTTGTACCGCTGCTTGCAACATAGGCACTCCTGGCCCAATCGGGTTGTATCCTGCCTCCTCCGAGGTCATTACCCAGCACCATCTGTACATGCTCTAGGGGTAACTTAGGGGCTACAGCTACTATAGCTTTCTCGACTTCGCAGTCGGCAATCAGCTGTACTTCGTGAAGTGGCAACCTGTATTCCTCCCCCACACTGCGTATCCTCACCACTCCCACAGGTGAATCATTAAATTCCTTGGGGAGAATACTCCTGGTCACCATACTTATGTCAGCACCCGTATCTCGAAGAACGGCAACCTCCACTGGGTCTGACTTTTCAAACTTCATGTTGGCCTCGAAAACGAAGGGATGTTCACCCAACTTCATTTCCCAACCATTCACGTTGGGTCCACTATAATATGGGGTGTGAACAAACACTCTCTCCTCTTCCAACATTAGTCCCATATTCCTTTGGTGCTCCTCACACTCGCGGGCATAATGTCCTCTCACACCACAGTTGTAGCATCGGCCACCTCCCCTGGGCGACCACTCGCTAGTCCCCCCTGGCAGTACTACTTGCAGACGTTCCATGGGCCCTCATTGGACTCCCCGTCGTCGTATCCGGGACTGCCGCACCTGCTCCCGAGCTAGGTCCACTGCTCATAGCTTGGGGCTTCCACCCCGCGTCCCTTGAGCTCTTGAACCGCGTTACTTCATCGGGCACACTACTCTTGGGAGAGTCCCCACCCGTCCTCGCCCCTCCTGAACCCCTAAAGTTCCCTCCCGACCTGGGGTAAGGCGAGTGTCTGGGTGGCCCCTCCCTCCTGAGATGTAGTGCCTCCTCCAGCATGTCAGCTCGGTCTGCTGCAGCCTTCAGGTCCTTAATACCTGCTTCTCTCACCCTTACTCGCAACTCAGGATGGAGCACCGACATAAACTTCTCCATCACTATCAGTCGTTTGATATCATCCGCCGACTCCGCTTCCTCCGCCTTCAACCATCGTAGGAATTTCCGTTCCATATCCCTGGCGGTCTCGGCGTAAGACTTCCCCGACGCTCTTGTACACTTTCTGAACTGCTTCCGGAACATTTCCGGAGTCAGCCGGAATGAGTGGAGCACCGCATTCTTAATCGCGTCGTAACTAGTACACTCCTCTAGGTCCAGCATGTTGTAGGCTTCCCGGGCCTCACCAGTCAACCTGCTCTGGACCAGAGCAGCCCAATCATCTTCCAGCCACTCCTTCAGAGTTGCTATCCGTTCAAAGTGTTCGAAGAACGCCTCAGCTTCTTGTGGTTCGAACGTAGGTAAGTCACGTTCCCTTACCTTGAGGTCATCTCGCCGTGCAGGTAGTGAGGGCAGACCACGTTCAACGCGACGCAATTCGACTTCTTTCTTTGCCTTTATCTCCTCCAGTCGCAGTTGTCTCTCTCCTTCTTCCCGCTGCAGCCGAGCTTCTCGCTCCTCTCGCTGCAGCTCAGCCGCACGTTCCTCTCGCTGCAGCTCAGCCGCACGTTCCTCTGCTAGCACTCAGACGAGACTCTGCTAGCACTCAGCTGCTAGGGGCTGAAAAGGCCGAATACTCAGCCCCTCCGACTCCCGGGATTTACCGGAGTCTCCTTGGTCACACAGGAGAGGACCAACAATGCCCACCTCCGCAGGTCTTTGCTTCCACCACAAAAGGGGGGGGGGTGCCACTGATTCACCCTGGAAGCCCTTCAGTCAAACACGGGGAAACTGCTGTTAACAGTTCCGGCCTAGACCCGTGGAGGAGTGAAGGAAGACTCAGGCTTACCTTATAATAATAACCTCCCTGAGTCTTGCCTGCCAGACAAAAAGGTTGCAGGAACTCCTTTCCCGCCTGTCTTCTCTATCTTCTTCTTAACAAGGTCGCCAGCTGGGTTATTATATCTGCACCCCAGCAATGCAGTTCAGTGGGTGTATTATATATTGTTTGTAGCCAGAAGATTGCTACTCACATAGATCTGCTACTAGACTGTTGGCCCAGGGTACTCTCCCAGGAAGGTCTGTGTGGCTTTACCTCTCTCTAGCCACTACGTTAATAGTTGCCACCATTCAGGCACCGATACTGATCGGATGGCTAAGGGTACACTTTTATGTAAGTCTGTGCTGTCTTTACCACTCTCCAGGCAATAAGAACTGCTATAGAGAACGTACTGTTCCCTAGGTGGTACTATGATAACCTTCGTGTATGCTCATAGAGAAATATCATAAATGGAGGCACACTTAAACACAGTGATAAAATGTGTGAATTTACTGATGCAAATTACATGAACACACACACACAATCACAAGTAATACTTAAATATGGAAATATGGATAATAAGTCTGGAGATCGTCAGCCTCTTCTTCCACGACTTCCAACACTCCTTCAACTGGGCAGAAAGACAGGAGTCCCACACTCTCACAGGAGGGCCTCTTCACCACGTCGGCGCCTCTCCTTCACTGTCCTGCCATCCATACACACTGTCCCCTCTGACAGTCCTGGACACAAGCTGCCTTGCAGCCTATTCTACTATTAAAGTATAAAGTCCTGCTGCCACATACATAAGTAAATATTGTGGCCTAACTAGCCTACTCATACAAGGGGTAATGGGAGGGAAAATGATCTACCTTACATTCCTGGCTCACGACGCCTGTCCCTCGATGGTGTGAGGTTCCCACGCTTCCTGAGTCGATCCTCGACGATCCAGGAACGTCCCACAGGTCCTCAGGTGTCGTGGAGCCTTCGCGTCGTCGCCGTTCCAATCCCTGAGATTCAGCTGCCCCAATCCTGGTTCATCGATGGGCGCTGAGCTAATCACTATTTTCCACACTCGCCCCTTCCACAAGGCGTTGCTCCTTGTCCTAGGCACGGTGTCGTCCCTCCAAAACCCTCAGTGGACGTGGCCCAGTCACAGCTAGGCCTGCCCGCCGCACCTTCCAGACCTCGACTATTTTCCAAGTTTGGCACTTCTCTGCTCAATGAACTTGGTTCCTTTTTGCTTCCCAGAAGCACAGGGTCTCCAATAACTTATGGTGGGCTGCGATGGCTAGTTCAATCCACTGAATAAGGCTTGTAGAGCCTCTAATCCTTGAGGGCAGACCGAGGCGTGTCCTGTCGCTTCCAAGGTCGGATCAACTCTGACGTTGGCGCCGCCCGGGGCACTCGGTGACGTCATGGCGGGCCCTGATTGGTCGCCCGCGACCTAAGTCGGCCAATCCGCGATCGGCTAGTGTCCCTTCCAAAAGGTCATATCTGCCGTTGGGGATACTCTTTTCATTTTATATCAGGGCGCCAATTTCTCCTTATTTACAACTTATAATGTAACTTCCTTCCTTTAACTGGCAGCCAGTTTCGTCGCCACATATATCATTAGACTCCCTGAACCTCAGAGAATCAGTAGGGAGAGCTGATATGACTCTTTAAGCCGGCAAACGAAAGAAATAGGAGAGGGCACCGTAACACTTCTCAGGCTCATGGGGTGGGCAACCAAGCCCCCGAGTCGGTCCGTGTTGGAAGACCGGGCTCTGTAGCCTCTGCTGCATTGGGCCCGACCTTGCTCCTCCTTTGGCCTCTCTGACTCCTCCCCTCGGCTCCCCTCCTTCCTCTGTGGTTGGGTCGAGCCCCAAGCCCCCAGTGGTGACTACCTCGTCCCCTGGCGCGGCTCCTTCTCTAGTTGTAACTACTGCGCCTTTTAACCCCTCTCTCTCTGGGGGTTCTCAACGCCGTCCTCGTAACAGCCGCCTTCGCTCGATTCCTTTCCTGTTCTGATACCTATCAAGCCTTGTTTGGTCCCGCTTTGTGGGCCAAATATTTTGATCTCCTCCCTCTTGATTCTACACCTGACGATTTCTCCCTCCATCGACATCTCGTTGATTCCATGGATGCCTCTGTTACCTTCAACCCCACTCGTCTCGGTACACGTGTCGTTGCTGCTCCTTCTCAGGATGCAGCTTCCCACTTGGCTGCCTTATCCTGCCTTGGCGAGACTCCTGTTCGGGTCTCAAAGAACACTCAGTTGAATGCCAGTGTTGGCACTATTCTTCTCCCGCCCCATGTTGCGACCGGTGTTTGGGATCTGCGAGACTGCCACGACGATATTCGACATATCCTTGCTGCCCAGGGCCATTCTATTCTCCAGGTGGACACGTTTACTCGTCGCCCTCGTGGTAGTCACCGTCAACCCCTCCGGGTTGTGAAGATTACCTTTGATGGTCAAACCCTTCCACCCTCTGTCATTCTTGCTGGTGCCAGGTGCTCTGTCCAGGAGTACATTCCTTCTCCTAGGCTCTGCAACAAGTGCTGGAGGTTTGGGCATGGTGCCCTCCGCTGCTCTGGGACTGTCTCTCTCTGTCCTTTGTGTGGTGGCGAAGGTCACTCTGAGTCGGAGTGCACTTCTCCCCAGGCTCGTTGCCTCAACTGCGGTGAGGCCCATCCTACCTTCTCCCGTGCATGTGTCCAATACAAGCTTGAGGCAGCCGTCCTCAACTTGAAGCACCGGGAGCGTTTATCTTTTCCTGAGGCGAGGCGCCAGGTTCGCCGGCTCCCGCCTTATGCTAATATCTCTGATGCTCGCGTGTTGCGCTCTTTCTCTCCTCGTCCTTCCCACCTTCCTCAGACTCACAACCGTTTCCGGGCCTTGGACCCTGATACACCCACTGCCCCCTCCTCTGTTCCTTTGAATTCTGTCCCGAAAGATTCACCTCCTGGTCCTCTGTCTGGGGTTCCCTTTCTTTCTACCTGATCTGTCTTGTCTCCTGTGTTTTCTTCCTCGTCTCCCTCCGTTCCTCCTTCCCATCCTTCCCCTCCGTCTCTTGACTCTCCCCACCGCCTGTCGGTGCGGGCTGATGTCCATCGCTCTCTCCAAACAGCCATCGTGTGTGCTCTCGTTCAGCTGCTCCTGTTGAGACGCTAGAATCCGTTGCCCAGTATGTAGTTGCTGGGACACCTGTCTCAGCGCGTACGCCTGGCTCCTGCAGGCTTCTGACTACGTGTAAGTCAGAAGCGTAAGCCTGGCTCCTCTCCTTCCTCCTCCCTAGCGGGTAAGAAGGTTTCACTTTCTTCCTCGGCCCCTCCTTCTTCCTCTATCGCTCCTTCCCCTCCCATTTCGGTGGTTGCGCCCCCTGTTCCTACTATGGAGGTTTCTTTGGCTCCCGCTTCCCTCTCGGTTGCTGCGCTTGCTGAGGTGTGCTCCCCTCTTTCTACTCCCCCTCTTCCTGCTGCTGTCCTTGACTGCTCCTCTCAGTTGTCTTCTCCTCTTCCTCCTCCTCCGGACCCCACCCGCCCACCTCTGGTCTGTTCTCCCGCTTCCTTCCCTCCTTCTTTGCTCAGTTTACCCATGCCCCCTAACCCTGACTTTGCTGACCCTGATCCCGACCCTGATATTTTTTAACGTGCTATGTTGCTCTTTCACCTTTGTTTCTTCCTTGTTCTCTGTTGTTGTCCTTTCTCTTCTCATCAATGTCTATTCTTCAATGGAACGTTCGAGGTTATTACGCCACTTTCCTCGAACTCCAACTTCTGATTTCGCGGTTTTCGCCCCTTTGTGTCTGTATCCAGGAGCCGATGCTTGGTGCTCGTCCTGGTCGTTTTCGTGGTTATTCCTTTTTCTCCCTCCCACCCCCCCCCCCAGCTGTTGCTGGGGCTCCTAACTCTTCTGCTCTCTTGATTCGCTCTGATGTTCCCTTTGTCCCCTTACTTTTTCCTTCATCTCTCCATTGTTCTGCTGCTCGTATCTTTGTGGGGAATTGGTACACAGTTTGTTCCATTTATCTTCCCCCGAGTGTCCCGCTTTCTCTTCCTGATCTGAAACACCTGAACTCCATGCCGGAGCCTGTGCTCCTACTGGGTGATTTCAATTGTCGTCATTCTCTTTGGGGTGATGTTCTGACAAATACCCGGGGTCGCCTTCTTGAGCCGTTTATCCTCTCCTCTTCCCTGTCTCTTCTGAATTCTGGTGAGCCCACTCATTTGGACTCTCAAACTCGCATCCTTTCCTGTCTTGATCTTTCTCTTTGCTCTTCTTCTCTTTACTTAGATTTCACGTGGTAGGTTCTTGATGACCTCCATGGCAGTGACCATTTCCCCATCCTTATTTCCTTTTTCTCTTTTCGTCCTTCCCTCTCCTTCCCTAGGTGGCAGTTTGCTAAAGCGGACTGGAACCTAATTACCCTCAGTGCTGCTCTCTCTGACCTCTCCCTTCTGCCTCTTCCTCACGCTCTCCTTTTTCATAACACTGTCTTCGACGCTGCCCTCCACTCTATTCCTCGCTCTTCCTCTCGGGGTCCGCGGAAGTGTGTTCCCTGGTGGAATGCAGACTGTGCTCAGTCTGTCCGCTTTAAGCGTTCAGCCTGGAAGAGGCACCGTTGTCGGTAGACGGCCAATTCTTTTCTTTCGGAGAGCGAGTGCGGTGGCCCGTAGGGCCATCCGTATGGCTAAACGTGAATGTTGGGCATCTTATGTCTCCACAATTACGTCCAAAACTCTCCTGCCACAGATCTGGAAGCGTATCCGTAAAATAGCGGGTAAGTTCGTTCCCGATGTTTCACCGGTCCTTCACCTCCGTGGTACTCTTGTGGCGGACCCGTTGCAGGTCGCTTCCGAACTGGGTTTCCACTTTTCTTCTGTTAGCTCTGGTCTTCGTCTTCCCCAATCTTTCCTTCTTCGTAAACCTGTCCTTGAGTCTCGTCCTTTAGATTTCTGCACTCGTCTTCGACTTCCCTATAACTATCCCATCCCTCTCTCTGAACTTCATTCTGCCCTGGCCCTCTGCAGTTCTGCGGCGGCGGGCTCCCATGGTATTCATTATGAGATGCTTCGCCATCTCCCTCCGTGCACGTCTCAGTATTTACTGAGTCTGTATAATCGGATCTGGGAGTCGTCGTCAGTCCCTGAGGACTGGCTCGATGCCATTGTCCTCCCTGTTCGCAAACCAGGGTCTCTGGGAACTTCCCCTAAGGACTTTCGCCCTATTGCCTTCACAAGTTGTGTCTGCAAACTCTCTGAACGTATGGTTAACATTCGTCTGATGTGGTTCCTGGAACACCATCACCACCTCTCCCCTTCTCAATTTGGTTTCCACAAGTGCTGCAGCACGACAGATGTCCTGGTGAACATGGAGGTCTATATTCGTACTGCTTTTGCTGCGAGGACCTCCGTTGTTGCCGTCCTTTTTTACCTGGAAAAGGCTTACGACACCACTTGGCGATATCATATTCTATTCCAGCTTCATTCTTTTGGCCTTCGTGGTCATCTCCCTCTCTTTCTCTGCAGCTTCCTCTCTCGTCGTTCCTTTCGGGTGCGCCTTGGTACCGCTCTCTCTGCCTCCTTTCAGCAATACGAAGGTGTTCCCCAGGGTAGTGTTCTGAGCACTACTCTTTTTCTGGTTGCCCTCAATGGTCTTTTTTCCTCTCTTCCTTCAGGTGTCTTCTCCGCTCTCTATGTCGATGATCTTACCCTTTGTTGTCAGGGTGATGATTCGCCTCTCCTTCAGCGCCGGCTTCAACTTGCGATTGATGCCGTGTCGTCTTGGGCCACCGATCATGGCTTCAAGTTCTCTACTTCTAAGACTTGTTCCATATCTTTTACTCGGAAACGGGTCGTTCTTCGTCCCTCTTTGTCACTTTATGGTCATCCCCTTGAGTACAAAGATTCCGCAAAGCTTTTGGGGTTATTCCTCTACGCTAGTTTGTCTTGGTCTCCCCATATCTCTTACCTCCGTGTTGAGTGCTCTAAGGCCCTTCCCCTCCTTCGGCTATTGTCCCATACTTCTTGGAGAGCGGATAGGTGCGCACTCCTTGCTTTACATTCCTCTCTCGTCCTGTCTAAGCTCGATTATAGTTGCCCCTGCTTACTCGTCTGCTTCTTCTTCTACTCTTCGCTGTCTTGATGCTTTGCACCATACTGGGTTGCGCCTCAGTTCTGGGGCCTTTCGTTCGACTCCCGTCTTTAGCTCGTATGTTGACACTGGCTTCCTGTCTCTCCAGGACCGCCGTGATTGCTTCTGTCTTCGCTATCTTGTGCGGTCCTTACAACATCCTTCCTCTCGCCTTTGTCGTGCTTTAACTTTTACCCCTCCTGCGGTTCCTGTTCCTCTTCACCACCTTCCTCTTTCTGTCCTGATATTTCGCTTACAGGATTCTCTTTCCATTCGTGTTTTGTAATGTTTCTCCTTGTGTTGTTCCTTCTTTGCCCCTGTGGAGAATCCCCCTTCCGCAGTTTTGTACATCCTTGTCCCGCATAACTAAAGCTTTTACCCCTCCTACGGTTCTAAAACGCCTTTTCCTTGAGCACTTTTCTTCTCACTCCCACTCCGTTTCTGTCTTCACTGATGGGTCTAAATCTGCGGACGGTGTTGGCTACTCTGTTGTTTTTCCTGATCGCACTTATATGTGTCGCTTACCTCCGGAGACTAGCATCTTTACAGCAAAGCTTTATGCTATTCTCTATGCTCTTCGTCTCCTGCTTTCACGTTGTCAGTCTTCCATTGTAGTTGTTGTTGACTCTCGTAGTGCCCTCATGGCTCTTGGGTCCTTTAATCCGGTTCATCCAGTAGTTGTTGAGATCCAGCATTGGCTGTTTCATGTTCACAATAAATTTAAGTCGGTTGAGTTTTGTTGGGTTCCCAGCCATATTGGTGTGTCTTTAAATGAGCGTGCGGATGCTGCCGCCAAGGAAGCTGTCCGCTCTTGTCCCATCTCTCGTAAAGGTATTCCATATTCCGACTTTTACCCGGTTATCCATTCCTCCATCCTTACCCGTTGGCAGGCTTCTTGGTCGTCTGTTACTGATAACAAACTACGTACTCTTAAATGTTGTGTTTCCTCGTTGCCGTCCTTCTACCACCGTAACCGGCAATGGGAAACAGCTCTGGTGAGGTTGCGTATTGGCCATACTTGCTTAACCCATGGTCACTTGATGGAGCGCCGCCCTGCTCCTTATTGTCCTAATTGCATTGTCCCTCTTACGGTCGTGCATGTCCTTCTTGAATGTCCTGACTTCCAGGACGAGCGTGTGTCTTGCTTTCCGACCGCCCCTCGCGGTCGCCTGTCCCTCAACAGAATTCTTGGCGACTCGGATACTTTTGATATCGTTTGCTTTATGCGTTTTTGTTCTCGTATTGGCATCCTTGGTGATATTTAGTGCTCTCTGATTATTCTGCACATTTGATGGTGCTACATAGCCTTCCCGGTTTGGTGCCTTCTTTTGATAATTACTTACTTCCTGTGTGGGACCTTACAAAGCGATCCTTTCATGACTACATTACAAACTGATCTTTTCCTGTAATCTTTTCAAGACTACCTTAAGTTTTACAAGCTTGGCTACATATCACCTACAGGTACTAATGCCAAGGGTGTACGTGAGTGCGATATTTCCAAGCACACAGAACGGAAAAAACAGGAAGCGAAAATCTATCTGTACCTGGTGCAACGAGAGCAAAGTCGTGCTGTGTACCATGGACTACTTCATTGATTATTATTCACTTCCGAAGTACTGAGTGTGTAATAGTGTGTTACTGTGTAAATAGTGTGTGAAACTGTACATATTAAAATTTTAGTGAATTTTTAACAAGTAATATTGCGACAGTAAACCTTTATTGTGGACAAATTACTGACACATGTATCACAGTTTCATAGAACATTATGAATGTTTTACTGTATACATATTGTAAAGGATACAAATATGCATCATATACGATAAAAAACAAATAAAACCGCATTGGAAATATGTAGAACAAATAATTGAAAATATATTTGTGGCAATACCCGGTGCTTGAATGGCCCACGCGACCGTGTCTGGGCGTGTCACGCACGGGCGACCTGCCCTGGTGACATCACAGCGCACCTTGTCTACATCCCCACAGCCAAAGTATATGGAATTTGGTATTTATTTTTACATAGACATGTTCAGGGAAGGGTATTTATCATTTTACGGAGAAAAAATATAATTTTTAGGGAACACTTAATTTCGTGCGCACATGGGGGAATTTCGCAATAAACTTGGCGCAGCACAATGGTTAAGTGTTGCACAGTTTAACCCTTAGGCCGCTAAGAGCCATTTTGCCCTTAACACCCACAGGCGCAACAAAAAAAGAAAATTCCCCCAATTTTTTTTTTTGAATTAAGAAAAAATTAATGTCTTTATTTTTGTTCCCTGAGCACGGAAAAAAATAAAAACAAAAATTAATTATAGTTACCAATGACGTAAATGAGCTGAGAAGTTGGCCGATGACATCACAGATCATCTTCATTGGAGCGTGGTGCGCCCGGGCTGAGTCAGGTGCGGCGGAGAAGGAGCCCGAGTTGTCGCGAATTTATTTTCGCTCTATTAGTTACAGTATCTATGGCGTATTTTACAACCATTTTTTTTAGTGGTGTGTCTCAATATGTTCTCATTTGATGTTTTATTATAATACACCTGTTGTAAATTGATATTGTTTCCACATATTAGTGTCACAAGTATTTGCACAAAATTATCTTATTCTTCAGTAAATATACACTTTATTATGAATTGTTTTCACTATTTACACTCACTTATTCTGTATTTACATGTCTTTTGCACCAGTCTTGGACATTTAGAAGTCATCAAGACTGTGATACTCGTCAAAACATTTGACATAGTACAGAGGGACCTGACACGCTGTGCACCAAATCATCACCAATTTACATTTCTGTTCCCTCTTTGTTGTGGATCTTACATACAATGCACACACACTGGCTTACTGCACGCTTTCCAGTTGGTGGTAAATACCTTACATTGTGTGTGACAAAGGCATCCATGAAAGCAAGCCTGGGTGTGGGAGCATGGTGCAATACTGGGTTCAGAATGGGCCTCTGTATGCCAGGAATTGCTTTGCCAAACTTTTCTAGTAATTGTGTCACTACAGTAAAACTGAATGCACGGAAATTTTGTTTACCACCTGTTTTGACAAGATACATATTGTAACTTGGATTCATTGCAGAAGAAACTCTGCAGGATTGGAATACCTAAAATATGTAATTTGTCCCATATAAGAAATCTTGATTAAGATTCTGTATTTAGTTACTTAAAGACCTGATGATTTCTCAATCTTATCTTTTGCAGCTCCTACTGTCACCAGAACAATAACACCTACAGTGCCATCACCAAGTGGCATTAGAGCTCATGTGTCAGAAATACTGTATACATGATAGTGTGACCAGTGTCATGAAACTCATCAGTGTAAAATAATCTACACAGATGGTGGTTGTCATCAGCAGTGCCATGAAACTCAACAATGTGAAATAAACTACACACATGGTGGTTGACTTCAGTAGTGTCATGAAACTCATTAATGTCAGAAATACTACATGTATTAGGATAAGTCTTTGTATTGAGCCTTTTTCAACATCCTTACTGTTACATACATATCCTCAACAGTGTGTGGATGGATGTTTACTCAACTCCTTCAAATATTGTCATGATCACCCATTGCAGAAAGCACCCTTTCATCTGAAGCACTGTGCATGATAGTGACAATATTTCATGCAGTTTACTATACTGTATAAATAGTTTAATATACTGCATATATTTTCCATTGCAAAACATCACACATCTTGTATCCTATATGAGTGTTGAGAGAGCATTTAAAAAATATATATATATAATGTGTGTGTGTGTGTATTGTATAGTAAATATGATTTTATCTTGGATAGGCAAGTTAGCTTATTAGTGTTCTAATTGCTCAGAACTTATTTATTTATTTATTTACTTGAAGGAATAGAGGATTAAAAAAGAACAGCATGTACATGCTACATTGGACAGTTACATTCTTGTAAAGATCACACAAACATTTACACAAATGACAAACCACATATGGGTCCATTGTGCTTTACCCTTGTGCTGTGGTTACATTTATAATAAGACATCCCTCAGTGCTGTGGTTACATTTATAATAAGACATCCCTCAGTGCTGTGGTTACATTTATAATAAGACATCCCTCAGTGCTGTGGTTACATTTATAATAAGACATCCCTCAGTGCTGTGGTTACATTTATAATAAGGCATCCCTCAGTGCTGTGGTTACATTTATAATAAGACATCCCTCAGTACTGTGGTTATATTTATTATAAGACATCCCTCAGTACTGTGGTTATATTTATAATAAGACATCCCTCAGTACTGTGGTTATATTTATTATAAGACATCCCTCAGTGCTGTGGTTATATATATAATAAGGCATCCCTCAGTACTGTGGTATATATATATAGTAAGTCATCCCTCAATGCTGTGGTTATATTTATTATAAGACATCCCTCAGTGCTGTGGTTACATTTATAATAAGACATCCCTCAGTCCTGTGGTATATTTATAGTAAGTCATCCCTCAGTGTTGTGGTTATATTTATTATAAGACATCCCTCAGTGCTGTGGTTATATTTATTATAAGACATTCCTCAGTGCTGTGGTTATATTTATTATAAGACATCCCTCAGTGCTGTGGTTATATTTATTATAAGACATCCCTCAGTGCTGTGGTTATATTTATAATAAGACATTCCTCAGTGCTGTGGTTATATTTATTATAAGACATTCCTCAGTGCTGTGGTTATATTTATAATAAGACATCCCTCAGTGCTGTGGTTATATTTATTATAAGACATCCCTCAGTGCTGTGGTTATATTTATAATAAGACATTCCTCAGTGCTGTGGTTATATTTATTATAAGACATCCCTCAGTGCTGTGGTTATATTTATAATAAGACATCCCTCAGTGCTGTGGTTATATTTATTATTAGACATCCCTCAGTGCTGTGGTTATATTTATTATAAGACATCCCTCAGTGCTGTGGTTATATTTATAATAAGGCATTCCTCAGTTCAGTGGTTATATTTATTATAAGACATCCTTCAATGAAGTAAAAAATATATATATGCTCTTCTTTAGAAATGATTCAATAGCACATGGTAAAGTCTTGAAAAACATGCCTCAGGACTTGTTTGACTGTTTTTAAAGTTCTACACACTAATTTTCCTGCTGGCGACTTTTACACATGATTCACTTAAAATACTGTATTGAATATTTTAAGTCTAGCATATTTTTTAATATAATAAGTACAATATTTTACTATTTATGAATCAATAATAACAATGGTTTACCTATTTTCAAAATTATCTTGTGTCTTGAAAATTCAATTGCTTTATATTTCTTCCAAAGAGAATTGGATTTTTTCAGTTTTTGTTTGATATTCTGGGCTATGTGTTGACAACAAAGGTAACACAATTGCATGGCTGCTCCCTACTGACTACTATGTAGTAACATGCATTATTTATACATCCCTCAAGTTTTGGCATCTTTTAACAATATTTGCTTCAGTAATACACAAAAACTCCACACCATTTTAAAAACCATATCACACATATATGTTAATAATATTTTTCTGCGTGATTTATAAAACATACAAGGATATATTCACAAGAATAATAATAATTATATACAAGACTTCACTAATCTAATATAATGTATTGAGTTAGTACTTACGTTTTGTGGATCAAATAACTATGAAGATCTATACAGTCAAGTAAACTGTACACATATTTCTTCAAATAAAAACCTCATCAGTGTTAAATGTTCTAAAATATTTTATGAAAACATTTCATATAATAGCATAAAAAAATTAGAGAAAAATCAATATTAAATATTCATTGTCTTAAAAATTACTTTCAGAAATATCTAAAGATAAATATGAGTGCCCATTCAGGAGACAAGCCATATCACTGTACAATGTGTTTAAAAGACTTTTCACATAAATCAAATCTAATATCACACATGAGGATTCATACAGGAGAGAAACCATATCACTGTTCAGAATGTCTAAAAGACTTTAACCATAAATCAAATCTAATATCACACATGAGGATTCATACAGGAGAAAAACCATATCACTGTTCAGAATGTCTGAAATACTTTTCCAACAAATCAAATCTAATATCACACATGAGGATTCATACAGGAGAGAAACCATATCACTGTACAATGTGTCTAAAAAACTTTTCAGATAAATCAATTCTAAAAAAGCACATGAGGATTCATACAGGAGAGAAACCATATCAATGTTCAGATTGTCTAAAAGATTTTTCACAAAAATCTAATCTAATATTACACATGAGGATTCATACAGGAGAAAAACCATATCAATGTTCAGAATGTCTAAAAGATTTTTCACAAAAAGCTAATCTAATATCACACATGAGGATTCATACAGGAGAGAAACCACATCAGTGTGCAGAATGTCTAAAAGACTTTTCACATAAATCAGGTCTAATATTACACATGTCGATTCATATAGGAGAGAAACCATATCATTGTTCAGTGTGTCTAAAAAACTTTTCATGCAAATCAGTACTAATAAGGCACATGAGGATTCATACAGGAGATAAACCATGTCACTGTTCAGAATGTTTAAAAGGCTTTACAAACAAATCAGATCTAGTAAGGCACATGAGGATTCATACAAAAGAGAAACCATATCACTGCTCAGAATGTCTAAAATATTTTTCAGATAAATCAAATCTAATGTCACACATGAGGATTCATACAGGAGATAAACCATATCACTGTTCAGAATGCCTAAAATACTTTTCAAATAAATCAAATTTAAGATCGCATATGAGGATTCATTCTGGAGAGAAACCACATCACTGTACAGTATGTCTAAAAGACTTTTCACATAAATCAGTTCTAATATCACACATGAGGATTCATACAGGAGAAAAGCCATATCACTGTTCAGAATGTCTAAAAAAATTTACAACTAAATCATATTTGTTATCACACATGAAGATTCATACAGGAGAGAAACCATATCAATGTTCAGAATGTCTAAAAGATTTTTCACACAGGCCTTATCTAATATCACACATGAAGATTCATACAGGAGAGAAACCATATCACTGTACAGTGTGTCTGAAAATTTTTTCACATAAATCAAATTTAATAGCACACATGAGGATTCATACAGGAGAGAGACCATATCACTGTTCAGAATGTCTTAAAGACTTTTCACATAAACCACATCTAACGAGGCACATGAAAATTCATACACGAGAGAAAATCAGTTCAGTGTATGTGTAAAAGATTTTCATAAAAATAAAGTCTAATATCGTACATGAGGACTCATACAGGAGAGAAACCATACTATTTGAGCATGTCTAAAAGGCTGCATGTAAATTAAGTTTAGTAAGACACACGAAACATCATGTTGGAGATCAATAGCATTGACTAATGACTTTACATAATTGAAACTGTTATCCTTATTGGTTGATAAAGCACAGAACCCACATAATAACAGAAGTAGGCTCTTAAGCGTTCTTTTCCACCACCCTATATGTACCTTGTTCTGGGATAATATTTGTTGTGTGATTGAACTTTCCCCATAGGAGATGTGTTTTTCTGAAAATGAGGTTTTCATGCTTAGATACAGTAGTCAAAATGGCAGCACACTAGAAACTTGTACAGTTGAATAACCACTTTCTTTTCTTTGAAGTCAAAAGATCATTTGACTGCCTAGAGTTTTTTCTGGGGGGGGGGGGTGCCCCTATGGCTCCCTGGAGCTCTTGCAGCTTCCCAGGGCTATCCAGGCTGATAGGAATAGTCTTAACTTTTGGCATCAGTCGATGTGGGTGGAGTTCTAGGCCTACCGGGGACCATGGCCAGAACCTGGCCCCCTCAGAGAGGCACGAGGAGCAATGGCCCATAGAAATGCACATGTGATTTTGAAGCATTCTGTATCTGCCATCGACCAGGACAGGCACCCAGAAAGGTAAGAGCCTCAAAACAAATCATTATTCTGGTGAAACTAACGAAAATGACAAAACAAGTGGACAGAACTCCCCCAATTGAAAATGAGCAAATGAGCATGACGTCACAAGAGCCATGCCATATGTCTGCACAGTTTCCCCCCTTCCTGGGAGGGGGCAGAGGAAGCCCCAGACCTCTGCGCCGGCGATCTACACCTCAGTTCTTCGGCTAATGGGATAAGGCTTGGTCGTTGTGGCTCCAGCTTTGGACTTTTGTTGTGCTGTCTTCCGTTCAGTAGTGCTTTTATAGTGGTGTGCGAGCTGGGAGTAATATTCACAGATACTCGGCTGCATGTGCTTAGGGTCACCTTCCCTGAGTGCCCTGTAAGTACCGTCCTTGGGGCTTGGGGTTCCCTTCCACAAGTCATTGGCGATTGACTGCCCCGAGTGTTTTGGGGGATTTCCTCCCTAGTTTGCCTTGGGGGTAAGTGGTAGTTATTGCACTGGTAGGGGCGCAGGGTATTGCATAGCTAGTTTTCACCTATAACAGCAGCCGGCTCTGTTCTCTCTGGGTACACTGTCCTCTTGCGAGGTTTTTCTTTTCCTTTTCTTTTTGCCTGGTGAGGGGTCTGCCTTGGTGTTCCTTCCCCTTTATATTAGGGTTGATTGTGTTTGGTTGTACCCCCCTGCTTCACCCCTCAAGAGTGGACACGTCTCGAGGGTTCAGCTTTAGCAGTGTTGTTTGGTAGCTTGGGTGCCAGTTAGCAGTACCCTGTCTGGAATAACCCTTAGCATACCGAGTCTAGGGGGCCCTGGGAAACCCCGCGGGGGTGCTCGGGGTCCTATGGATGTGACCCCTGAATTTCCTCTCATTTTTGCGAGTTTGAGGGCTGCTCTGTCCCCTTGTCTCAGGGTGACACTCATTGTTTTTGCCTCCATCATGCTGCCTGTGGGGTCAGTGACACATTCAATCTGCAGTCCTGTGTGCTTTGTTGCTTGTACGTGACTCAGTTCACCCAATCTGATGATATTATTCAGGTGCAGGCAGCTCGGGGGTTGCAGGATAGGTTTATTTTGTTGCAGCACGCTAGGTTGGTTGCTTCCCCAGATGCCCCGAGGCTGCCCGGTTTTGTTTATAGGGACCTGAACTTGTGGGTGTTGGTCACTTCCACCTTGGTTCCGTATGCACCCCCTCGTTCTTCCTCTGGTGTGGTTTATTCAGTCCCTCCTCTTCCCCCTTCCCCTTGCTTCCATCTCCTATGCATGTGAGGGCTTCCGGGTTCGGGGCAAGGTTTAGAGGTTTCTGAGACTGCCAGTTTCAGTGAGTTTGCCCCTTCCGGGGTGGCTGCAGAGGCATTCGAGCCTGTTCCTTCAGCCGTAGCTCCAGGTTTTGACCAGTGGGCCCATCCTCTTCCTGCTATTCCGGCTGCCCTGGCTTTTTATTGTGAGGCCGGGGCTTTGGAGAATGACTCACCCACGGGTCCTGATGTGGACGTTCCTGGGGTTGGGGAGGGGCTAACTTGGAGGCCTTGGGCCCCTGTTGAACTCTGTCTGGGTTTTCCGACCCTCCGAGCGGAGCTTGCTGTTACAAGGAGTGGGGTTTTCCTTTCCCACCTCTGCGTATGACTTGGATTTGGGCTCAGCTTCTCTCCGGGTTCGGTTCTGTGTCCCTGCAGGTCCTTCAGTTCCATCCTTCTGGAGGTTTTCGGCTTCCTGCGTCTCTACAGCTGAGGTGCGCACAGCCATTGCAACTTACCTCCTGCATGACCCGGATTATGCCTCTATAATGGATCCTTCTTCCTTCAGGTTTGGGTCTTCGTCTCCATACTGGGTTCATTATGAGGGTCCGGAGTCATCATGGCTAGTGGACTGCCCTGTGTTTTCGCTGGATGCTTGGGACACCTTCTTTTATACCCGCTCGCTTGAGTGGCATGAGGCATTGAATGTGGTCCAGGTTTACCTGGACCACAGTCACAGTTACTTTGCACACCTTAATGGGAGCTTTTCTGGGGGGAGCCCTGTCGGCTCCCCGAAGCTTTACTAGGCTGATATGCTAATGTCAGACTTTGGTATCAGTCATGTGTATGGAGTTCTAGGGCCTACCGGGGACCACGGCCAGAACCGGGCCCCCTCAGAGAGGCAAGGGGAGCAATGGCCTATAGAAACCCCTGTGTGGTTGGAAGCATTCTATGTCTGCCATCGACCAGGTCAAGCATCCAGAAAGGTAAGCATTCCAAAACAAACTCCTATTCTGGTTAAAATTGTTACCTAAAGCCGAACTAGTGGATAGAACTCCTCAACAGAAAACAAGCAAACTAGTATGACGTCACATATCACCGGCCGCTGTCTGCGCAGCTCCCCCCTCCCCGGGAGGGGGAAGGGGGAGCCCCAGACCTCCCACCCCGGCTATCCACCCATCTGTTCTTCGGCTGATGCTATAGGCACCGGTTGTGTGCTCCGGCTCCAGTGGTTGTTTCAGCACTGTACCTAGAGTGTGGTGTCTGTCTTCTATGTGGTGCGTGAGCCGGGAGTGAGTCTCCAGTACTCGGGCTGCATGTGCCTAGGGTTCCCTTCCCTAGGTGCCCTGTAAGTACTTCCCTTGGGGCTTGGGGCCACCTTCCACAAGTTCCTTGGGTCCTTCCCTTGCTAGGCCGTTTACTGCTTGGTTTTCGGCCGCTTTTTGTGTGCTCGGATGTTCTGTCTCCCTTGTTCGCCTTAGGGTAAGGGGCAGTTTTGCACTGGTGGGGCGCAGGGTACTGTGCAGCTTGTCTTTACCAATCATGGCGGCTGACTCTGTTCCACTTGGGTACGCTGTCCTCTTGCGGGGTTTTCTTTTTCTTTTTGTTCATCTACCTGGTGGGGGGTCTGCCTTCGTTCTTGCCCCTTGTGTTCTGAGTAATTTTCTGGTGGTACCCCTGCTAGGTCCCCGTGAGTGTACACGTCCCGGGGGTTCAGCTCTTAGAAAGTTGTTTGGTAGCTTTGGGTGTCGGTTAGCAGTACCCTGCCTGGGATTACCTGAGCGCAAGTCTTCTTACATTAAACACTCGGGACCCTGAGAAACCCCTGGGGGGCGCGCGGGTTTGATAGATGTGACCCCAGAGTCCCCCCTCGCTTCTAGCGAGTTTGAGGGTTGCTCTCACCCCTTGTCTCTGGGTGACTCTCTGTTTTGCCTCCGTCTGCTGCTTGTGGCGTCGGTGACACCTTCGACCCAGAGTCCTGTGAGTTTTGTTGCTCGTTGTGGCTCGGTTACCCAGTTGTGCTAACTAAGCGGGTGCGGGCAGCAGGGGCGTTGCACTTTGAGCCTTGGTGGTGGCAACGCTCTCGTTTGTTTGCTCCCTGGGAGCCCCGGGGCTGCCCCATTTTGGTTCGTGTTGGGACTTGGGGGTGTTGGTTGCTTCGGTTCCTTCCACGCCCCCTTGTCTTTCCTCTGGATCCTCCCTTCCTGCCTGCATCCAGTTCCTTACTGTCTGTGGGTTCGTGGCGGGGTATGATGGTTTTGAGACTCGGGCAGTCTCGGGGAATTCCCCTTCCGGGGTATTGACGGGGGCATTTGAGCCTGTTCCTCCAGCCGTGTTGTAAGAGTCTGCCAGTGGGCTCCTTTCCTTAGTGTTTTCGTGGCTGCCCCAGTTTTCTGGTACGGCTGGGGCTTTGGGGGGACGGCTCAGCCCCGGGGCCTGTTGTGTAGGTTCCCGGGGTTGGGGAGGGGCTGACTTGGGGGGCCTTGGCCCCGTAGGACCCCGTGGGGGTTTTTCTCCCCTTCTAGGCGGGACTTGTGGTTACGCGGAGTGGGGTTTTTCCTTCTCACTCACCGTACGTGTTGTTGGGCGTGGGCTCCACCCCGGGCTCGGTTCCTTGGCCTTTGAGTCGGTTGGTTCCATCCTGTGGGTGGATGCTCCCCTCCCCTCTTTTTGGGACGGTGCCTTCATGTTTCCCTGTTCTTGGGGTTCTACGTGACTTCTGGTCTTGGGTGCGCCTGTGCCTTCGGGACTGGTGTTGGCTTCTGTGTTCTCAAGGGATCGGGAAGATTTTCGCTACTTCCCGTATTATTGGAACGTCTGTCAGCTCCTCGTTCGGATCGCCGTTTTGGGCTACTTGTAGCCCGGTTGGGCTGCTTGTGGCCCGGTTGGGCTACTTGTTGCTTGATTGGGCTACTTGTTGCCCGGTTGGGCTACTTGTGGCCCAGTTGGGCTGCTCGTGGCCCGGTTGGGTTCCCTTTTGGGCTCTGTCTTCGCTTCGTTGGCCAGTTTTGTTGTTCCTGCTTCCTCTTTTGGCTACTTTTCTAGTACAGTAGTCCTGGTTGGCGCCTTTCCGCAGAGCGGGTTGTGGGGTTCGGCCAGCGTGTCATGCGCATGCGCCGTGGTGTTTGTTTTGGTCTGGGCGGTGTGTTTCAGTGTTGGTGTTTTGCGCCCTTTTTTCTCAGGTGCTTGCCTCTCACTCTACTCCCTTGCTCCAGTATGTGCCCCTTCGCTAGGGGGTGTCCTGGTTTCCAGCTGTGGGGAGGACGCCGAGGTTTTCCCTGTGTCATGGGTGTGGGTCGCCTCCTTCGCCTCTACCCTGCTCTCCTGTGTGTCCGGCTCTGGCTTCTTCACCTGGCGGTGCTCCCAGGATCTTCTGGACACTGTTGGGTCGTGTCACGTTCATGCCTCCGTTCGACAGGTGAGTTTCTGCAGTCTGGCGTCTTTTGGCTGGGCGCTGGATACGGAGTTGTTTATATACCTGTCTTTATTTAGGTATATTTCTGTACGACTGAGACCGGTCGCACACCAGTGACTGTCCCTTTTTCAACCCTTCCTGTCCCGCTCATGTGCATGTCCAACCCATGCTAGTCATTAGGGGACCCACATCTTTCATGTTATGAGGTGTGTGGGCTGTGGTGCTGGTTCTGTACTCGCCTGGTAGGGCTCTCCTGGTTGTGCTTGCGGGGTTTGAGCTCTGGCTCTTGGGTCCTGCCTGTATGGAAGAACTTGTAGGATAGTACCAATGGAGTGCAGTGGTGCTATAGGCACAATCGGGGAACACTTTATAACCATCAGAGGTCTGCGGTTGTTACAAGGCCTATCTGCGAGCATTGTGCCATATTGCCGGTACGTCCAAGGACTTCCTGGGCACACTAGCCTGTTTTCGAATAGAAGTTCCGGCCCATCCTGGTTGTAGGGGGTAAGTGGGCCGCTCCAAGCAGCAGCCTGGTGGCCGGTCTAGCCTAGCCTCGGGCCGGGCTTGGGGTGTAAATGGGCTCCCAGAACCCCATCCAGCAGGTATCGTGCGGGTTTCTCCACCGTTGGTCGCCTGGTGTGCAGTTTCCTGGGCCTGCTGGGTTCTGTCATGTCTCTGTTGGCCCTGTCTGGGGTCTGCCTGCTCCGTTCTCTGCCTTTGCAGAAGCGGGTTGCTATTTACATGTTGCATGTTGCGATGGTGCCTGTTGCTGCTGCACGTGTGCATTGGTAACGTGTTTCGCGGTGGCGTGTCCTTGTTTCTGTGTCCGGTGGTGGTGTGGCACTTCGCTGCTGTTTTGTGCCTAGGGTTTGCATATGGGGGTTTGCTTGTTGTTTTTCGTGGTCTTCGGGTTCCGGGCTTTGCCCTTTTTATGTGCTTGGGGTTTCACTCCCTGCCTGATTGTCCACCCCTGGTTTTTTCCTGGGGTTTGTGCTTCTGCTCTTTCGTCCTGCCTCTCCCCAGTCGTTTTCCTGGCATCTCCTTTGGTCGGTTTTGCCTGCACTTGCTGTTGTGGGGGGGGGTCGGTTTCTACCGCTTCCTTTCCTTGTGCGTTCCCTTGTTTCCTCCTCTGTCGCAGGGGTGTTTAGCGTGCGTTCCTTGGCTTCTTGGGGTTCTTTCAGCCTGTGTCCTGTGGTGCACTTATTTGTCTCGGTCTGTTGCTCGTTGCTCGTACTAGGAGGCCTGGTCGACGACCGGGCCGCGGGGACGTTAAGCCCTGGAAGAACCTTAAGGTAACCTCAAGGTAACCTCAAGGTAACCCCTTGGTTCAGGTACTGTTTCTGGAGGCAACCCTTCCGCCTTCTTCGGTTTTCCTGGCTTAACCTGCCGGTTGGCTTTTCGGGGTCTTGCGATATGTCTCGCGTCGGACCCATCATTTCTGAACTCCTGGCGGGCTTGCTTGCTTTGGGGAGTTTTTCTGTTCGGCAGACGTTCCATCTCCTTGTGCCGCCTGGGTTTTTGGGGGTCGCGCCCGAGATCTTCCTGCGGCTCTGCCTTTTCCTGGGCTCGGAGGGGCCTTGTCGGGACTGCTTACATTCTGCCTCGAGGTATCGCCTCTGGTTGGTGGTTGGGTGGCTTTGTGGTAGGTGTCTCACCTGCGTACTTCTTCTTGGCGGCAGTATGGGGTATTTTGGTGGTCCTTCCTTTTCCTCCTGTCCCTTCTTAGGTGGCTGTGGTAGTTAGCGTCGGCTTGGTTTTTCTGGTGGGGGTTGGGGACCGTCGTCTTGCCACATACTGTACTGTCGCTGCTTTTCGTGTGGCGCTGACGGAGCCACTTTGGCTTGCTTTTGGTCTTGGTGTTGCTTCTGCACAGTTAGTAAGCTGTCTCGTGTGTTGTTTCACCTCCGGCCTGTTTGTGCGCTGCTTGCACTGTCCTGGTCTCTGGTCAGCATGCTCTGTCTTCTCCTCGGATGGTAGTGCCCCTTCGTTTCCGGTTTGTTTTTTCATCGGTTCTTTTTCCTGTTGGCTTTTGCCTCTGGGGGTTGGGTCGCTGGTTTTCTTGCTCCTCCGCAGGGGTTTTTCTGCTCCTTCAGTTTTAGCGTTTTGGTTGTTCGGTGGCAGCAGTCTCCATCTTTTCTGGCACGGGATGGGGCTGCTGCGTTCTGGAGGTATTCTTTGTTGGTGCTTGCTTGGTCGGGCCGGGGGTGTGTCATGTTTTGTGCTCAGTGGCGGCCCTCCACTGTTATTTGCGTGCCCTGGCATCTGTGTCCGGGGTGCATTTTGCGTTGATCCGGTTCTGTTCTTCCTGGTTCGCAGGTGATGGTGTCCCGGGTTGTCAGCCGTGTTCTTGTGGCTAACCTGCCTGTGTTCTTCCTCCATGCCCGTGGTGTTCGTGGCTTCGCTGCTCTTGCTGCTGTATGAGCGATGTGTCCTTGCTGTCATTCGGGCACGGATCTTTGGTGTTCGTACTGGGGCCTTGCTGCTCATTGTCTCGTGTTGTTCCTGGGCCCTTTCGGGGCTGTGGCGCCTTGGGTTGGCATTTGCTGCCGTTTGTCTCACTTCCATGGGGGGTGCGTGGTGTCCGCCTCCCGGTTCCGTCCCTTTGACCTTCCTCTGTGGGTAGTTAGCTCCGGGGAGCCGACAGGGCTCCCCCCAGAAAACCAGTGTTGAATGTAAGGAAACGCCATTTTCTGGGTGAGACCCGGATGCTTCCCGGCAACCCTCCCTCCCTCTGGTTGGCGGTTTTTCGCGTGTTTTGACATCCAGCCTCAGAACTGATGGGTAGATAGCCGGGGTGGGAGGGTTGGGGCTCCCCCTTCCCCCCGCCCGGGGAGGGGGGAGCTGCGCAGACAGCGGCCGGTGACATGTGACGTCATACTAGTTTGCTTGTTTTCTGTTGAGGAGTTCTATCCACTAGTTCGGCTTTAGGTAACAATTTTAACCAGAATAGGGGTTTGTTTTTGAATGCTTACCTTTCTGGATGCTTGACCTGGTCGATGGCAGACATAGAATGCTTCCAACCACACGGGGGTTTTTATAGGCCATTGCTCCCCTTGCCTCTCTGAGGGGGCCAGGGGCCAGATTCACGAAAGCACTTACGCAAGCACTTATGAGCATGTACATCTTTCCTCAATCTTTGACGTCTTTGGTTACATTTATAAAACAGTTTACAAGCATGAAAATTTCCCATTCGACTGTTGTTATTGTTATAAACAGCCTCCTGGTGCTTCGGAGCTCATTAACTGTTTAATAATTGGAAACAAAGGTGCCAAAGATTGAGAAAAAATGTACACGTTCGTAAGTGCTTGCGTAAGTGCTTTCGTGAATCTGGCACCAGGTTCTGGCCGTGGTCCCCGGTAGGCCCTAGAACTCTATACACACGACTGATTCCAAAGTCTGACATTAGCATATCAGCCTGGTAAAGCTCCGGGGAGCCTCCAGGTCTCACCCAGAAAATGGCGTTTCATTACATTCAACGCTGGTTTTTTTTACTCTGGCTCTTGTACGGGATGTTGGCGCGGTTCAGCTTCGTTTGCAGGTCCCCTCCTAGTCAGCAGTGCTTGTGGCTGAGAACTTGTGTGCCCGGGGGCTCATTGGCTTCGGTCCTGCATTTCTTTTCCCTCCTTGAGCTGTCTTCGGATTGGCTTTCGGAGGATGTAGAGGTGCTTGGGGGCCGTTCCTGGGTCTAGCACCTTTGCTTTGGCTGCTCGTGCATCGTCTGCACTTTTGAAGCTGTTTGCGCCTATCCTGTGTGATGCGCTGTTGCTGTTTTTTGCTGCTCACCTCGCATGTCAGCAGGTGGTGTTCACTTCCTCCTTGGAATCTGCTTGGTCCCTGGCTCTTAGATTGTCTTCTCCCTTTTGTCCTGTGTTGTTTGCTGCTTCTGCGTTCGAACAGTATATGCAGGCTGCTTCTTCCAGCTGCCGCCCAATGTCTGACCTGTTGGTTCTCCGGGGGGTCCCAGGTGGGTTCCTCCCGGATGGGTTGTGCCAGGGCCCATGGTTCCGTGCGTCAAGGTGGGCCACAGGTGCCAGTTTCCAGTTCCAAAACGGGACTGTGTGGACCTGTGGTTCATTCTGGACTTGTCCCATCTGAACCCATTGGTTTTTTGCCCCTTCTTCCGAATGACCACTCTGTCCCAGGTCCGGCTTCTGTTGGAGCCAAGCGCTTGGATGGTGTCCCTGGACTTCACGGATGCATATTGACACGTCCAGATTCATCTGGGGTTCAGGAACTGGCTCGATTTTGTTGTAGGGCATCAGAGTTACCACTTTTGTTTTCTCCCGTTTGGGTTAGACCTGGAAATCTTGCGTGTTCACACGCCTTACCCGGGTCGGGGTGACCCGTCTGCGTCTGTTAGGTGTTTGGGCATTGGCTTACCTCGACACTGGCTGGTTTGGGCTCCCAGTTGGTCCGCGTGTCTGCTTGTGAGGGGTTTGGTGCTTTCCCAGCTAGCCGGGTTTGGGTTCGGGTTTGTGGTGAACTGGCGGAAGTCCCATCTGGTTCCCCTCCCAGATTCGGAAGGGAATCCAGATTCGGACCTGGCTGGGTCTTGTGTGGGACTATTGGACTGCTTCCTTGTCTCTTCCTTCGGAGTCTCTCCTTTGGCTGCGGTTCCACATGTGCTTGTTTCTAGGGGGGACCCCCAGGTCACCTGGAGGTTCCTTGAGGGTCTGTGCGGGAGCCTGAACTTTGCGATGATGGTCTACTCACTGGGTTGGGGTTTGGCTTCATCAGCTGTTCTAGTTCCTTTGGGGACGTCCCTTCTGCTTCTCTCATGATCTCTGGGTTTGACCCCCGGGGGCCTTACATCAGCTGCTGAGTTACTGGTTCTTCTTCGTTTTTGGGGGGGTTCAGTGCTTTGGCGCCTACCCGATCCTTTGCTAAATGTGTTCACGGATGCGTCGTCTCTCGGCTGAAGCTTTGTGACCAGTACAAACCAGGCCGGCCAAGGGCAGTGGGGTTCGTCCTTCCTTCAGGCCCACAGCATGGTGCAGGACTTCGAGGCTGTGTGGTTTGCGCTTCGGAGGGTTCAGGTTACCCGCAGATCGATGATCCGGCTGCATTCGGACTGCCCCCTGGTGGTTCATTGTCTGAACTGAAGGGGGTTCTATGTGGTCCTTGGCTCTTTGGGGCTGGTCACTTTGGGTGACTCGCCTGCTGAGTTCTCGGGGTTTGGCTCTCCTGGCAGTTCACGTCCGGGGAGTGTCCAATGTCCTGGCGGACGGCCTGTCCCGTTTCGTTCCCCTGTCCACGGAATGGGCGGTCGATGCCGACTCATTTTCAGTTGGCTCTGCCAGACGTTCGGGCACCCAGAGGTGGACCTCTTCTGGCATATGTGGCTCCCTTCCTCGACCACGAAGCTGTCGAGATCGATGTCTTTTGGCAGGACTGGTCGAGGTGGGCGTTCTTGTACCTCTTTCCCCCGGTTCAGCTGTTGCTCCAGGTCCTGGAGCAACAGCTGAACCAGCTCCAGGTCGCTTGGAGACTTTAACAGGGGGCGAGTAGTCCTCTTGGCCCCGTGGTGGCCGGCCCAGCCATGGTTTCAGGCGCTGCTTGCCCGATGGCTGAACCCGGAGCTTTTCCCGCGGCTCTGACTCTTTCAGAAGACCGGTTCGGTCCATTTCGAGACTGGTTCGCTCTTCTCCTCGAATCTTCATGTTTGGTATTTTTGACTCAGGTTTATCACCATTTGTATGGTGCATGGTGTCACACCTGCGGGCTTCATCTCGGTGGCAGTATGAAGTTTCCTGTCGGTCCTTCCGTTTCTTTTTGACTCTTCATCGTTGTACTTCTCTTTTGGTTCAGGTGGTGTTGTCTTTTCTCTCGTGGTTGTTCCAGGACCTTCATCTTATGCTGAATACTGTCACCTTGTATCGTTTGGTGCTGACGGAGCTGCTTCAGCTTGCTTTCAGTATAGATGTTACTTTGCACCATTTCGCTAGCTGTCTCATGCGTTGTTTCACCTCCAGCCTGCTCATGTGCCGCCTGAGCCGTCCTGGTCTTTGGACAGAGTGCTCTCCTATCTCTCTTCTCCTCAGTTCTCCTCCGGTGCAGGGGTTTCTGCTCTTTCGGGCGTGAAGATAGGTTTGTTCGTCTGCAGCTGTCTCCTTCTTTTCTGGTGAAGAATGAGACTGCTGCTTTCCGGAGGGGTCCTTGGGTTGTTGATGCTTGATTGGTCAGGCCAGGGGTGCATCATGTGTTGTATCCGGTTACGGCCCTCTACCGTTATTTGCACGCCATGGCTTCTGTGTCCGGGGACGTGCTTTGGGTTGATCCGGTTTCCCCTCTTGTTCGAGGGTATGAGTCTCTCAGGTCGACCGCAGGGTTATTAAGTCTAGCCAGCCTGTAGTCTATCCCCATGCCCATGACGTTCATAAGTTTGCTGCACTTGCTGCCGTCTTTGGTAACATGTCTTGGGCTGACATTAAGGTACGGGGTTTTGGGCGGTCGAACAGGGTCTTGGCTGCACGATACCTCGTTAATGTTCTCGGGTCTAGTCAGGCCTGTGTTGCTTTGGGTCAGAGGCTGCAACCTGCCTCGACTTCGAATTGGGATGTGGAGCACCGACCGCCTCCCGAGTAAGTCCCTTTTCTTACTTTAGTCTTTGGTGAAGTAGCTCTGGGGAGCCGTAGGGGCTTCCCCCAGAAAACCAGCATTGAATGTAATAATATGCCATTTTCTGGGCGAATCTCAGAGGCTCCCCGGCAAACTGTCCCTCTCTCTGGTGGTCGGTTTTCGCGTATTTTGATATCCAGCTTCAGAACTGCGGTGTGGATCACCAGTGCGGGGGTCTGGGGCTCCCGCTGCCCCCTCCTGGGAAGGGGGGAGCTGCGCAGACATGCAGCGCGGCTCGTGTGATGTCATGCTTGTATGTTTGTTTTCAATTGGGGGAGTTCTGTCCACTTGTTTCATTATTTTCGTTAGTTTCAACAGAATAGGTGTTTGTTTTGAGGCGATTACCTTTCTGGGTGCCAGTCCCGGTCAATGGCAGACATAGAATGCTCCAAAATCACATGTGCATTTCTATGGGCCATTGCTCCTTGTTCCTCTCTGAGGGGGCCCAGGTTCTGGCTCGTGGTCCCCGGTAGGCCTAGAACTCCACCCACATCGACTGATGCCAAAAGTTAGGACTATCCATATCAGCCTGGATAGCTCCGGGGAGAATCAGAGACTCATCCAGAAAAGGGCGTTTCATTACATTCAACGCTGGTTTTACACTTCAGCTCCCAGTTGTCGTGCAAATTTCAATGACTGGTCGATTTTGATTCCAAGGTCCTTTTCTTTATCAATCTGCTACATTGTAATGTTGTTGAGTTGTGATGTGCATTGTTATGCCTCACATACCATGTCTTGCATTTTTCAATGTTAAGTAGGATTTGTCAGTCTTTCGTCGTTTTGCGAGTTCATGTAGATCTCTTAGTAAGGCTTCAATATCATTTTCACTTCCTACTTTATCCTGTTAAGAATTTCACCTTATTGTGGTGAGGGGGCTGACATATGACTCCCTGAGGCTGGTGTATGTTGCCTGAGATGCCTTTCCTACCCCCCACTCTGGGTATTGTACATGCGAAATGAAGCAAACATAAGGATACTGATTGGGTCAACTGACCACCCCTGCTGGAGAGGTTGCCTTTGAGAGATGGCCCTTAGAGGTTGTATCCAGGAGTGTTCTTAGAGGTGTGGCTAGAGTGAGAAAGAGGTCTTTGTACCAGGGTAGGAGAAAGTATGATGCAGTAGGGCTCCCCTGTTAATCCTTAAAGTTCACGATACGATAAATATATGATTTTGCTAAAAGTGGCTGAATGGCACACATCATATATATATGATTGAGAGTACTGCGTAAGATTTAAACGCCCCACTGGGTAATGGGGGCACCTATACCATTCAATGGAAAAATGTCACGGGTGATTGTAAACAGCCACCATCTTGGAGGGAAAAATCCAGTGTACGTTGCCATTGTGGGAAGCCATCAGTTATGATCAGGACATCATGGCGAGCACATCAACCCTGATTCACAACCGCTCCGCTCAGTCATTGATCGATGTAGAAATGCACACTGAATTATTTCCTGAGGCCGAGGAAAGTGATGTCGATGACTCCGACATTGATAAAGACTATACACAGGACTTAGATGAGACTGATACAGACAGTGGGAGTGACATTGTGCTTGCCTCGAGGATGAGGCCTACACCATTGTTTCTGCTGACTAACCCTCACTCCTCACTACTCCCACCAGACAGTTCATGTATGTGGGGATGTGCAGCATGATATTGTTTTGGGCGACGAGTATGTGGACGGTGATTCTTTTTTTTTGGTTTTAGTGATGTTGAATCAGAAAATAGTTTTGCCACTCCTGTGGCTAGAAGAAGTGGTGTGAGTTCTGTTACCAGGTGAAGTTTAGCAGTGTCAGTGTCTCGCCCAGCCAAACGCCGCCTCATGGCACCACTTGGAGACAATGAGGAATAAAGGCCTTCATATTCAAGTGATTTTCCCAGATCTTTAGTTCGTGCCCATACTGTGCATACACGAGCTTCAGCTCCTGGTCCATGGAGTACAAGGATTCCTGCCGTGGTGACGGTGCTGCATCTCGGAAGACAGCAGGTGTACTTGTGTGGAGTAAAGGTTAAGATTTTGTTCCACAAATCCTTGCATTTGACAATACAGATGTTGGGATTACAGATCTTTTCCCATTTACTGGTGAGGACATAAGTGAAATTAACTTTTACTGCATATTTTGATGAGCTCCCCATGGAACATATTGTTCAGGAAACGAACAAATATGTGGCTGAACTCATTGAAAGTGAGGATATATTACAATTTTCATGATTACAGCGTTGGAAAGATACTACTGTAGGTGAATTGTATGTTTTTCTTGCACTATGTATGTTGATGAAACATTGCGAAACTCATCATCATCATAACAGATTATTGGAGCAAAGACTTGTGTGTTCCAACACCTCTTTTCGGGAAATATATGTCTCGAGACAGGTTTGTGTTACTCCTCAGGTGTCTTTATTTTGGAAGTAATGAAGACCAGACTGAGAATGATAGACTTTGGAAGGCACGTTCTGAATGAACTTATTGGAAAGTTTTGAGATTTCTACGTACCAGCTCAGAAGCTGGTGATTGATGAATCCCTTGTGCTTTTCAAAGGACATGTTGCCTTCAAACAGTATATTCTTTCCAAACATCACAGATTTGGATTGAAATTCTTTGTACTCTGTGACTGTGAAACAGAAATTGTGTTACACATTATTCTGTATTCTGCTACCAATGTAGACATTCCCGCTAATGACCAACATAGTTTCTCGGGTAGTGTGGTAAAGACACTGATGTCACCATGGTTGAACAAAGGCCACATTTTATACACAAACAACTGTTATACAAGTCCCTTGCTAACTAGGTTCTTGCTTTAAAATAGAACTGCCCCCTCCCCGCTCAGCTCGTTGTCGCCGTGTGGGGGCTTCGTGGGTGGCTGCTGGAGTGTGATGCTCCTTAGGACAGTCCTCTGTCCTTTTCTAGCCTTGTGCTCCTGCTGCCGTCCTCTCCAATTCTGCTGGGCACCTTTTCCTTTTCCTTCTGTTTCGTTTTTCTCCCCCCTCTTCTCCTATCTGCTTGCCGTTTCCTGCCGACCTTTTGCTCGTTCTGGTTCTTCCATGGACTTCTTCTATTTTGACGCCCGGGTGCTTGAGGAGGCATACTCATGCACCCGTAGAACTGCAGTACCCGACGTCGAGAGCGAGGGGAACCTTTTATTGTCAATCCCCACTTCGTCACTGAACCCGATCTCGACGGACTGTCGGTTTCTTAAGGTGGCGTTTGTGGGGCGTATACTCACGACGCACCCCTAGGAGGCCCCGACAAGATCGGCGATAGCTTCTTGTTGGGTGTCCTGCCTCTAATTGTGGCTCCATGGTGGGTGTGGGGGCACATTCGTGAGTGAATTCTTAATTTCGTCAAGATGATAACCCCTGTTTCGGCTGCTTCTGGCTTACCTTTTCAGGCTCGTGGGGTGGGCGACCAAGCCCCCGAGTCGGTCCGTATTGGAAGACCGGGCTCTGTAGCCTCCGCTGCATTGGGCCCCGACCTTGCTCCTCCTTTGGCCTCTCTGACTCCTTCCCCTGGCTCCCCTCCCTCCTCTGTGGTTGGGTCGAGCCCCAAGCCCCCAGTGGTGACTACCTCGTCCCCTGGCACGGCTCCTTCTCTAGTTGTAACTACTGCGCCTTTTAACCCCTCTCTCTCTGGGGGTTCTCACCGCCGTCTTCGTCACGGCCGCCCTCGCTCGATTCCTTCCAGTTCTGCTACCTATCAAGCCTTGTTTGGTCCCGCTTCGTGGGCCAAATATTTTGATCTCCTCCCTCTTGATTCTGCGCCTCCTGACGATTTCTCCCTTCATCGACATCTCATTGATTCCGTGGATGCCTCCATTACTTTCAACCCCACTCGTCTCGGTACACGTGTCGTTGCTGCTCCTTCTCAGGATGCTGCTTCCCGCTTGGCTGCCTTATCCTGCCTTGGCGAGACCCCCGTTCGGGTCTCGAAGAACGCTCAATTGAATGCCAGTGTTGGCACTATTTTGCTCCCGCCCCATGTTGCAACCGGTGTTCGGGACCTGCGCGACTGCCACGACGATATTCGCCATATTCTCGCTGCCCAGGGCCATTCTATTCTCCAGGTGGACACGTTTACTCGTCCCCCTCGTGGTAGTCGCCGTCAACCCCTCCGGGTTGTGAAGATTACCTTTGATGGTAGGACCCTTCCACCCTCTGTCATTCTTGCTGGTGCCAGGTGCTCTGTCCAGGAGTACATTCCTTCTCCTCGGCTCTGCAACAAGTGCTGGAGGTTTGGGCATGGTGCCCTCCGCTGCTCCGGGACTGTCTCTCTCTGTCCTTTGTGTGGTGGCAAGGGTCACTCTAAGTCGGAGTGCACTTCTCCCCAGGCTCGTTGCCTCAACTGCGGTGAGGCCCATCCTACCTTCTCCCGTGCGTGTGTCCATTACAAGCTTGAGGCAGCCGTCCTCAACCTGAAGCACCGGGAGCGTTTATCTTTTCCTGAGGCGAGGCGCCAGGTTCGCCGGCTCCCGCCTTATGCTAATATCTCTTATGCTCGCGTGTTGCGCTCTTCCTCTCCTCGTCCTTCCCGCCTTAATCAGACTCACAACCGTTTCCGGGCCTTGGACCCTGATGCGCCCACTGCCCCCTCCTCTGTTCCTTTGGGTTCTCTCCCGAAGGATCCTCCTCCTGGTCCTCTGTCTGGGGTTCCCCTTCCTTCTACCCGGTCTGTCGTGTCTTCTGTGTCTTCTTCCTCGTCCCCCTCCGATCCTCCTTCCCATCCTCTTCCTCCATCTATTGGCTCTCCCCACCGCCTGTCGGTGCGGGCGGATGTCCATCGCTCTCCTAACGGCCGTCGTGTGTGCTCTCGTTCGGCTTCTCCTGTTGAGACACTGGAATCCGTTGCCCGGTACGTAGTTGCTGGGACACCGGTCTCTTTAAGTCAGAAGCGTAAGCCTGGCTCCTCTCCTTCCTCTTCCCCGGCGGGTAAGAAGGCTTCGCTTTCTTCCTCAGCTCCTCCTTCTGGCTCTGTTGCTCCTTCCCCTCCCGTTTCAGTGCTTGCGCCCCCTGTTCCTGCTATGGAGGTTTCTTTGGCTCCTGCTTCCCTTTCGGTTGCTGCTCTTGCTGGGGTGCGCTCCCCTCTTTCTACTCCCCCTCCTCCTGCTGCTGTCCTTGACGGCTCCTCTCCGTTGTCTCCTCCTCTTCCTCCTCCTCCTCCAGACCCTGCCCGCCCACCTCTGCTCTGTTCTCCCGTTTCCTTCCCTCCGTCTTTGCTCAGTTTACCCATGCCCCCTAACCCTGACTTTGCTGACCCTGATCCCGACCCTGATATTCTTTAACGTGCTCTGTTGGTCTTTCGCCTTTGTTTCTTCCTTGTTCTCTGTTTTTGTCCTTTCTCTTCTCGTCGTTGTCCATTCTTCAATGGAACGTTCGAGGTTATTACGCCAATTTCCTCGAACTCCAACTTCTGATTTCGCGGTTTTCGCCCCTTTGTGTCTGTCTCCAGGAGCCAATGCTTGGTGCTCGTCCTGGTCGTTTTCGTGGCTATTCCTTTCTCTCCCCCCCCCTCCAGCCATTGCTGGGGCTTCTAATTCTTCTGCTCTTTTGATTCGGGCTGATGTTCCCTTTGTTCCTTTACTTTTTCCTTCGCCTCTCCATTGTTCTGCTGCTCGTATCTTTGTGGGGAAATGGTACACAGTTTGTTCCATTTATCTCCCCCCGAGTGTCCCGCTCTCTCTTCCTGATTTGAAACACCTCCTGGACTCCTTGCCGGAGCCTGTGCTCCTGCTGGGTGACTTCAATTGTCGTCATTCTCTTTGGGGTGACGTTCTGACGAATACCCGGGGTCGCCTCCTTGAGCCGTTTCTCCTCTCTTCTTCCCTGTCTCTTCTGAATTCTGGTGAGCCCACTCATTTGGACTCTCGGACTCGCACCCTTTCTTGTCTTGATCTTTCTCTCTGCTCTTCTTCTCTTTACTTAGATTTCACGTGGCAGGTTCTTGATGACCTCCATGGAAGTGATCATTTCCCCATCCTTGTTTCCTTTTTCTCTTTTCGCCCTTCCCTCTCTTTAACTAGGTGGCAGTTTGCTAAGGCAGACTGGACCCTATTTACCCTCAGTGCTGCTCTCCCTGACCTCTCCCTTCTGCCTCTCTCTCGCGCTCTCCTCCTTTTTCATGACACTGTCTTCAACGCTGCCCTCCGCTCTATTCCTCGCTCTTCCTCTCGGGGTCCACGGAAGTGCGTTCCCTGGTGGAATGCGGACTGTGCTCGGGCTGTCCGCTGTAAGCGTGCAGCCTGGAAGAGGCACCGCCGTAGGCAGACGACCGATTCTTTTCTTTTCTTTCGGAAAGCGAGTGCGGTGGCCCGTAGGGCCATCCGTACGGCTAAACGTGAATGTTGGGCATCTTATGTCTCAACAATTACGCCCGAGACCCCTCTGGCCCAGATCTGGAAGCGTATCCGCAAGATAGCGGGTAAGTTCGTTCCCGATGTTTCACCGGTCCTTCACCTCCATGATACTCTTGTGGCGGACCCGTTGCAGGTCGCTTCCGAACTGGGTTCCCATTTTTCTTCTGTTAGCTCTGGTCTTCATCTTCCCCAATCTTTCCTTCTTCGTAAACCTGTCCTTGAGTCTCGTCCTTTAGATTTCTGCACTCATCTTCAGCTTCCCTATAATGATCCCTTCTCTCTCTCTGAACTTCGTTCTGCCCTGGCCCTCTGCGGTTCTACGGCGGCGGGCTCCGATGGTATTCATTATGAGATGCTTCGCCATCTCCCTCCGAGCACGTCTCAGTATTTACTGAGTCTGTATAATCGGATCTGGGAGTCGTCGTCAGTCCCTGAGGACTGGCTCGATGCCGTTGTCCTCCCTGTTCGCAAACCGGGGTCTCTGGGTACTTCCCCTAAGGACTTTCGCCCTATTGCTCTCACAAGTTGTGTCTGCAAACTCTTTGAACGTATGGTTAACGTTCGTCTGATGTGGTTCCTGGAACACCATCACCTCCTCTCCTCTTCTCAATTTGGTTTCCGCAAGTGCCGCAGCACGACAGATGTCCTGGTGAACTTGGAGGTCTATATTCGTACTGCTTTTGCTGCGAAGACCTCCGTTGTTGCCGTCCTTTTTGACCTAGAAAAGGCTTACGACACCACTTGGCGTTATCATATCCTATCTCAACTTCATTCTTTTGGCCTTCGTGGTCATCTCCCTCTCTTTCTCCGCAGCTCGTCGTTCCTTTTGGGTGCGCCTTGGTACCGCTCTCTCTGCCTCTTTTCAGCAATACGAAGGTGTGCCCCAGGGTAGTGTTCTGAGCACTACTCTTTTTCTTGTTGCCCTCAATGGTCTTCTTTCCTCTCTTCCTTCTGGTGTCTTCTCCGCTCTCTATGTCGATGATCTTACCCTTTGTTGTCAGGGTGATGATTCGCCTCTCCTTCAACGCCGGCTTCAACTTGCAATTGATGCCGTGTCGTCTTGGGCCACAGGTCATGGCTTCAAGTTCTCTACTTCTAAGACTTGTGCCATGACTTTTACGCGGAAACGGGTTGTTCTTCGTCCCTCTTTGTCACTTTATGGTCATCCCCTTGCATACAAAGATTCCGCGAAGCTTTTGGGGTTATTCCTTGACACTCGTTTGTCTTGGTCTCCCCATATCTCTTACCTCCGTGTTGAGTGCTCTAAGGCCCTTACCCTCCTTCGGGTCTTGTCCCATACTTCTTGGGGGGCAGATAGGCGCACTCTCCTTGCTTTACATTCCTCTCTCGTCCTGTCTAAGCTCGATTATGGTTGCCCTGCTTACTCGTCTGCTTCTCCTTCTACTCTTCTTCGTCTTGATGCTTTGCACCATACTGGGTTGCGCCTCAGTTCTGGTGCCTTTCGTTCGACTCCCATCCTTAGCTTGTATGTTGACACTGGCTTCCTGTCTCTCCAGGACCGCCGTGACCGCTACTGTCTTCGCTATCTTGCGCGGTCCTTGCAACATCCTTCCTCTCGCCTCTGTCGTGCTTTAACTTTTACCCCTCCTGCGGTTCCTGTTCCTCTTCACCACCTCCCTCTTTCTGTCCGGTTATCTCGCCTACAGGATTCTCTCTCCGTTCGTATTTCTGATGTTTCTCCTCGTGTTGTTCCTTCTTTGCCCCCGTGGAGGGTCCCTCTTCTGCGGTTTTGTACTTCCTTGACCCGTATCACTAAAGCTTTTACCCCTCCTACGGTTCTAAAACGCCTTTTCCTCGAGCACTTTTCTTCTCACTCCCGCTCCGTTTCTGTCTTCACCGATGGGTCTAAGTCAGCGGACGGTGTTGGCTACTCTGTTGTTTTTCCTGATCGCACTTATATGAGTCGCTTGCCTCCGGAGACTAGCATCTTTACAGCAGAACTTTATGCTATTCTCTATGCTCTTCGTCTCCTGCTTTCTCGTTGTCAGTCTTCCTTTGTGGTTGTTGTTGACTCTCGTAGTGCCCTCATGGCTCTCGGGTCCTTTAATCCGGTTCATCCAGTAGTTGTCGAGATCCAGCATTGGCTGTTTCTCGTTCACAGTAAATTTAAGTCGGTTGAGTTTTGTTGGGTTCCCAGCCATATTGGTGTGTCTTTAAATGAGCGTGCGGATGCTGCCGCTAAGGAAGCTGTCCGCTCTTGTCCCATCTCTCGTAAAGGCATTCCGTATTCCGACTTTTACCCAGTTATCCATTCCTCAGTTCTTACCCGTTGGCAGGCTTCTTGGTTGTCTGTTACTGGTAACAAGCTACGTACTCTTAAATGTTGTGTTTCCTCGTGGCCGTCCTCCTTCCACCGTAACCGGCGGTGGGAAACAGCTCTGGCGAGGTTGCGTATTGGCCATACTCGCTTAACCCATGGTCACTTGATGGAGCGCCGCCCTGCTCCTTATTGTCCTAGTTGCATTGTCCCTCTTACGGTCGTGCATGTCCTTCTTGAATGTCCTGACTTCCAGGACGAGCGTGTGTCTTGCTTTCCGACCGCCCCTCGCGGTCACCTGTCCCTCGATAGAATTCTTGGTGACTCGGATACTTTTGATATCGTTCGCCTTATGCGTTTTTGTTCTCGTATTGGCATCCTTGGTGATATTTAGCGCCCTCTGATTATTTTGCGTATTTGATGGTGCTACATAGCCTTCCCGGTTTGGTGCCTTTTGATAATTACTTACTTACTTTAAAATAGAACTGGAGTGTGTGTGGCACAGTAAAGGCAAAAGGAAGGGAAATGCCAGTGTTTGACAATAATATTGCAGTAGGTGAATGCCAGGTAAGAAAAACTGATCAAATACTTTCAGTGCGGTGGAAAGAAAGGCAAAAAGTGAATATATTGACAACCATTCACACTGGTACAGTGGTGAACAAAGTAACCAGAGAATAAATATATAAACCAAATTGGCTTATGGACTATAACATAAACATGCATTTCGTTGATAAATGTGACATGTTAAATGTCATGGTTGATAAATATGACATGACACACTCGACACTGTTAAGTGCGTATGTAAAACAGTGAAGTGGACCAAGAAGATTTTTTTTCACCTTGATGTAACCATGCTGACCAGTTTCAATATTTATCTGGTGAAAACAGGCTGTAAACCAAGTTTCTGTGCAATTTAGCTTTTCTGTTGTAACTCAATTACTAAAAAAAGTTTGTCATAGACATTCCTGGCATATAAAGACCCATTCAGAACCCAGTATTGCATCATGCTGCTACACCCAGTCTGACTTACAGGGAGGACCTTCAAGTACACTCAATAGAAAATTTACCACCAACTGGAAGGTGTGCAGTAGGCTAGGGTGAGTGCATTGTTTGTAAGACCACACAAAAGAGGCCACTCAAACGTAAATTGGAGCTTAACATGATTGTGAAGTGTGTGCCATCCCTCTATGTCATGTCAAGTGCTTCAAAGAGTTCCACACGCTCCAGAACTTCTAAATCTCTAATAATGGTGCAAAAACCTGTACACATTGAGTGAGTGCATGTATATAATAATAATAATAAATCTGAATACCTGTACATATTTGTTGTAAACGAAAACATTTGTGTGCACATAATTGTGACACGAATATGTGAGCGTGTACTGAATGTATGCAAGTTTTATAATAATACAACATCAAGTAACAATGCTGTACAAGAATGTAACAACTCTTGTATATATCTCAAAAAGAAAATATATATATATTGAACAATATCAGTGAAATTTTTGTTTGTAAAATAAGTCACAAACACTGTAAATAATGTCCCCCTCCCCGCTCAGCTCGTTGCTGCCGTGAGGGGGGCTTAGTGGGCGCCTGCCGGAGTGTGATGCTCCTTGGGACAGTCCTCTGTCCTTTTGTAGCCTTATGCTCCTGCTGCTGCTGTCCTCTCTAATTGTGCTGAGCACCTTTTCCTTTTCCTTCTGTTTCGTTTTTCTCCCTCCTCTTCTCCTATCTACTTGCCGTTTCCTGCCGACCTTTTGCTTGTTTTGGTTATTCCTTTGGACTTCTTCTATTTTGACGTCCGGGTGCTTGGGGGGACATACTCTTGCACCTGTAGAACTGTAGTACCCAACGTTGAGACCAAGGGGAACCTTTTATTGTCAATCCCCCTTTCGTCACTGAACCCGATCTCGACGGGCTGTCGGTTCTTAAGGTGGCATTTGTGGGGCGTATACTCACGACGCACCCCTGGGAGGCCCCGGCATGATCGGCGATAGCTTCTTGTTGGGTGTCCTGCCTCTAATTGTGGCTCCATGGTGGGTGTGGGGGCACATTCGTGAATGAATATTCCTTTTTGTAGAGATGATAAATCCTGTTTCTGCTTTACCTTCTCAGGCTCGTGGGGTGGGCGACCAAGCCCCCGAGTCGGTCTGTGTTGGAAGACCGGGCTCTGTAGCCTTCGCTGCATTGGGCCCCGACCTTGCTCCTCCTTTGACCTCTCTGACAATAAATATGTCGGAGAGGTCAGCTCAGCTCCCCTCCCTCCTCTGTGGTTGGGTCGAGCCCCAGGCCCCCAGTGGTGACTACCTCGTCCCCTGGCGTGACTTCGTCTCTCATTGTGACTACTGCGCCTTTTACCCCCGTGACCTCCAGGGGTTCTCACCGCCGTTCCCACCACGGCCACACTCGCACCATCCCTTCCCGTAATAGTACTTACAACGCCTTGTTTGGTCCCGCTACGTGGCCTAAATACTTTGATCTCCACCATCTGGATTCTACTCCTCCTGACGACTTCTCCCTCCATAAACACCTTGTTGATTTAGTAGGTACCTCTGTTACTTTTATCTCCACCAGTTACGGTACGCGTGTCATCGCTGCTCCTTCTCAGGATGCAGCTACTCGCTTAGCTGCTTTGTCCTGCATTGGAGAGACCCCTTTCCGGGTCTCCAAGAACGTTCGGTTAAATGCCAGTGTTGGCACTATTCTCCTCCTGCCCCATGTTGCAACTGGTGTTCTGGACCTCAAAGATTGCCAGGAGGATATTAAACATATCCTCGAAGCCCAAGGCCATTCTGTCCTCCAGGTGGACTCGTTTACTCGACCCCCTCGTGGTCATCGCCGTCAGCCCCTTCGAGTTGTAAAAATCACCTTTGATAGTAGGGCCCTTCCGCCCTCTGTTATTCTTGCTGGTGCCAGGTGCTCTGTCCAGGAGTACATTCCCTCTCCTCGGCTCTGCAACAAGTGCTGGAGGTTTGGGCATGGTGCCCTCCGCTGCTCCGGGACTGTCTCTCTCTGTCCTTTGTGTGGTGGCGAAGGTCACTCTAAGTCGGAGTGCACTTCTCCCCAGGCTCGTTGCCTCAACTGCGGTGAGGCCCATCCTACCTTCTCCCGTGCGTGTGTCCATTACAAGCTTGAGGCAGCCGTCCTCAACTTGAAGCACCGGGAGCGTTTATCTTTTCCTGAGGCGAGACGCCAGGTTCGCCGGCTCCCGCCTTATGCTAATATCTCTTATGCTCGCGTGTTGCGCTGTTCCTCTCCTCGTCCTTCCCGCCTTCCTCAGACTCACAACCGTTTCCGGGCCTTGGACCCTGCTGCGCCCACTGCCCCCTCCTCTGTTCCTTTGGGTTCTCTCCCGAAGGATCCTCCTTCTGGTCCTCTGTCTAGGGTTCCCCTTCCTTCTACCCGGTCTGTCGTGTCTCCTGTGTCTTCTTCCTCGTCTCCCTCCGTTCCTCCTTCCCATCCTTCCCCTCCGTCTCTTGACTCTCCCCGCCGCCTGTCGGTGCGGGCTGATGTCCATCACTCTCCAAACGGCCGTCATGTGTGCTCTCGTTCAGCTTCTCCTGTTGAGACGCTAGAATCCGTTGCCCAGTACGTGGTTGCTGGGACACCTGTCTCTCTACGTCAGAAGCGTAAACCTGGCTCCTCTCCTTCCTCCTCCCCGGCGGGTAAGAAGGTTTCGCTTTCTTCCTCGGCCCCTACTTCAGCCTCTCTTGCTCCTTCCCCTGCCATTTCGGTGGTTGCGCCCCCTGTTCCTGCTATGGAGGTTTCTTTAGCCCACGCTTCCCTCTCAGTTGCTGCCCTTGTTGAGGTACGCTCCCCTCTTTCTACCCCTCCTCTTCCTGCTGCTGTCCTTGCCTGCTCCTCTCCGTTGTCTCCTCCTCTTCCTCCTCCTCCTCCTCCGGACCCTGCCCGCCCACCTCTGATCTGTTCTCCCGTTTCCTTCCCTCCGTCTTTGCTCAGTTTACCCATGCCCCCTAACCCTGACTTTGCTGACCCTGATCCCGACCCTGATATTCTTTAACGTGCTCTGTTGCTCTTTCGCCTTTGTTTCTTCCTTGTTCTCTGTTTTTGTCCTTTCTCTTCTCGTCGTTGTCCATTCTTCAATGGAACGTTCGAGGTTATTACGCCAATTTCCTCGAACTCCAACTTCTGATTTCGCGGTTTTCGCCCCTTTGTGTCTGTCTCCAGGAGCCGATGCTTGGTGCTCGTCCTGATCGTTTTCGTGGCTATTCCTTTCTCTCTCCCCCCCCCCCAGCTGTTGCTGGGGCTTCTAATTCTTCTGCTCTTTTGATTCGTGCTGATGTCCCCTTTGTGCCTTTACTTTTTCCTTCGCCTCTCCATTGTTCTGCTGCTCGTATCTTTGTGGGGAAATGGTACACTGTTTGTTCCATTTATCTCCCCCCGAGTGTCCCGCTTTCTCTTCCTGATTTGAAACACCTCCTAGACTCCTTGCCGGAGCCTGTGCTCATGCTGGGTGACTTCAATTGTCGTCATTCTCTTTGGGGTGATGTTCTGACGAATACCCGGGGTCGCCTTCTTAAGCCGTTTCTCCTCTCTTCTTTCCTGTCTCTTCTGAATTCTGGTGAGCCCACTCATTTGGACTCTCGGACTCGCACCCTTTCTTGTCTTGATCTTTCTCTCTGCTCTTCTTCTCTTTACTTAGATTTCATGTGGCAGGTTCTTGATGACCTCCATGGAAGTGATAATTTCCCCATCCTTGTTTCCTTTTTCTCTTTTCGCCCTTCCCTCTCTTTCCCTAGGTGGCAGTTTGCTAAGGCGGACTGGACCCTATTTTCCCTCTATTTTCTCTCTGACCTCTCCCTTCTGCCTCTCTCTCGCGCTCTCCTCCTTTTTCATGACACTGTCTTCAACGCTGCCCTCCGCTCTATCCCTCGCTCTTCCTCTCGGGGTCCACGAAAGTGCGTTCCCTGGTGGAATGCGGACTGTGCTCGGGCTGTCCGCTGTAAGCGTGCAGCCTGGAAGAGGCACCGCCGTAGGCAGACGACCGATTCTTTTCTTTTCTTTCGGAAAGCGAGTGCGGTGGCCCGTAGGGCCATCCGTACGGCTAAACGTGAATGTTGGGCATCTTATGTCTCAACAATTACGTCCGAAACTCCTCTGACCCAGATCTGGAAGTGTATCCTCAAGATAGCGGGTAAATTCGTTCCCGATGTTTCACCGGTCCTTCACCTCCATGATACTCTTGTGGCGGACCCGTTGCAGGTCGCTTCTGTACTGGGTTCCCACTTTTCTTCTGTTAGCTCTGGTCTTCATCTTCCCCAATCTTTTCTTCTTCGTAAACCTGTCCTTGAGTCTCGTCCTTTAGATTTCTGCACTCGTCTTCACCTACCCTATAATGATCCCTTCTCTCTTTCTGAACTTCGTTCTGCCCTGGCCCTCTGCGGTTCTACGGCGGCGGGCTCCGATGGTATTCATTATGAGATGCTTCGCCATCTCCCTCCGTGCACGTCTCAGTATTTACTGAGTCTGTATAATCGGATCTGGGAGTCGTCGTCAGTCCCTGAGGACTGGCTCGATGCCGTTGTCCTCCCTGTTCGCAAACCGGGGTCTCTGGGTACTTCCCCAAAGGACTTTCGCCCTATTGCTCTCAAGTTGTGTCTGCAAACTCTTTGAACGTATGGTTAACTTTCGTCTGATGTGGTTCCTGGAACACCATCACCTCCTCTCCCCTTCTCAATTTGGTTTCCGCAAGTGCCGCAGCATGACAGATGTCCTGGTGAACTTGGAGGTCTATATTCGTACTGCTTTTGCTGCGAAGACCTCCATTGTTGCCGTCCTTTTTGACCTGGAAAAGGCTTACGAGACCACTTGGAGATATCATATTCTATCTCAACTTCATTCTTTTGGCCTTCGTGGTCATCTCCCTCTCTTTCTCCGCAGCTTCCTCTCCCGTCGTTCCTTTCGGGTGCGCCTTAGTACCGCGCTCTCTGCCTCTTTTCAGCAATACGAAGGTGTGCCCCAGGGTAGTGTTCTGAGCACTACTCTTTTTCTGGTTGCCCTCAATGGACTTCTTTCTTCTCTTCCTTGTGGTGTCTTCTCCGCGCTCTATGTCGATGATCTTACCCTTTGCTGTCAGGGTGATGATTCGCCTCTCCTTCAGCGCCGGCTTCAACTTGCAATTGATGCCGTGTCGTCTTGGGCCACCGATCATGGCTTCAAGTTCTCTACTTCTAAGACTTGTGCCATGACTTTTACGCGGAAACGGGTTGTTCTTCGCCCCTCTTTGTCACTTTATGGTCATCCCCTTGAATACAAAGATTCCGCAAAGCTTTTGGGGTTATTCCTTGACACTCGTTTGTCTTGGTCTCCCCATATCTCTTACCTCCATGTTGAGTGCTCTAAGGCCCTTACCCTCCTTCGGGTCTTGTTCCATACTTCTTGGGGAGCAGATAGGCGCACTCTCCTTGCTTTACATTCCTCTCTCGTCCTGTCTAAGCTCGATTATGGTTGCCCTGCTTACTCGTCTGCTTCTCCTTCTACTCTTCGCCGTCTTGATGCTTTGCACCATACTGGGTTGCGCCTCAGTTCTGGTGCCTTTCGTTCGACTCCCGTCCTTAGCTTGTATGTTGACACTGGCTTCCTGTCTCTCCAGGACCGCCGTGATCGCTACTGTCTTCTCTATCTTGCGCGGTCCTTACAACATCATTCCTTTCGCCTCTGTCATGCTTTAACTTTTACCCCTCCTGCGGTTCCTGTTCCTCTTCACCACCTCCCTCTTTCTGTCCGGTTATCTTGCCTCCAGGGTTCTCTTTCCGTTCGTATTTCTAATGTTTCTCCTCGTGTTGTTCCTTCTTTGCCCCCGTGGAGAGTCCCTCTTCCGCGGTTTTGTACTTCCTTGACCCGTATCACTAAAGCTTTTACCCCTCCTATGATTCTAAAACGCCTTTTCCTTGAGCACTTTTCTTCTCACTCCCGCTCCGTTTCTGTCTTCACCGATGGGTCTAAGTCGGCGGACGGTGTTGGCTACTCTGTTGTTTTTCCTGATCGCACTTATATGTGTCGCTTACCTCCGGAGACTAGCATCTTTACAGCAAAGCTTTATGCTATTCTCTATGCTCTTCGTCTCCTGCTTTCTCGTCGTCAGTCCTCCTTTGTAGTTGTTGTTGACTCTCGTAGTGCCCTCATGGCTCTCGGGTCCTTTAATCCGGTTCATCCAGTAGTTGTCGAGATCCAGCATTGGCTGTTTCTTGTTCACAGTAAATTTAAGTCGGTTGGGTTCCCAGCCATATTGGTGTGTCTTTAAATGAGTGTGCGGATGCTGCCGCCAAGGAAGCTGTCCGTTCTTGTCCCATCTCTCGTAAAGGCATTCCGTATTCCGACTTTTACCCGGTTATCCATTCCTCAGTCCTTACCCGTTGGCAGGCTTCTTGGTTGTCTGTTACTGGTAACAAGCTACGTACTCTTAAATGTTGTGTTTCCTCGTGGCCGTCCTCCTTCCACCGTAACCGGTGGTGGGAAACAGCTCTGGCAAGATTGCGTATTGGCCATACTCGCTTAACCCATGGTCACTTGATGGAGCGCCGCCCTGCTCCTTATTGTCCTAGTTGCATTGTCCCTCTTACGGTCGTGCATGTCCTTCTTGAATGTCCTGACTTCCAAGACGAGCGTGTGTCTTGCTTTCCGACCGCCCCTCGCGGTCACCTGTCCCTCAATAGAATTCTTGGTGACTCGGATACTTTTGATATCGTTCGCCTTATGCGTTTTTGTTCTCGTATTGGCATCCTTGGTGATATTTAGCGCCCTCTGATTATTTTGCGCATTTGATGGTGCTACATAGCCTTCCCGGTTTGGTGCCTTCTTTTGATAATTACTTACTTGCTTCTCACGCTCGTGTATGCACTACAAACTCGAGGAAGCCGTCCTCAACTTGAAGCACCGTGATCGTTTGTCTTTTCCTGAAGCAAGACTCCAAGTTCGTCGTCGCACCCCTTTCGCGGGCGTCTCCTACGCTCGCGTATTGCGTTCTACCTCTCCTCGTCCTTCCCGTCTTCCTCAGTCTCACATCCATTTCCAGGCCTTAAACCCGGCCTCACCCACCACCGCCTTCCCTATTCCTTTGCCTCCTGTCCCAGATGGTCTCCCTCCCAGTTCTCCATCTGGGATTTCCCCCCTTCCTACCCAGTCCGCCATGTCTCCTTTGTCTTCTTCCCCATCTCCCCCCACTCTTTCTTCCCAACCCTCCCCCAGTCTCTTGACCCGCCACGCGCCCTGTTGGTCCAGGCTGATATCCATCATCCCCCCAGCGACCTTCGTGTTGTTCGCTCTCGTTCCTCTTCTCCTGCTGAGACCATTGAGTCTGTCGCCCGGTACGTTGTTACTGGAACGCCTGTCTCTTCGAGTCAGAAACGTAAGCCTGGCTCCTCTCCTTCTTCCTCTCCGGTGGGTAAGAAGGTTTCGCTTTCTTCCACACCCCCTCCCTCTGACTCTGTCGCTACATCCCCTCCCATTTCCGAAGTCGAACCCCCTGTCTCTGATATGGAGGTTTCTTCCGCCCCCGATTCCCACTCTGTTGCTGCCCTTCCTGAGGTGCACTCCCTGCTTTCTGCCCCCCCTCCTCCAACTGTCCTTGCCTGCCCCTCTCAGTTGTCTCCTCCTCCTCCGGACCCCGCCAGTCCGCCTCTGGTCTGTTCTCTCGCTCCCTTCCCTCTCTCCTTACTAAGTTTACCTATGCCCTCTAACCCTGATTTTGCCGACCCTGCTCCTGATCCTGACCCTGCTCCTGATCCTGACCCTGCTCCTCATCCTGACCCTGCTCCTGATCCTGACCCTGTTGCTGACCCTGATCCTGAGATTCTTTAATACACTATGTTCCTCTTTACCTTTATTTCTTTCTTGTTCTCTGTTACTGTCCCTTCTCTTTGATAATGTCTATTCTTCAGTGGAATATTCGTGGATTTTATGCCAACTTCCATGAACTCCAACTTCTCATTACACAGTTTACGCCGCTTTGTGTTTGTCTCCAGGAATCCATGCTTGGTGCTCGTCCTGGTCACTTTCGTGGTTATTCCTTTCTTTCTCCCCCCCCCCCCCAGCTCTTGCTGGGGCCTATAACTCTACTGCTCTCTTAATTCGTTCTGATATTCCCTTTGTCCCCCTACTTCTTCCGTCCCCTATCCATTGCTCTGCTGCCTGTGTTTTTGTGGGTAAATGGTATACAGTTTGTTCCATTTATCTTCCTCCAAATGTCCCTCTTTCCCTTCCTGATCTTAAACACCTCCTGGACTCCTTGCCAGAGCCGGTGCTCCTTTTGGGTGATTTCACCTGTCGACATTCCCTCTGGGGTGATGTTCTGACAAACACGCGTGGCCGTCTTCTCGAACCGTTCGTCCTCACTTCATCTCTATCTCTTCTGAATTCTGGTGAGCCCACTCATGTAGACTCTCGAACTCGCACCCTTTCCTGTCCTGATCTTTCTCTCTGCTCGTCGTCCCTCTACTTAGATTTCGGGTGGCAGGTTCTTGATGACCTCCAGAACAGTGATCATTTCCCCATCCTCGTTTCCTTTCTCTCTTTCCACCCTCCCCTTTCCTTCCCTCGGTGGCAGTTTGCCAAGGCTGACTGGTGCCTATTCACCCTCCGTGCTACTCTCTCTGACCTCTCCTCTCTGCTTCTTCCTCGCGCCCTCCTCCTTTTTTATGACACTCTCTTCAACGCTGCCCTCAGCTCTATCCCTCGCTCTTCCTCCCGGGCACACTCTTTGTGCCCGCATTCCACCAGGGAACTTCCCGGGAAGTTCCCTGGTGGAATGCGGACTGTGCTTGGGCTGTCCGCTGTAAGCATGCAGCCTGGAAAAAACACCGCCGCCGGCAGATGGCTGTTTCTTTTATTCTGTTTCGGAAGGCAAGTGCGGTGGCCCGTAGGACCATCCGTACTGCTAAACGTGAGAGTTGGAAATCTTATGTTTCCACCATTACGTCTAATACTCCTCTGCCGCAAATCTGGAAGAAGATCTGCAAGTTTGCGGGCAAGTTCGTTCCAGATGTCTCGCCGGTTCTCCACCTCCACTGGACTCTTGTGGCGGATCCAGTGCAGGTCGTGGCCGAACTGGGTTCCCACTTTTCTTCTGTTAGCTCTGGTTCTCATCTTCCTCAATCCTTCCTTCTCCGTAAGCCTATTCTTGAATCTTCTCCTTTAGATTTCCACACTCATCTCCGCCTTCCCTATAACGATCCTTTCTCTCTTTCTGAACTTCAGTCTGCCCTGGCCCTCTGCGGATCTACGGCAGCAGGCTTGGATGATGTTCATTATGAGATGCTTCGCCATCTCCCTCAGTGCACGTTTCAGTATTTAGTGAATCTGTATAGCTAAGTCTGGGAGTCGTCGTCCGTCCCTGAGGACTGGCTCGATGCCGTTGTACTCCCTATTCGGAAACCAGGGTCTCTCGGTACGTCCCCTAAGGACTTCCGCCCTATTGCTCTCACGAGTTGTGTTTGCAAGCTGTTTGAGCGTATGGTAAATGTCATTTTGATGTGGTTCTTGGAACACCATCACCACCTCTCTCCTTCTCAATTTGGTTTTCGCAAGTGCCGCAGCACGACTGATGTCCTGGTGAACTTGGAGGTCTATATTCGTACTGCTTTTGCTGCGAAGACCTCTGTTGTTGCTGTCCTTTTTGACCTGGAAAAGGCTTATGACACGACTTGGAGATACCATATTCTGTCCCAACTTCGTTCTTTTGGCCTTCGTGGTCATCTCCCTCTCTTCCTTCAAAGCTTTCTCTCTCGTCGTACCTTTCGAGTCAGGCTTGGTGCCACTCTCTCTGCCTCTTTTTGGCAGTGTGAAGGTGTGCCCCAAAGTAGTGTTCTGAGTACTACTCTTTTTCTGGTTGCCCTCAATGCTTTTTCTGGTTGCCTTTCCTCCCTTCCTTCTGGCATCTTCTCTGCTCTTTATGTTGATGATCTTACTCTTTGCTGTCGAGGTGGTGATTCGCCTCTCCTTCAACGGCGGCTTCAACTTGCGATTGATGCCGTGTCGTCTTGGGCCACCAATCATGGCTTCAAGTTCTCTACTACTAAGACTTGTGCCATGACTTTTACTCGGAAGCAAGTATAAATAAATAAATAATAAATAAATAAATAAATAAATGTTTATTTAGGTAAGGTACATACATACAAGAAATTTTTACAAAGATTCGTGGACTTATAGATAGAGCTAGTACATACAATGCCTAAAGCCACTATTACGCAAAGCGTTTCGGGCATGAAAAACTTAAATGACTAAAGCTTAATACTAATTGAGCATAAAGAGTAAAATGAAAACATGAAATGGAAACAGCTGAAAAAGCAGCACAAATACAATTCTGTCGACAAGCAGCGCTCTTTAAAAAAAAAAAAAAAACAGACATTGGTTGACAATAGAGGAGAGGTAGGTTACAGGGAATTTATTAGGTATAGCTTCGTTTTTATCTTAAACATTTTGAGAGAGGTACAGTCTTTAACATGGTTGGGACAAGTCGTCGTTTAACAAGTCGTTCTTCGTCCCTCTTTGTCACTTTATGGTCATCCCCTTGAGTACAAAGATTCCGCGAAGCTTTTAGGGTTGTTCTTTGACACTCATTTGTCTTGGTCGCCCCATGTCTCTTACCTCCGTGTTGAATGCTCTAAGGCCCTTAACCTACTTGAGGTTTTGTCCCATACTTCTTGGGGAGCGGATAGGCGCACGCTCCTCTATTTGCATTCCTCTCTCGTCCTGTCTAAGCTCGATTATGGTTGCCCTACTTACTCTTCTGCTTCTCCTTCTACTCTTCGCCGTCTTGATTCTTTGCACCATACTGGTTTGCGCCTCAGCTCTGGTGCTTTTCGTTCAACTCCTACCCTCAGTTTGTACGCTGACACTGGCTTTCTGTCTCTCCAGGATCGCCATGATCGCTACAGTCTTCGCTATCTTGCGCGATCTTTACAGCATCCTCACTCTCGCCTCTATCGTGCTTTGACTTTTACCCCTCCTGTAGTTCCTGTTCCTCTTCACCACCTTCCTCTTTCTGTCCGTTTGTCTCACTTACAAGATTCTCTTTCGGTTCGTCTTGCTAATGTTTTCCTCGTCTTGTTCCCTCCTTGCCCCCATGGAGGGTCCCCCTTCCCAAATTTTGTACTTCTCTAACCCGCATCACTAAAGCTTTTACACCTCCTACAGTTCTGAAACGCCTTTTCCTTGAGCACTTTTCTTCTCACTCCCTCTCCGTTCCCATCTTCATCGACGGGTCAAAGTCTGCTGACGGTGTGGGGTACTCTGTTGTTTTTCCTGACCACACTTATATGTGTCGCCTTCCTCTGGAGGCTAGCATCTTCACAGCAGAACTCTATGCTATTCTCTATGCTCTTCGTCTCCTGCTTTCCCGGGGGCAGTCCTCCTTCGTGGTAGTAGTTGACTCTCGTAGTGCCCTCATGGCTTTAGGGTCCTTTAATCCAGTCCACCCTGTGGTCATCGAGATTCAACATTGGCTGTTTCTTATCTCCAGTAAATTTAAGTCGGTTGCGTTTTGCTGGGTTCCCAGCCATGTTGGTGTCTCTTTAAATGAGCGTGCGAATACTGCCGCTATGGATGCTATCCACACTTGTCCCATCTCCCATAAAGGTGTTCCTTATTCCGACTTTTACCCAGTTTTTCATGCCTCCATCCTTGCCCCTTGGCAGCGTTGTTGGTCTTCTGTTATTGGTAACAAACTGCGTTCTCTCAAGAGTCGTGTGTCCCAGTTGCCTTCCTCCTGCCACCGTAACCGACGGTGGGAAACGGCTCTGGCTAGGTTACGTATTGGCCATACCCGTTTAACTCACGGTCACTTAATGGAGCGTCGCCCTGCTCCTTATTGTCCAAATTGCATTGTCCCTCTTACGGTCGTACATATCCTTGTTGAATGTCCTGACTTCCAGGATGAGCGTATGTCTTGTTTTCCGACTGTTCCCCGCGATCGCTTGTCCCTCGATAGAATTCTCGGCGACTCTGATGCTTTTGATATCATTCGCCTTATGCATTTTTGTTCTCCTATTGGCATCCTTGGTGATATTTAGCACCTTCTGATTATCCCGCACATTTGATGGTGCTACATGGCCTTCCCGGTTTGGTGCCTTCTATTGATAATTACTTACTGTAAATAATGGCACAAAATTAAACTTGTGGTAACTCTGGCTACTTGAATGCCATGTGCGATGCCCCGGGATGCACACTGCGTGAGCGAGAAACTTTGATAACATCATCCTGAGATTTCTCGGCTCATCACATCACTGGTAAGTAAAATTAAAATCATTTTTTATTTTCCCCATAATCAGGGAACACATTTAAACACTTCTATAAGAAAAACAAATTTGGGAATTTCTTTTTTTTTTCTTGCACACAGCGGTGTTGTCGGCTATTAAATGGACCAAACAATGGCAGTGTGCGTCTGCTGTGGATGATATCACAAAATAATAATAGTTACATATATTTTTCATCAATTTTTAACTATACTGTCGTCACAAGCTAAACAACAATGCTGTTAGTTTGTTCTACATGCACCACCCGTGAGTTACTCACTCGGTACTGAAGCCTTCATACCTTCACACCTGGGTATATATATGGTGCCCACTTTATTTTAAATGGCTTCTGATTACTTGATCCTTGAAAAAGTCGATGTGAATCTCATGTAGTCATGGGACTTTTAAATCTTATGAAATACTCTAAAACATATGATATGTGCAGGGTATTCAGTCAGGCCAACCCCCCTTCCCATCCGGCCCGTTGGCGCCGTGAGGAGGGCTTAGTGGACAGCTGCTGGAGTGTGATGCTCTGTGGGACAGTCCTCAGTCCTTTGGTAGCCTTGCACTCCTGCTGCTGTCTTCTCTAATTGTGCCAGATCGCTTTTCCTTTTCCTTTTGTTTCGTTTTTCTCCCCCCTCTTCTCCTATCTGCTTGTCTTTTCCTGCCGACCTTTTGCTTGTTTTGGTTATTCCTTTGGACTTCTTCTATTTTGACGCCCGGGTGCTTGAGGAGGCATACTCTTGCACCCGTAGAACTGTAGTACCCGACGTCTCAAGCGAGGGGAACCTTTTATTGTCAATCCCCCTTTCGTCGCTGAACCCGATCTCGACGGACTGACGGTTCTTAAGGTGGCGTTTGTGGGGCGTATACTCACGATGCACCCCTAGGGGGCCCCGGCATGATCGGCAATAGCTTCCTGTTGGGTGTCCTGCCTCTAATTGTGGCTCCATGGTGGGTATGGGGGCAGATTCGTGGATGAATTTCTTTCTCTTCGTCTCTGTCATTGAATGTTTCTGTTGTACTCTCTCAGGCTCGTGGGGTGGGCGACCAAGCCCGCGAGTCGGCCTGTATTGGAAGACCGGGCTTTGTAGCCCCCGCTGCATTGGGCCCCGACCTTGCTCCTCCTTTGACCGTCCTGAATTCTTCCCCCTGCTCCCCTCCCTCCTCTGTGGTTGGGTCGAGCCTCACGCCCCCAGTGGTGACCACTTCGTCCCCTGGTGCGGCTAAGTCTCTCGTTGTGACTACTGCGCCTTTGACCCCTCTCTCTCTGGGGGTTCTCAACGCCGTCGGCGCCACGGCCGCACTCGCTCGTTTCCTTCCTGTACTGATGCGTATCAGGCCTTATTTGGTCCTGCTTCGTGGGCCACTCTGATCTCCTCCGTCTTGATTCTGTGCCGCCTGACGATTTCTCCCTCCATCGGCATCTCGTTGATTCCGTGGATGCGTCTGTTACTTTCACTACCAAACTCGTCTCGGTACACGTGTCATTGCTGCTCCTTCTCAGGATGCAGCTTCCCGCTTGGCTGCCTTATCCTGTCTTGGCGAGATCCCTGTTCAGGTCTCAAAGAACGTTCACTTGAACGCCAGTGTTGGCACTATTCTCCTCCTGCCCCATGTTGCGACCGGTGTTCGAGATCTGCGAGACTGCCACGACGATATTCGACATATCCTTGATGCCCAGGGCCATTCTGTCCTCCAGGTAGACTCGTTTACTCGTCCCCCTCGTGGTCGTCGCCGTCAACCCCTTCGAGTTGTGAAGGTCACCTTTGATTGTAGGACCCTTCCATCCTCTGTCATTTTTGCTGGTGCCAGGTGCTCTGTCCAGGAGTATATTCCTTCTCCTCGGCTTTGTAACAAGTGCTGGAGGTTTGGGCATGGTGCCCTTCGCTGCTCTGGGACTGTCTCTCTCTGTCCTTTGTGTGGGGATGAAGGTCACTCTAAGTCGGAGTGCACTTCTCCCCAAGCTCGCTGCCTACACTGCGGTGAGGTCCATCCTACCTTCTCCCGTGCCTGTATCCATTACAAGCTTGAGGCAACCGTCCTCAACTTGAAGCACCGGGAGCGTTTATCTTTTCCCGAGGCGAGGCGCCAGGTTCGCCGGCTCCTGCCTTATGCTAACGTCTCTTATGCTCGCATGTTGCGCTCTTCCTCTCCTCGTCCTTCCCACCTTCCTCAGACTCAGAACTGTTTCCGGGCCTTGGACCCTGATACGCCCACTGCCCTCTCCTCTGTTCCTTTGAGTTCTGTCCTGAAGGGTCCCCCTCCTGGTCCTCTGTCTGGGGTTCCCCTTCTTTCTATCCGGTCTGTCGTGTCTCCTGTGTCTTCTTCCTCATCTCCCTCCGATCCTCCTTCCCGTCCTTCTTCTCCATCTATTGACTCTCCCCGCCGCCTGTTGGTGCAGGCAGATGTCCATCGCTCTACTAACGGCTGTCGTGTGTGCTTTCGTTCAGCTTCTCCAGTTGAGATGCTGGAATCCGTTGCCCGGTACGTAGTTGCTGGGACACTGGTCTCTTTACGTCAGAAGCGTAAGCCTGGCTCCTCTCCTTCCTCCTCCCCGGCGGGTAAAAAAGGCTTCGCTTTCTTCCTCGGCCCCTACTACTGGCTCTAGTGCTCCTTCCCCTCCCATTTCAGTGGTTGCGCCCCCTGTTCCTGCTATAGAGGTTTCTTTGGCCCCCGGTTCCCTCTCGGTTGCTACCCTTGCTGAGGTGCGCTCCCCTCTTTCTACATCCCCTTTTCCTGCTGCTGTCCTTGACTGCTCCTCTCCTTTGTCTCCTCCTCTTCCTCCTCCTCCGGACCCCACCCATCCGCCTCTGGTCTGTTCTCCCGCTTCCTTCTCTCCATCTTTGCTCAGTTTACCCATGCCCCCTAACCCTGACTTTGCTGACCCTGATCCCGACCCTGAAATTCTTTAACGTGCAATGTTGCTCTTTCGCCTTTGTTTCTTCCTTGTTCTCTGTTGTTGTCCTTTCTCTGCTCGTCGATGTCTATTCTTCAATGGAACGTTCGAGGTTATTACGCCAATTTCCTCGAACTCCAACTTCTAATTTCGCGGTTTTCGCCCCTTTGTGTCTTTCTCCAAGAGCCGATGCTTGGTGCTCGTCCTGGTCGTTTTCGTGGCTATTCCTTTCTCTCCCCCCCCCCTCCCCAGCCGTTGCTGGGGCTCCTAATTCTTCTGCTCTCTTGATTCGCGCTGATGTTCCCTTTGTCCCCTTACTTTTTCCTTTGCCTCTCCATTGTTTTGCTGCTCGTATCTTTGTGGGGAAATGGTACACAGTTTGTTCCATTTATCTCCCCCCGAGTGTCCCGCTTTCTCTTCCTGATTTGAAACACCTCCTGGACTCCTTGCCGGAGCCTGTGCTCCTGCTGGGTGATTTCAATTGTCATCATTCTCTTTGGGGAGATGTTCTGACGAATACCCGAGGTCGCCTTCTTGATCCGTTTATCCTCTCTTCTTCCCTGTCTCTTCTGAATTCTGGTGAGCCCACTCACTTGGACTCTCGGACTTGCACCCTTTCCTGTCTTGATCTTTCTTTCTGCTCTTCTTCTCTTTACTTAGATTTCCCGTGGCAGGTTCTTGATGACCTCCATGGCAGTGACCATTTCCCCATCCTTGTTTCCTTTTTCTATTTTCGCCCTTCCCTCTCCTTCCCTAGGTAGCAGTTTGCTAAGGCGGACTGGAACCTATTTACCCTCAGTGCTGCTCTCTCTGACCTCTCACTTCTGCCTCTCCCTCGTGCTCTCCTCCTTTTTTTGTGACACTGTTTTCAACGCTGCCCTCCGCTCAATTCCTCGCTCTTCCTCTCAGGGTCCGCGGAAGTGCATTTCCTGGTGGAATGCGGATTGTGCTCGGCCTGTCCGCTGTAAGCGTGCAGCCTGGAAGAGGCACCGCCGTCAGCAGACGGACGATTCTTTTCTTTTCTTTCGGAAAGCGAGTGCGGTGGCCCGTAGGGCCATCCATATGGCTAAGCGTGAATGTTGGGCATCTTATGTCTCAACAATTACGTCCGAAACACCTCAGCCACAGATCTGGAAGCGTATCCGCAAGATAGCGGGCAAGTTGGTTCCCGATGTTTCACCGGCCCTTCACCTCCATTGTACTCTTCTGGCGGACCCGTTGCAGGTCGCTTCCGAACTGGGTTCCCACTTTTCTTCTGTTAGCTCTGGTCTTCATCTTCCCCAATCTTTCCTTCTTCGTAAACCTATTCTTGAGTTTCGTCCTTTAGATTTCTGCACTCGTCTTCGACTTCCCTATAATGATCCCTTCTCTCTCTCTGAACTTCATTCTGCCCTGGCCCTCTGCGGTTCTACGGCGGCGGGCTCCGATGGTATTCATTATGAGATGCTTCACCATCTCCCTCCGTACACGTCTCAGTATTTACTGAGTCTGTATAATCGGATCTGGGAGTCGTCGTCAGTCCCTGCAGACTGGCTCGATGCCGTTGTCCTCCCTGTTCGCAAACCGGGGTCTCTGGGTACTTCCCCTAAGGACTTTCGCCCTATTGCCCTCACAAGTTGTGTCTGCAAACTCTTTGAACGTATGGTTAACGTTTGTCTGATGTGGTTCCAGGAACACCATCACCTCTTCTTCCCTTCTCAATTTGGTTTCAGCAAGTGCCGCAGCACGACAGATGTCCTAGTGAACTTGGAGGTCTATATTCATACTGCTTTTGCTGCGAAGACCTCTGTTGTTGCCGTCCTTTTTGACCTGGAAAAGGCTTACGACACCACTTGGCGATATCATATTCTATCTCAACTTCATTCTTTTGGCCTTCGTGGTCATCTCCCTCTCTTTCTCCGCAGCTTCCTCTCCCGTCGTTACTTTCGGGTGCGCCTTGGTACCGCTCTCTCTGCATCTTTTCAACAATACAAAGGTGTGCCCCAGGGTAGTGTTCTGAGCACTACTCTTTTTCTGGTTGCCCTCAATGGTCTTCTTTCCTCTCTTCCTTCAGGTGTCTTCTCCGCTCTCTATGTCGATGATCTTACCCTTTGCTGTCAGGGTGATGATTCGCCTCTCCTTCAGCGCTGGCTTCAACTTGCAATTGATGCCGTGTCGTCTTGGGCCACCGATCATGGCTTCAAGTTCTCTACTTCTAAGACTTGTGCCATGACTTTTACGCGGAAACGGGTTGTTCTTCGCCCCTCTTTGTCACTTTATGGTCATCCCCTTGAATACAAAGATTCCGCAAAGCTTTTGGGGTTATTCCTTGACACTCGTTTGTCTTGGTCTCCCCATATCTCTTACCTCCATGTTGAGTGCTCTAAGGCCCTTACCCTCCTTCAGGTATTGTCCCATACTTCTTGGGGGGCAGATAGGCACACTCTCCTTGCTTTACATTCCTCTCTCGTCCTGTCTAAGCTCGATTATGTTTACCCTGCTTACTCGTCTGCTTCTCCTTCTACTTTTCGCCGTCTTGATGCTGTGTACCATACTGGGTTGCGCCTCAGTTCTGGTGCCTTTCGTTCGACTCCCATCCTTAGCTTGTATGTTGACACTGGCTTCTTGTCTCTCCAGGACCGCTCTGATGGCTACTGTCTTCGCTATCTTTCACGGCCCTTACAACATCTTTCCTCTCACCTCTGTCGTGCTTTAACTTTTACCCCTCCTGCGGTTCCTGTTCCTCTTCACCACCTCCCTCTTTCTGTCCGGTTATCTCGCCTGCAGGATTCTCTTTCCGTTCGTATTTCTAATGTTTCTCCTCGTGTTGTTCCTTCTTTGCCACCGTGGAGAGTCCCTCTTCCGCGGTTTTGTACATCCTCGACCTGCATCACTAAAGCTTTTACCCCTCCTACGGTTCTGAAACGCCTTTTCCTTGAGCACTTTTCTTCTCACTCCTGCTCCGTTTCTGTCTTCACCGATGAGTCTAAGTCTGCGGACGGTGTTGGCTACTCTGTTGTTTTTCCTGATCGCACTTATATGTGTCGCTTACCTCCGGAGACTACAGCGGAGCTTTATGCTATTCTCTATGCTCTTCGTCTCCTGCTTTCTCATTGTCAGTCTTCCTTTGTAGTTGTTGTTGACTCTCGTAGTGCCCTCATGGCTCTCGGGTCCTTTAATCCGGTTCATCCAGTAGTTGTCGAGATCCAGCATTGGCTGTTTCTTGTTCACAGTAAATTTAAGTCGGTTGAGTTTTGTTGGGTTCCCAGCCATATTGGTGTGTCTTTAAATGAGCGTGCAGATGCTGCCGCTAAGGAAGCTGTCCGCTCTTGTCCCATCTCTCGTAAAGTTATTCCATATTCCGACTTTTACCCGGTTATCCATTCCTCAGTCCTTACCCGTTGGCAGGCTTCTTGGTCGTCTGTTACTGATAACAAACTACATACTCTTAGGTGTTGTGTTTCCTCATGGCCGTCCTCCTACCACTGTAACCGGCAATGGGAAACAACTCTGGCGAGGTTGCGTATTGGCCATACTCGCTTAACCCATGGTCACTTGATGGAGCGCCGCCCTGCTCCTTATTGTCCTAATTGCATTGTCCCTCTTATGGTCGTGCATGTCCTTCTTGAATGTTCTGACTTCCAGGACGAACGTGTGTCTTGCTTTCCGACCGCCCCTCGCGGTCGCCTGTCCCTCAAAAGAATTCTTGGTGACTCGGATACTTTTGATATCATTCGCCTTATGCGTTTTTGTTCTCGTATTGGCATCCTTGGTGATATTTAGCGCCCTCTGATTATTCCGCGCATTTAATGATGCTACATAGCCTTCCCGGTTTGGTGCCTTCTTTTGATAATTACTTACTCAGTCAGGCCAAAATCAGATATCTGTCTGTCTATATATATACACACATAGTATCCACTCAATTTAACATCCTCTTTTATACAGATCTGCCAGTAATAACGACCAATTTGGGAGACCGGTATTTAGAGCCTCATATAACCGTCTGGCAGTCGATGTTACCGAAGGTCGGTATTGGGTTTGTCTTGGCATCAGAGGGTCCTCACATGGCAAGCAGGCTGCCTACACCTTTCATCCTCTCCCTCACCCTCACTGCACCTCTCCCCCACACTCTCACTTCCTGCCCCCCCCCCCCCAAGACCTTTCTGTGAAATGGCTCAGTAGACTGCCAGCCTGCCAGAGACAGCCTGGAGAATCTCCATCTAATACAATAAAGCATTCATTAAACAAGTATTTTATAACTTTTTATTATCCTAATAATATTAACAAAATCTGTAAGCAAAAATATGTATGATGTACATCCAGAATTTAATTAGGAAACATCTGGTTAACTGGGTCAAGTGTGTTAGGCTTATCAGTGAGCCGGTCCCTTCCCCACCACCGACACATCCCCTACTGCCGCCCCCCCCCCACCCATACTTCCCATACACACGCTGTTTGCTTCACTTCCATCGCTCCATCCCTCCCTCCCTCCATCCTCTCCCTCCTTGCCTACCACCCAGCCTGCCTCCCTCCCAAGCTCTGCCTGCCTCCCTCCTTGCCTCTCCCTCTCTGCCTACCACCCAGCCTCTGCCTGCCTGCCTGCCTCTCTCCCTGCCTCCCTCCCAAGCTCTGCCTGCCTCCCTCCCTCCTTGCCTACCATCCAGCCTCTGCCTGCCTGTCTGCCTCCCTCCTTGCCTACCACCCAGCCTCTGCCTGCCTCCCTCTCTGCATCTCTCATAAGCTCTGCCTGCCTGCCTCCCTCCCTGCCTACCACCCAGCCTCTGCCTGCCTCCCTCCCAAGCTCTGCCGGCCTGCCTGCCTCCCTTCCTTGCCACTCCCTCCCTGCCTACCACCCAGCCCCTGCTTGCTACCCTCCCAAGCTCTGCCTACCTGATTGCCTCCCTCATTGTCTCTCCCTCCCTGCCTACCTCCCAGCCTCTCCCTGCCTGCCTGCCTGCCTACATTTCAGCCTCTCCATCTCTGCCTGCCTCTCTACATTTCAGCCTCTCCATCCCTGCCTGCCTGATCATCCACCCACCAGTCAGCGATCACTGACACAATGAGTGCATTTGGAGTCAACATGGTGCACGGATGTTCCTTGATTGTGCAGATATGTCCAACTAAGTCACGAAATGAATACTCCAGCCTCATGACAAATCAAAACAATGTACCGTGAATCTGTGACGTTACAGAGTAGAAGGCACTAGAGTGGTGGACCCAGTGGCTGTATAAAGTATATCTTACCTGAATGTTACTTGAAAAATTACAGACACTTCGGAAATATTGGAGCTCCGAAAATAACGACCAGGGTACAGCCCCATATAGGCCGTTAAATCGAGTGGATACATTATATATATATATATATATATATATATATATATATATATATATATATATATATATATATATATATATATATATATGTCGTACCTAGTAGCCAGAACGCACTTCTCAGCCTACTATGCAAGGCCCGATTTGCCTAATAAGCCAAGTTTTCCTGAATTAATATATTTTCTCTAATTCTTTTCTTATGAAATGATAAAGCTACCCATTTCATTATGTTTGAGGTCAATTTTTTTTCATTTGAGTTAAAATTAACGTAGATATATGACTGAACCTAACCAACCCTACCTAACCTAACCTAACCTATCTTTATAGGTTAGGTAGCCGAAAAAGTTAGGTTAGGTTAGGTTAGGTAGGTTAGGTAGTCGTGAACCCCGGTTCATTCCGAACACAGCGATTACACAACACATAACACCTTGCCTCAGCAACCGTTACTACCACCGTGTACTCCTACACACACCAGACCCTTGAGGCGTACCACTAGGTTTGTACTGGAACACAATGAGTGAACTTACGGAAGGTATTTAAAGGCCGTCGGGTTTTGTCATTTAATTACAAAGAATAGACTCTGACAAATAATACTATATTAATTAACATACTCTATTAGGTCAATACACTTCCAATACCCATAGACCACTTGACCTCCGCGATCACCACACACACTCGTAACTTCCGCCTAAGTCCCTAATACGGAATGATTACTACAACGCTCCACACCCGGTTAGTCTTACATTCAATACTCACATACTGCAGACTTAACTTGGTCACTAAGATCACAATAGGCTCTCGCATAGCTGTCTGCTACCCTTCGCTGCTGCCACAGACGGAGACCTCGGAGGACTTGCTAGTTCCACTTCCACAACCAGACTGACTCCAGTCAGCCATGGCCTCAAACATTTCACCACGCCTCTCAAGGGAGGTATAATCCGATTAACCTTATCCCTAGAGCGGTAATCTTGTTCCTAGAAGCCTGACGAAGAATAATTCCTCTTTCCAGGAATTATTAATTTGGCTAAACAGCTTCGGTCTTAATCCATTGACCTTTCTTAGATATGTGATCCATAGTCTGTCTACTTACATGTACTTTCAATCATCATTCGTTAAGTGTTGTAGTAATGATCCTCTAGCTAATAATTCCTACTAACTTGTGGATTACAACACAATTAATTCATGAAAACTTGGTTTATTAGGCAAATCGGGCCTTGCATAGTAGGCTGAGAAGTGCGTTCTGGCTACTAGGTACGACATATATATATATATATATATATAATTTGTTACGATAATCTCCTTCAAGAGAGATTTGGCCTGCTCTTTCCTATCGTCATGTTACTTCAGTACATCTACAACATCTAGATACTACAAGCAAGTGTAGTACATATTTAGTCAAATACGTTTTGCCAGGCGCAAACATATCATACACTCGCTCTCCACCTCCCCCCTCCATCGTCGCCGATCACCAAAGTAGCATTTCCAGCCTGCCCGCTTCTGATTGGTGAATCGACGTCTGCACCACAGCACTTCTGCACCTCAGCGCCATCTACCTAGCCAATGTCTGGGCCTGTACCAGCCATTGGAGTCAGAATATCCTGTGCTCTCAAGCTGAAACAACCATCTGAGATACACTCTGTCTATTAGTGGATGTTCCCAGCCAGCGCTTTATTCTCAGTACCTGTTAATTTCAGTTTGTCTTTATCCATTTTAGAGTAACGGCACCACTATATTATTTTATGTTATTTTTTTGAATTGATAATCTTGTGAGTCCGCACTGTACATAGCCAAGGAATTGTCTTATTCATAATTTGTTTTCAATTTAATTAAAGTTTCATTGTTCATACTATTTGTTTTGCTTGTTTTGCCTTACTTTGCCACAGGACACAGCAGCTACGCAGTCATCTTTTTTTTCTTAAATGTGATAGGCATTGACACCAGCCATTGGGAGGACTGCCAAACACCTACACTTCTTTTTTCCATCACAATATATATATATATATATATATATATATATATATATATATTTATTAAATATGACCGAGAAAGTAAGATTAATAATTCTAACACGAATTTTCTCAATCTTTCGTACATTATGCTTCACTGTTGGAGGTAAATCAAAAATCACTTCTCCAAAATTCATTTTTATTTCTAGTCTGACGCGACACGGGCGCGTTTCGTAAAACTTATTACATTTTCAAAGACTTCACAAATACACAACTGATTAGAACTTGCGTTTCCCTGATTTTATATCTACATTTGAGTGAGGTGGGAAGGGTGATGTGGCATTACATTTGAGTGAGGTGGGAAGGATGATGTGGCATTAGAGGATATTAATAGGGTATTAAAAGTATCAACACAAGACAGAACACGAAACAATGGATATTGAATAGAAGTGTTTGTAGAAAGCCTATTGGTCCATATTTCTTGATGCTTCTATATTGGAGCGGAGTCTTGAGGTGGGTAGAATATAGTTGTGCAATAATTGGCTGTTGATTGATGGTGTTGACTTCTTGATGTGTAGTGCCTCGCAAACGTCAAGCCGCCTGCTATCGCTGTATCTATCGATGATTTCTGTGTTGTTTACTAGGATTTCTCTGGCGATGGTTTGGTTATGGGAAGAGATTATATGTTCCTTAATGGAGCCCTGTTGTTTATGCATCGTTAAACGCCTAGAAAGAGATGTTGTTGTCTTGCCTATATACTGGGTTTTTTGGAGCTTACAGTCCCCCAGTGGGCATTTGAAGGCATAGACGACGTTAGTCTCTTTTAAAGCGTTCTGTTTCGTGTCTGGAGAGTTTCTCATGAGTAGGCTGGCCGTTTTTCTGGTTTTATAGTAAATCGTCAGTTGTATCCTCTGTTTTTTGTCTGTAGGGATAACGTTTCTATTAACAATATCTTTCAGGACCCTTTCCTCTGTTTTATGAGCTGTGGAAAAGAAGTTCCTGTAAAATAGTCTAATAGGGGGTATAGGTGTTGTGTTAGTTGTCTCTTCGGAGGTTGCATGGCTTTTCACTTTCCTTCTTATGATGTCTTCGATGAAACCATTGGAGAAGCCGTTATTGACTAGAACCTGCCTTACCCTACAGAGTTCTTCGTCGACTTGCTTCCATTCTGAGCTGTGGCTGAGAGCACGGTCGACGTATGCGTTAACAACACTCCTCTTGTACCTGTCAGGGCAGTCGCTGTTGGCATTTAGGCACATTCCTATGTTTGTTTCCTTTGTGTAGACTGCAGTGTGGAAACCTCCGCCCTTTTCCATGACTGTTACATCTAGAAAAGGCAGCTTCCCATCCTTTTCCGTCTCGTAAGTGAAACGCAGCACGGAACTCTGCTCAAATGCCTCCTTCAGCTCCTGCAGATGTCTGACATCAGGTACCTGTGTAAAAATGTCGTCAACATACCTGCAGTATATGGCCGGTTTCAAGTTCATGTCGACTAAGACTTTTTGCTCGATGGTACCCATGTAGAAGTTTGCAAACAGGACACCTAGGGGAGAACCCATAGCGACCCCATCTACTTGCTTATACATATGCCCATCCGGGCTCAAGAAGGGTGCCTCTTTAGTACAAGCTTGGAGTAGTTTCCTCAGAATACTTTCTGGCATGTCAAGAGGAGTACAGGCTGGATCACGATACACTCTGTCGGCTATCATTCAGATTGTCTCGTCCACAGGTACGTTGGTAAACAGCGATTCTACGTCCAACGAGGCTCTTATCCCTGTGGCCCGTGCGCCCCGCAGTAAGTCCACAAATTCCTTTGGAGACTTCAGGCTGAAGGCGCAAGGAACATAAGGAGTCAGCAGGCCGTTGAGTCGCTTTGCCAATCTGTACGTGGGTGTGGGTATCTGGCTAATGATTGGCCGAAGTGGGTTTCCAGGCTTGTGCGTCTTGACATTTCCATACGCATATCCAGGTTTATATCCAGGATATGCGTATGCGCATATCCAGGAACCTTGCAGGAATTAACCTCACTGAGGACCAAGTCACTCTCCTAAATCTGGGCATAAACTGTCATGTTATGTCCAGACCGAGTGAAATGGCCCGGAAAGTGGAGTTGGAAATTCTGTTGGACGACATATTCGACCTCGAGACACAAAAGAAGGTCACTACCAAAGATACCTTACAAGCAGAACTTATTGCAGAAGGAGGAAAGAATCGAGGCAACTACAGAAGCACCATACTGTCCCCCGAGCTTAGAGCGGCAGCTAAAAGCCTTCGTGAGAACAAGGAGATAGTTGTCAGGAGAGGTGACAAGTCGCCAATATATGTCATTCTTAAAAAAGACGAATATCTGGCGAAAATGAACATCATACTCTCTGACCAAACTAAGTTCCAAAGGGTAACGAAGGACACTACAGCCGAATTAAAAGCAAAGGTCAACAAACTGATCGAAACTGTGAACGCCAAGAAATCCGGACTCCACCTGCCAAAGATCATTGGGGAATATAAACCTGGATATGCGTATGGAAATGTCAAGACGCACAAGCCTGGAAACCCACTTCGGCCAATCATTAGCCAGATACCCACACCCACGTACAGATTGGCAAAGCGACTCAACGGCCTGCTGACTCCTTATGTTCCTTGCGCCTTCAGCCTGAAGTCTCCAAAGGAATTTGTGGACTTACTGCGGGGCGCACGGGCCACAGGGATAAGAGCCTCGTTGGACGTAGAATCGCTGTTTACCAACGTACCTGTGGACGAGACAATCGGAATGATAGCCTGACAGAGTGTATCGTGATCCAGCCTGTACTCCTCTTGACATGCCAGAAAGTATTCTGAGGAAACTACTCCAAGCTTGTACTAAAGAGGCACCCTTCTTGAGCCCGGATGGGCATATGTATAAGCAAGTAGATGGGGTCGCTATGGGTTCTCCCCTAGGTGTCCTGTTTGCAAACTTCTACATGGGTACCATCGAGCAAAAAGTCTTAGTCGACATGAACTTGAAACCGGCCATATACTGCAGGTATGTTGACGACATTTTTACACAGGTACCTGATGTCAGACATCTGCAGGAGCTGAAGGAGGCATTTGAGCAGAGTTCCGTGCTGCGTTTCACTTACGAGACGGAAAAGGATGGGAAGCTGCCTTTTCTAGATGTAACAGTCATGGAAAAGGGCGGAGGTTTCCACACTGCAGTCTACACAAAGGAAACAAACATAGGAATGTGCCTAAATGCCAACAGCGACTGCCCTGACAGGTACAAGAGGAGTGTTGTTAACGCATACGTCGACCGTGCTCTCAGCCACAGCTCAGAATGGAAGCAAGTCGACGAAGAACTCTGTAGGGTAAGGCAGGTTCTAGTCAATAACGGCTTCTCCAATGGTTTCATCGAAGACATCATAAGAAGGAAAGTGAAAAGCCATGCAACCTCCGAAGAGACAACTAACACAACACCTATACCCCCTATTAGACTATTTTACAGGAACTTCTTTTCCACAGCTCATAAAACAGAGGAAAGGGTCCTGAAAGATATTGTTAATAGAAACGTTATCCCTACAGACAAAAATCAGAGGATACAACTGACGATTTACTATAAAACCAGAAAAACGGCCAGCCTACTCATGAGAAACTCTCCAGACACGAAACAGAACGCTTTAAAAGAGACTAACGTCGTCTATGCCTTCAAATGCCCACTTGGGGACTGTAAGCTCCAAAAAACCCAGTATATAGGCAAGACAACAACATCTCTTTCTAGGCGTTTAACGATGCATAAACAACAGGGCTCCATTAAGGAACATATAATCTCTTCCCATAACCAAACCATCGCCAGAGAAATCCTAGTAAACAACACAGAAATCATCGATAGATACAGCGATAGCAGGCGGCTTGACGTTTGCGAGGCACTACACATCAAGAAGTCAACACCATCAATCAACAGCCAATTATTGCACAACTATATTCTACCCACCTCAAGACTCCGCTCCAATATAGAAGCATCAAGAAATATGGACCAATAGGCTTTCTACAAACACTTCTATTCAATATCCATTGTTTCGTGTTCTGTCTTGTGTTGATACTTTTAATACCCTATTAATATCCTCTAATGCCACATCATCCTTCCCACCTCACTCAAATGTAATGCCACATCACCCTTCCCACCTCACTCAAATGTAGATATAAAATCAGGGAAACGCAAGTTCTAATCAGTTGTGTATTTGTGAAGTCTTTGAAAATGTAATAAGTTTTACGAAACGCGCCCGTGTCGCGTCAGACTAGAAATAAAAATGAATTTTGGAGAAGTGATTTTTGATTTACCTCCAACAGTGAAGCATAATGTACGAAAGATTGAGAAAATTCGTGTTAGAATTATTAATCTTACTTTTTCGGTCATATTTAATAAAATATGTCTACAGGAAAGACTGCTACCAAAATATACTAATATATATATATATATATATATATATATATATATATATATATATATATATATATATATATATATATATATATATATATATATATATATATATATTAAATATGACCGAAAAGTAAGATTAATAATTCTAACACGAATTTTCTCTATCTTTCTTACGTTTCTTTTCACTGGTGATGGTAATTCAAAGATCAATTCTCCAAAATTCATTTTTATTTCTAGTCTGACGCGACACTTCAGCGGGTAAGAGATGTTGTTGTCTTGCCTATATACTGTTTTTTTTTGAGGCTTACAGTCCCCAAGAGGGCATTTGAAGGCATAGACGACGTTGGTCTCTTTTAAAGCGTTCTGCTTTGTGTCTGGAGAGTTTCTCATGAGTAGACTGGCCGTTTTTCTGGTTTTATAGTAAATCGTCAGTTGTATCTTCTGATTTTTGTCTGTAGGGATAACGTTTCGGTTAGGGTAAGGCAGTTACCTGCCTTACCCTAACCTCTGTTAGTCTGTTAGAGGTGTTACCTCTGTAGGGTAAGGCAGGTCCTAGTCAACAACGGCTTCTCCAATGGTTTCGTGGAAGACATCATAAGAAGGAAAGTGAAACGCCATGCAACCTCTGAAGAGACAACTAACACAACACCTATACCCCCTATTAGACTATTTTACAGGAACTTCTTTTCCACAGCCCATAAAACGGAGGAAAGGGTCCTGAAAGATATTGTCAGTAGGAACGTTATCCCTACAGACAAAAATCAGAAGATTCAACTGACGATTTACTATAAAACCAGAAAAACGGCCAGCCTACTCATGAGAAACTCTCCAGACACAAAGCAGAACGCTTTAAAAGAGACCAACGTCGTCTATGCCTTCAAATGCCCTCTTGGGGACTGTAAGCCTCAAAAAAACCAGTATATAGGCAAGACAACAACATCTCTTTCCAGGTGTTTAACGATGCATAAGCAACAGGGCTCCATTAAGGAACATATAATCTCTTCCCACAAACAAACCATCACCAGAGAAATCTTAGCAAACAACACAGAAATCATCGATAGATACAGCGATAGCAGGCGGCTTGACGTCTGCGAGGCACTACACATCAAGAAGTCAACAACACCAGCAATCAACAGCCAATTAATGCACAACTATATTCTACTCACTTCAAGACTCCGCTCCAATATAGAAGCATCAAGAAATATGGACCAATAGGCTTTCTACAATTACTTCCATTCAATACCCATTGTTTCGTGTTCTGTCTTGTGTTTGAATTTAATACCCATTCAATACCCATTGTTTCGTGTTCTGTCTTGTGTTGGAATATAATACCCATTGAATACCCATTGTTGAAAGTTCGTTTTTCACCTCATCCACCTCACCCAAATGTAGATATAAACCTCGAAGATGTGTAAGCTCTATTCAGTTTCAGTTGTGGGTTTGTAAACTAAAGTCTTTGAAAATGTAATAAGTTTTACGAAACGCGCTCAAGTGTCGCGTCAGACTAGAAATAAAAATGAATTTTGGAGAATTGATCTTTGAATTATCATCAACAGTGAAAAGAAACGTAAGAGAGAGAAAATTCGTGTTAGAATTATTAATCTTACTTTTTCGGTCATATTTAATAATATATGTCTACAGGAAAGACTGCTACCAATATATATATATATATATATATATATATATATATATATATATATATATATATATATATATATATATATATATATATATATATATATATTATTAAATATGACCGAAAAAGTAAGATTAATAATTCTAACACGAATTTTCTCAATCTTTCGTACATTATGCTTCACTGTTGGAGGTAAATCAAAAATCACTTCTCCAAAATTCATTTTTATTTCTAGTCTGACGCGACACGGGCGCGCTTCGTAAAACTTATTACATTTTCAAAGACTTCACAAATACACAACTGATTAGAACTTGCGTTTCCCTGATTTTATATCTACATTTGAGTGAGGTGGGAAGGGTGATGTGGCATTACATTTGAGTAAGGTGGGAAGGATGATGTGGCATTAGAGGATATTAATAGGGTATTAAAAGTATCAACACAAGACAGAACACGAAACAATGGATATTGAATAGAAGTGTTTGTAGAAAGCCTATTGGTCCATATTTCTTGATGCTTCTATATTGGAGCGGAGTCTTGAGGTGGGTAGAATATAGTTGTGCAATAATTGGCTGTTGATTGCTGGTGTTGACTTCTTGATGTGTAGTGCCTCGCAAACGTCGAGCCGCCTGCTATCGCTGTATCTATCGATGATTTCTGTGTTGTTTACTAGGATTTCTCTGGCGATGGTTTGGTTATGGGAAGAGATTATATGTTCCTTAATGGAGCCCTGTTGTTTATGCATCGTTAAACGCCTAGAAAGAGATGTTGTTGTCTTGCCTATATACTGGGTTTTTTGGAGCTTACAGTCCCCAAGTGGGCATTTGAAGGCATAGACGACGTTAGTCTCTTTTAAAGCGTTCTGTTTCGTGTCTGGAGAGTTTCTCATGAGTAGGCTGGCCGTTTTTCTGGTTTTATAGTAAATCGTCAGTTGTATCCTCTGATTTTTGTCTGTAGGGATAACGTTTCTATTAACAATATCTTTCAGGACCCTTTCCTCTGTTTTATGAGCTGTGGAAAAGAAGTTCCTGTAAAATAGTCTAATAGGGGGTATAGGTGTTGTGTTAGTTGTCTCTTCGGAGGTTGCATGGCTTTTCACTTTCCTTCTTATGATGTCTTCGATGAAACCATTGGAGAAGCCGTTATTGACTAGAACCTGCCTTACCCTACAGAGTTCTTCGTCGACTTGCTTCCATTCTGAGCTGTGGCTGAGAGCACGGTCGACGTATGCGTTAACAACGTCGTCCGTGCTCTCAGCCACAGCTCAGAATGGAAGCAAGTCGACGAAGAACTCTGTAGGGTAAGGCAGGTTCTAGTCAATAACGGCTTCTCCAATGGTTTCATCGAAGACATCATAAGAAGGAAAGTGAAAAGCCATGCAACCTCCGAAGAGACAACTAACACAACACCTATACCCCCTATTAGACTATTTTACAGGAACTTCTTTTCCACAGCTCATAAAACAGAGGAAAGGGTCCTGAAAGATATTGTTAATAGAAACGTTATCCCTACAGACAAAAATCAGAGGATACAACTGACGATTTACTATAAAACCAGAAAAACGGCCAGCCTACTCATGAGAAACTCTCCAGACACGAAACAGAACGCTTTAAAAGAGACTAACGTCGTCTATGCCTTCAAATGCCCACTTGGGGACTGTAAGCTCCAAAAAACCCAGTATATAGGCAAGACAACAACATCTCTTTCTAGGCGTTTAACGATGCATAAACAACAGGGCTCCATTAAGGAACATATAATCTCTTCCCATAACCAAACCATCGCCAGAGAAATCCTAGTAAACAACACAGAAATCATCGATAGATACAGCGATAGCAGGCGGCTCGACGTTTGCGAGGCACTACACATCAAGAAGTCAACACCAGCAATCAACAGCCAATTATTGCACAACTATATTCTACCCACCTCAAGACTCCGCTCCAATATAGAAGCATCAAGAAATATGGACCAATAGGCTTTCTACAAACACTTCTATTCAATATCCATTGTTTCGTGTTCTGTCTTGTGTTGATACTTTTAATACCCTATTAATATCCTCTAATGCCACATCATCCTTCCCACCTTACTCAAATGTAATGCCACATCACCCTTCCCACCTCACTCAAATGTAGATATAAAATCAGGGAAACGCAAGTTCTAATCAGTTGTGTATTTGTGAAGTCTTTGAAAATGTAATAAGTTTTACGAAACGCGCCCGTGTCGCGTCAGACTAGAAATAAAAATGAATTTTGGAGAAGTGATTTTTGATTTACCTCCAACAGTGAAGCATAATGTACGAAAGATTGAGAAAATTCGTGTTAGAATTATTAATCTTACTTTTTCGGTCATATTTAATAAAATATGTCTACAGGAAAGACTGCTACCAAAATATACTAATATATATATATATAAATATAAATAAATATGTTTATTCAGGTAAGGTACATACATACATACAAGTGATGTTACATTAATGGATTGATATATAGATAGAGCTAGTACATACAATGCCTAAAGCCACTATTACGCAATGCGTTTCGGGCAAGAAAAACATTAATATCTAGAACTTAACCCTTAAACTGCGCATGGCGTATATATACGCCCTGAGTAACATGTCCCATGGTGCGCATGGCGTATATATACGCCATAGGGTGCCAGGCCTGATTCAAATGGCCCGCGGCTACACGGGGTTCACAGTAGCTTCCTCAGGGCTCTTGTAAACAGATGCCATTTTAAAAAAAAATCGTGGGCAATATTCTCAGGTGTGAGAGGCACAGTACTGTTGGAGCAACCAAGGCCGGCGCACGCAGCATGAGCGAACAGCATTGATGTTCAGCTTGTGACCACAGCATCGCCGAAAAATGTCAAAATAAATATATAATTGTTATTATTTAGCGATGACAATATTACAGATGATCAATGACTGTGATATAAATAACCAGGGTTGTGATAATAGCAGGATTGTTGTAATAATTAGCGCTGTGGGAGGAGTGATGCTGAGAGACGGAGGGAGACAGCATCGTTTACTGACTGTGTGGCCACCTGTTATTGTTTGCGTTCACCATACCAGGTCAGTGGTTCTCTATGGTGAACACAAATGTAGATACTTATATATAATGTGTGTATTAGTGTAATAACAGCAAAAGGATTATGCTGGGAGGAGCCATATGGGTGACGGAGGTGACGTCGTCTGCACGATTTGTCTAGCTGTTTAGAGGGTGGCCACTATGCTCTTTGGGCGCACTACAAGCTTAGGTGTACAGTTACGGTGCATACAACATGTAGATATTTATATATAATATGTGTATATAGGGTAATAACACTGCAAAAGGTATTGTTGGGGGAGAAAGTTTAGTGCGTGTGACCTTGAAAGAGTGAGGGAGCCGCCAGCCGCCATCTGTGGATAGCGACGACTCTTAGTGCCTGAACTAACTATATCAGCTTAGCTGTATAGTTGTGGTGAACAAAATATACACATACTTATATATAACGTCTGTATATAGTGTAATAACACCACAACTGGTATTGTTGGGGGAGAAAGTTTAGTGCGTGTGTTGAGGGAGTGGCAGCGAGTGGCTGGCTGGTGTGTGGCGGTAACTCCTCGTTGCTTTTCGACTCTCAATACCAACTTAGTGGTTCGTTATGGTGACCAAAACATGCCAATACTTATATATAACCTGTGTACAGAGTGTAATAGCAGCAAAACTATTTGTTCATTGTTTTATAAACATAATAATTGAATCACTAATATGCACATCATACTTTTGAGTATAGCGATTATTAACCACTTTTATTATATAAATATATTACAATACACACTATTGAATAATATTACTGCAAAAAAAACTAAGAAAAAATCAATCGGAGACATTGAAACAATTAGGTAATAATATCTTTGTGGCAACTCCCATCTGTCAACGCGGGTGACGCTGACCGGGTCTGACGACCGCTCTGTCAACGCACACTTTTTGCCAGACTTCCTCGGTCAATTGCGCCCAAAATATGTCACCTACGATTTTTTTTTATTTTTTCCGTGCTCAGGGGACACAAATTAACATGTTTAGAAGACGAAAAAAAATTTTTGAATTTTTTTTTTCTTGCGCACAGGGGTGTAAATGTCCATATGACCCCTGAGCAGTGTAAGGGTTAATACTAATTAAGCATAAAGAATAAAAAGTGTTGAGAACAAATACAAATAAAGATAAAAAAAAAGGGGGGAACATGACTGAAAAAGCAGCACAAATACAATAGGTTAACAAACAGTGGTGATTAAACAAAAAAAAAATTACGGACATGGGTTGACAATAGAGGAGTGAGGTAGGTTACAGGGAATTTATTAGGTAGTGTTTAGTTTTTTTTCTTAAACTGGTTGAGAGAGGTACAGTCTTTAACATGGTTGGGAAGGTCATTCCACATTCTGGGTCCCTTGATTTGTAGAGCATTTCTAGTTTGATTAAGTCGTACTCTAGGAATATCAAAACTGTATTTATTTCTGGTGTGGTGCTCATGGGTTCTGTTACAACCTTCAATGAAGCTTTTGAGGTCAAGATTGGCATTACAGTTCAGCGTTTTATATATGTATAATACACAAGAGAGAATGTGCAGTGACTTAATATCTAACATATTCAGAGATTTGAGTAAGGGTACCGAGTGATGTCTGGGGCCAGAGTTGGATATTGTCCTAATAGCAGCTTTGTGTTGGGTAATAAGAGGACGTAAATTATTTTGGGTAGTAGAACCCCAAGCACAAATACCATAGTTGAGGTATGGATAGATGAGGGAGTAATAGAGAGTAACCAGGGCAGGGCGGGGTACATAATATCTGATCTTAGAAAGAATGCCAACAGTTTTTTTTAACTTTTTTTGATATATTTAGAATGTGACCCTGGAAATTCAGCTTGTGGTCGATGAGAACGCCAAGGAATTTGCCATCTAATTTGTTACAAATTAGGGTATTGTTTATTTTGAGATTTATCTGATTAGAGGATTTATTGCCAAACAGAATATAAAACGTTTTGTCAATGTTAAGGGTGAGTTTGTTGGCGGTTAGCCAAAGATGGACTTTCTCTAGCTCAGTATTTACTGTGGCATTTAGAGCAAGGGGGTCAGGACTGGAGTAAATGAAGGTTGTGTCGTCAGCAAATAGAATTGGTTTGAGGTGTTGGGAGGCATTTGGAAGGTCATTAATGTAGATGAGAAATAGGAGAGGGCCAAGTATGCTGCCCTGAGGAACACCAATGTTGATGGGTAGGGTGGGAGAAATTGTATTATTCACAGAAACATACTGGAGCCTGTTAGTAAGATAAGATTTGAGGTATTGCAGGGAGTGTCCTCTGACTCCATAATGATGTAATTTAAGAAGAAGGTTTTGATGGTTGACAGTGTCAAAAGCCTTACGCAGGTCCACAAATAACCCAACAGGAAACTCCTTTTTATCAAGAGCTGCGTGAATTAAGTTAATCATACTAATAAGTGCATCGTTAGTGCTTTTTTTGGGTCTGAAACCATATTGACAAGAGCTATGTATATTGTGTTTGGCTAGAAAAGAGTACAGCTGCTTGTAGATTAGTTTTTCAAATATTTTTGACAAGTTAGGCAGGATTGATATAGGTCTGTAGTTGTTAACATCTGTGAGATCACAACATTTGTGGACAGGGGTTACTCTTGCTTTTTTTAGAATGTCAGGAAAGGTTTGGAGTTCAAGTGACTTGTTGAAGAGCAATGCAATAGCAGGGGCTAGAGATCTGGAGGCTTTTTTGTAAATTAAAGTTGGCATCTCCTCGAGGGCACTAGACTTGGTTTTAATGGAAAGGATTATTTCATTGACATCAGTGGAACTAGTAGGCTTTAGGAACAGAGACTGTGGATAGTTACCTGTAAGATAGTCCTTAACATCAGTACAGGAAGATGGAATATCATTTGCAAGGGATGACCCAATGGAAGAGAAGAACCTATTGAACTCAATAGCAGAATCAGAGGCTGAAAGCTGACCAGCGTTACTGGACAGGAGTGTTGGTTTGTTATTTAAAATCTTCTTTGATCCCAATATTTGTGAAATTGTGCTCCAGGTTTTTTTAATGTTGCTCTTTATTTGGGTAAATTTATCTTCATAGTATTTAGTTTTGGCTCGTCTAATTATTTTAGATAGCAATAACGAGTAATTCTTTGAGAATTCTTTGGAGACTGTTCCTAGCCTATACTTCTTCTCAAGGTCGTGTTTTTTGTTAATGGATTTAAGTATTCCCTTTGTTAGCCAAGGATTGTTAAGTCTTTATATATATATATATATATATATATATATATATATATATATATATATATATATATATATATATATATATATATACATATATATATATATATATATATATATATATATATATATATATATATATATATATATATATATATATATATATATATATATATATTGTGACGATAATCTCCTTCAAGAGATTGAGCCTGCTCTTCCCTCCACAATTACGTCGTTGAAATTATATAATACTACTATGGAAGAAATGTCCAACAACGACAACAACACCAGCAAGGTTTGCCAGAGCGCAAAACGTTGCAGCCAGAGACACCTGTTCAGACTCAAACCGCCAAACTACCTGTTGATCGCTACCGGCTCCGCTGATTGGTCGCCGGTCTGGCTGCAACTGCACTCGCCCCCCCATACTACTTGATGTCTGGGGTCGCCACGACCTCAGACCTCAGAATATTCAGTGCTTTCGTGGTTACCACTCCTCCCGGCTAGACGTTAGCGTGTACTGAGAGAGGTGGTAGCTTAAAGCCAATATTCCAGCACCTTCCCTTTATTTTGTATTGCACTTCCTGTTATTTTATCTTAACGTAACTTGTCATTGTGTCATTTAATTATTCTTATTATTTTGATTGATTGATTTTATTATACGAATTTGTTTGTGCATTTTATTCATGTTTTATTTCTTTAACGTAATTAAAATTTCATTGTTAAAATTTACTTGTGTTTTGTGTGTCTTCTCCTTACCTTACCACAGACGAAGTTCCAGTTTTTCTATTTTTTTTTATAACTATGTGACGAGGCCATACCCCTAGCCTTAAACAGCCGAACACCAACGCGTTACCGTCACAAGTTATATGGGGGCCTGTCCGGGAGCTTCACTCAGGTACTGGTGCCAAGTGGTAATTTATGGTAAGCGTATTTAACTTTGTTAACGTAGCTTTACTATTTTTCATATTCAATTTCATTTTTTATAAGGTGCGGTGTATTGTGCATTACGAGAGTAACATATGGTGAAGGTGAGACAACTTTGGATTACGTGGTGACTGTAGGCCTCAGTCATACTCTTAATTGGTCATCTCTCCCTCCGTGTTATTACTCGTGTTTACCATCTATGTCCCTTGAATATTTCTCATTTTGACAGATCATCATATTGGTACCCTGGTACTGTGGTCTGCCCCGGGTCAAGAGTACCCAATCTTCTGCAATCTGACTGTAGGAGGACAAAGAGGGCCATAGTTCCTCTAGCTCGAACTTTAGTTGCTGAATTGGGACCTCAGCAGCAGTTCTCGTCACCAGTTGACACGTCAGTCAGAGATGATGATACATACAACGGTAGGGAATTAGCTTATTTTTTCAGAGCACAAAAGTTCGCTAATTCTGTAAGTATCATATTAAATTCAGTAGGAAAAACTTGCTTTATGTCCTATAGAGACGTGGCAAGGTATGCCTACATCCTTGGACTACCAATTTTACTTTTGAGACAATTTACTGTTTCATTTGTTTTCGAAACTCTGTTTCATTTGTTAGTAGGATTTTCTTGCCCTTATCCTCTTACATGAGTACCGGGTACAAGATTTCCTGCGCCCTTGATTTAATTTAATCATTTAACATCTTTTACTTAACTTTAATTGTTAAAGATCTCACAGGATAGGTACCAGTTGCCACGTTGTCCTGTTTCTGACATTCACTATTGAATATTCGTGTACCTTTATTTGCTAATTTCACCATGTTTCGTCTCCAAGCTTTCCGTACAAATCCAGCAGGTGAAATAGGGACTTTAAGTCGTGCCAAGAAGACTGAATTACAAACTCTTGCACATGAGTATCAACTAGAAGTTCCCTACCAAGCCAACAAAAATGACCTACACAACCTGTTGCTGGATTACTATTTAGAGCAAGGTAAGATAGACTCTGAAACTCATGAAACTTACTATATTGCAGGAAAAACTGATTTGGCAACGATGAAACTCCAATTGGAACTGGCCAAGATTGAACGTGAGCAGCAAAGGGAAGCCCTCGAACAACAAGAACGAGCAGCTGCCATACGGAGGGAAGAACAAGAACGAGAAATCACCCTCAGAGAACGCGAAGCTGCCTTGAAGAGAGACGAACAAGAACACGAGGCTGCTTTGAGGAGAGAAGAACACGAACGTGGACTCGCCCTCCAGGAACGTGAGGTTGCACTACTCCAGGAGCGGGAACGAGTACAGCTTGAAACCAAACGACGCGAGTTGGAGATGCAACGCGAACATGACAAGCAACAAGCGACTCTGGCTCTAGAGTGTCGTCAACGCGAAATCGCCTTGGAAACTTCACACTTCACTCAACGCCAGCAAGCTACTGCCAATCTTCCCGTCAGTTTTAATATATCACATGCAAGTAAGTTAATGCCATCCTTTGTAGAAGCAGAAGTTGATGTGTTCTTTACCACCTTTGAAACCCTTGCTAATCAACTCAGTTGGCCTGTCGACCAATGGGCCACACTTCTCAGAGTCCATCTTACAGGTAGAGCTGCAGTCACACTCAGTACTTTGGCGTCTGAGAATGACTACCACACTCTGAAACAAGCAGTGTTGGACGCCTACCTCCTCTCTACTGAAAGTTATAGAAGGAAATTCCGTGACCACCTGAAGGCAAGTACTAATACCTTCCTCGAGTTTGCTAACACGAAACGGAGGTATTTCATGAAATGGCTGGAAGCAGCACATGTCTCTACTTTTACAGAACTCGTCAACCTGATGCTTGTTGCAGAATTCTTGAGACGTGTGCCACCTCCTGTCCGCCTCTACTTAGCAGATAAAGAAGAAACCGACTATCTGAAGTGTGCTAAGTCGGCTGACACTTACAGCCTCATCCACCGGCTGACACCCGAACCATCCTCCAGTAAGAAGTCGTGGTACAGTTACGAGAAGGTGAGCCCCGATCAAGCTGGTTCACAACTGTACTGCAAGTATTGTAGACTCTATGGACATACCATAGACAAGTGTGGTAAGTCTCAATACAAGGGAACCACTGACCAACAAAGACCCAAACCAACTCCTCCTAAGTCCGGTAAGCCTGTGATGAATGTTGGTGTTGATGTTAATGATCTTTCTCTTTTCAGTAACCACCTGTATACTGGAACTGTCTCTGCCAACGGTTCAAATCCGGAGGGACGTTTCAAATTGAAGATCTTGAGGGACACAGCGGCTCTACAATCGATCATCTTGAAGTCGGCTGTGCCCAACATCGTCTACACCGGAGAAACTGTCTTCATCACTGACCTCACTGCTACCACTCCATACCCTCTCGCCAGAGTCCACCTGGATTGTCCCTACGTGAACGGGGAAGTCCAAGTCGCCGTCAGGGAGAAGCCTTTTCCCATGCCTGGAGTGCAACTTCTCCTAGGCAACGACTTGGCAGAAGACCTGCAATCGACCAACCTGAATCGTCATGGACAAACCCCAGGTGTGTAACTCTGTGCCAATAAACCCTATTCTAGAGTATGTTCCAGCAGAGGTTCAAGAGAGTGATGAAGTTTCTCCTCCGGTTCTCGTGACCACCCGTGCACAAGCCGCACGTCCACAGCCAGCTGACTCTACTGCTACCGCTGTCCCTCAAGACCCTCAGAAACTACCCCCGCATCTGACCAAGTTGGAGTTCCGTAAGTTGCAGAGGGAAGATCTTACTTTAACACCATTGTTTTTCCAGGCTGAGACTCAACCCGACAGTATTCCTGGGTTCTTCCTAGAGAACGACTTGCTCTACCGCAGATATAGACCCAGTAAACTGAAGGAGGAGGACGATTGGGCCAACATCGAACAACTTGTGATTCCCACCAGCCTGCGGCCCACTATTCTACACCTGGCCCACGGAGCATTCTCCCACTACGGCTTCAACAAGACTTACCATGGGATTCGTCAAGACTACTACTGGCCAGGTATGGTAAATAACGTCAAACAGTACGTAAAACAGTGTCATACATGTCAGATGGCAGGCAAACCGAAC